>NC_050572.1:6119793-6457293 GCF_013265735.2 Oncorhynchus mykiss | reverse complement strand
GGACGAATCTGGGTTTGTGGGACGTCAGGTGAACGCTACCTGCCCAAATGCATAGTTCCAACTGTAAAGTTTGGTGGAGGAGGAATAACAGTATGGGGTTGTTTTTCATGGTTCAGGCCCTTTAGTTCCAGTGACAATGCCTCTGTGCACAAAGCGAGGTTCATACAGAAATGGTTTGTCGAGATCGGTGTGGAAGAACGTGACTGGCCTGCACAGTCACGTTCAATTGAACACCTTTGGGATGAATTGGAACAGCGACTGCTAGCCAGGCCTAATCGCCCAACATCAGTGCCTGACCTCACTAATGCTCTTGTGGCTGAATGGAAGCAAGTCCCCGCAGAAATGTTCCAACATCTAGTGGAAAGCCTTCCCAGAAGAGTGGAGGCTGTTATAGCAGCAAAGGTGGGACCAACACCATATTAATGACCATGATTTTGGAATGAGATTTGCGATGAACAGGCGTCCACATGCATTTAGTCAGGTAGTGTTATAATAAGCAAATCATTGATTATAAGTAAAGAACAACTCCAGGAGACTACTTAGGATGTGTTTAAACAAGAAGCTCAATTCCTATTTTTAGACAAATTATTGGCAAAAGAGCTGATCTGATTGGTCAAAAGACGAATTAGCGGAAAAATATAAGAATCTTGCTGCCTGTGCACATGTAGTCTTAGTTACCAACAACACTACTAAAGTTCAAATTAAAATGACCAACCTACAACATCAACATATTACCAACCTACAACATCAACATATTACCAACCTGCAACATCAACATATTACCAACCTGCAACATCAACATATTACCAACCTGCAACATCAACATATTACCAACCTACAACATCAACATATTACCAACCTGCAACATCAACATATTACCAACCTGCAACATCAACATATTACCAACCTGCAACATCAACATATTACCAACCTGCAACATCAACATATTACCAACTTGCAACATCAACATATTACCAACCTGCAACATCAACATGTTACCAACCTGCAACATCAACATGTTACCAACCTGCAACATCAACATATTACCAACCTGCAACATCAACATATTACCAACCTGCAACATTAACATATTACCAACCTGCAACAGCAACATATTACCAACCTGCAACATCAACATATTACCAACCTGCAACATCAACATATTACCAACCTGCAACATCAACATATTACCAACCTGCAACATCAACATATTACCAACCTGCAACATCAACATGTTACCAACCTGCAACATCAACATGTTACCAACCTGCAACATCAACATATTACCAACCTGCAACATCAACATATTACCAACCTGCAACATTAACATATTACCAACCTGCAACAGCAACATATTACCAACCTGCAACATCAACATATTACCAACCTGCAACATCAACATATTACCAACCTGCAACATCAACATATTACCAACCTGCAACATCAACATATTACCAACCTGCAACATCAACATGTTACCAACCTGCAACATCAACATGTTACCAACCTGCAACATCAACATATTACCAACCTGCAACATCAACATATTACCAACCTGCAACATTAACATATTACCAACCTGCAACAGCAACATATTACCAACCTGCAACATCAACATATTACCAACCTACAACATCAACATATTACCAACCTGCAACATCAACATATTACCAACCTGCAACATTAACATATTACCAACCTGCAACATCAACATATTACCAACCTGCAACATCAACATATTACCAACCTGCAACATCAACATATTACCAACCTGCAACATCAACATATTACCAACCTACAACATCAACATATTACCAACCTGCAACATCAACATATTACCAACCTGCAACATCAACATATTACCAACCTGCAACATCAACATATTACCAACCTGCAACATCAACATCTTACCAACCTGCAACATCAACATATTACCAACCTGCAACATCAACATGTTACCAACCTGCAACATCAACATGTTACCAACCTGCAACATCAACATATTACCAACCTGCAACATCAACATATTACCAACCTGCAACATTAACATATTACCAACCTGCAACATCAACATATTACCAACCTGCAACATCAACATATTACCAACCTGCAACATCAACATATTACCAACCTGCAACATCAACATATTACCAACCTGCAACATCAACATATTACAGACCTGCAACATCAACATATTACCAACCTGCAACATCAACATATTACCAACCTGCAACATCAACATATTACCAACCTGCAACATCAACATATTACCAACCTGCAACATCAACATATTACCAACCTGCAACATTAACATGTTACCAACCTGCAACATTAACATACTACCAACCTGCAACATCAACATATTACAGATGTTTAACAGAACCAGTACATAAAGGATATATATCTAACAGAACCAGTACATAAAGGACAGATGTCTAACAGAACCAGTACATAAAGGATATATATCTAACAGAACCAGTACATAACGGACAGATGTCTAACAGAACCAGTACATAAAGGATATGTCTAACAGAACCAGTACATAAAGGATATATATCTAACAGAACCAGTACATAAAGGATATATATCTAACAGAACCAGTACATAAAGGATATATATCTAACAGAACCAGTACATAACGGACAGATGTCTAACAGAACCAGTACATAACAGACAGATGTCTAACAGAACCAGTACATAAAGGATATATATCTAACAGAACCAGTACATAAGGGACAGATGTCTAACAGAACCAGTACATAACGGACAGGTGTCTAACAGAACCAGTACATAAAGGATATGTCTAACAGAACCAGTACATAACGGACAGATGTCTAACAGAACCAGTACATAACGGACAGGTGTCTAACAGAACCATTACATAAATGATATGTCTAACAGAACCAGTACATAAAGGATATGTCTAACAGAACCAGTACATAACGGACAGGTGTCTAACAGAACCAGTACATAAAGGATATATATCTAACAGAACCAGTACATAACGGACAGATGTTTAACAGAACCAGTACATAAAGGATATGTCTAACAGAACCAGTACATAAAGGATATATATCTGACAGAAGCAGTACATAAAGGATATATATCTAACAGAACCAGTACATAACGGACAGATGTTTAACAGAACCAGTACATAAAGGATATGTCTAACAGAACCAGTACATAAAGGATATATATCTGACAGAACCAGTACATAAAGGATATATATCTGGCAGAACCAGTACATAAAGGATATATATCTAACAGAACCAGTACATAAAGGATATATATCTAACAGAACCAGTACATAAAGGATATATATCTGACAGAACCAGTACATAAAGGATTTATATCTAACAGAACCAGTACATAACGGACAGATGTTTAACAGAACCAGTACATAAAGGATATATATCTGACAGAACCAGTACATAAAGGATATATATCTAACAGAACCAGTACATAAAGGATATATATCTAACAGAACCAGTACATAACGGACAGATGTTTAACAGAACCAGTACATAAAGGATATATATCTAACATAACCAGTACATAACGGGCAGATGTCTAACAGAACCAGTACATAAAGGATATATATCTAACAGAACCAGTACATAACGGACAGATGTTTAACAGAACCAGTACATAAAGGATATATATCTAACAGAACCAGTACATAACGGACAGATGTCTAACAGAACCAGTACATAAAGGATATATATCTAACAGAACCAGTACATAAAGGATATATATCTAACAGAACCAGTACATAACGGACAGATGTCTAACAGAACCAGTACATAACGGACAGATGTCTAACAGAACCAGTACATAAAGGACAGATGTCTAACAGAACCAGTACATAAAGGATATATATCTAACAGAACCAGTAGATAACGGACAGATGTTTAACAGAACCAGTACATAAAGGATATATATCTAACAGAACCAGTACATAACGGACAGATGTTTAACAGAACCAGTAGATAACGGACAGATGTCTAACAGAACCAGTACATAAAGGATATATATCTAACAGAACCAGTACATAAAGGATATATATCTAACAGAACCAGTACATAAAGGATATATATCTAACAGAACCAGTACATAACGGACAGATGTTTAACAGAACCAGTACATAAAGGATATATATCTAACAGAACCAGTACATAACGGACAGATGTCTAACAGAACCAGTACATAACGGACAGATGTCTAACAGAACCAGTACATAAAGGATATATATCTAACAGAACCAGTACATAACGGACAGATGTCTAACAGAACCAGTACATAAAGGATATATATCTAACAGAACCAGTACATAACGGACAGATGTTTAACAGAACCAGTACATAAAGGATATATATCTAACAGAACCAGTACATAACGGACAGATGTCTAACAGAACCAGTACATAAAGGATATATATCTAACAGAACCAGTACATAAAGGATATATATCTAACAGAACCAGTACATAACGGACAGATGTCTAACAGAACCAGTACATAACGGACAGATGTCTAACAGAACCAGTACATAAAGGACAGATGTCTAACAGAACCAGTACATAAAGGATATATATCTAACAGAACTAGTAGATAACGGACAGATGTTTAACAGAACCAGTACATAAAGGATATATATCTAACAGAACCAGTACATAACGGACAGATGTTTAACAGAACCAGTAGATAACGGACAGATGTCTAACAGAACCAGTACATAAAGGATATATATCTAACAGAACCAGTACATAAAGGATATATATCTAACAGAACCAGTAGATAACGGACAGATGTTTAACAGAACCAGTAGATAACGGACAGATGTCTAACAGAACCAGTACATAACGGACAGATGTCTAACAGAACCAGTACATAACAGACAGATGTCTAACAGAACCAGTACATAAAGGATATATATCTAACAGAACCAGTACATAACGGACAGATGTCTAACAGAACCAGTACATAACGGACAGATGTCTAACAGAACCAGTACATAAAGGACAGATGTCTAACAGAAACAGTAGATAACGGACAGATGTTTAACAGAACCAGTACATAAAGGATATATATCTAACAGAACCAGTACATAACGGACAGATGTCTAACAGAACCAGTACATAACGGACAGATGTCTAACAGAACCAGTACATAAAGGACAGATGTCTAACAGAACCAGTAGATAACGGACAGATGTTTAACAGAACCAGTACATAAAGGATATATATCTAACAGAACCAGTACATAAAGGATATATATCTAACAGAACCAGTACATAACGGACAGATGTCTAACAGAACCAGTAGATAACGGACAGATGTTTAACAGAACCAGTACATAAAGGATATATATCTAACAGAACCAGTACATAACGGACAGATGTCTAACAGAACCAGTACATAACGGACAGATGTCTAACAGAACCAGTACATAAAGGACAGATGTCTAACAGAAACAGTAGATAACGGACAGATGTTTAACAGAACCAGTACATAAAGGATATATATCTAACAGAACCAGTACATAACGGACAGATGTCTAACAGAACCAGTACATAACGGACAGATGTCTAACAGAACCAGTACATAAAGGACAGATGTCTAACAGAACCAGTAGATAACGGACAGATGTTTAACAGAACCAGTACATAAAGGATATATATCTAACAGAACCAGTACATAAAGGATATATATCTAACAGAACCAGTACATAACGGACAGATGTCTAACAGAACCAGTAGATAACGGACAGATGTTTAACAGAACCAGTACATAAAGGATATATATCTAACAGAACCAGTACATAACGGACAGATGTCTAACAGAACCAGTAGATAACGGACAGATGTCTAACAGAACCAGTACATACAGGATATATATCTAACAGAACCAGTACATAAAGGATATATATCTAACAGAACCAGTAGATAACGGACAGATGTTTAACAGAACCAGTAGATAACGGACAGATGTTTAACAGAACCAGTACATAAAGGATATATATCTAACAGAACCAGTACATAATGGACAGATGTCTAACAGAACCAGTACATAAAGGATATATATCTAACAGAACCAGTACATAACGGACAGATGTCTAACAGAACCAGTACATAAAGGATATATATCTAACAGAACCAGTACATAAAGGATATATATCTAACAGAACCAGTACATAACGGACAGATGTCTAACAGAACCAGTACATAACAGACAGATGTCTAACAGAACCAGTACATAAAGGATATATATCTAACAGAACCAGTACATAACGGACAGATGTCTAACAGAACCAGTACATAACGGACAGGTGTCTAACAGAACCAGTACATAAAGGATATGTCTAACAGAACCAGTACATAAAGGATATGTCTAACAGAACCAGTACATAACGGACAGGTGTCTAACAGAACCAGTACATAAAGGATATATATCTAACAGAACCAGTACATAACGGACAGATGTTTAACAGAACCAGTACATAAAGGATATGTCTAACATAACCAGTACATAAAGGATATATATCTGACAGAACCAGTACATAAAGGATATATATCTAACAGAACCAGTACATAACGGACAGATGTTTAACAGAACCAGTACATAAAGGATATGTCTAACAGAACCAGTACATAAAGGATATATATCTGACAGAACCAGTACATAAAGGATATATATCTGACAGAACCAGTACATAAAGGATATATATCTAACAGAACCAGTACATAAAGGATATATATCTAACAGAACCAGTACATAAAGGATATATATCTGACAGAACCAGTACATAAAGGATATATATCTAACAGAACCAGTACATAACGGACAGATGTTTAACAGAACCAGTACATAAAGGATATATATCTGACAGAACCAGTACATAAAGGAGATATATCTAACAGAACCAGTACATAAAGGATATATATCTAACAGAACCAGTACATAACGGACAGATGTTTAACAGAACCAGTACATAAAGGATATATATCTAACAGAACCAGTACATAACGGACAGATGTCTAACAGAACCAGTACATAAAGGATATATATCTAACAGAACCAGTACATAAAGGATATATCTAACAGAACCAGTACATAACGGACAGATGTCTAACAGAACCAGTACATAAAGGATATATATCTAACAGAACCAGTACATAACGGACAGATGTTTAACAGAACCAGTACATAAAGGATATCTAACAGAACCAGTACATAACGGACAGATGTCTAACAGAACCAGTACATAAAGGATATATATCTAACAGAACCAGTACATAAAGGATATATATCTAACAGAACCAGTACATAAAGGATATATATCTAACAGAACCAGTACATAACGGACAGATGTCTAACAGAACCAGTACATAACGGACAGATGTCTAACAGAACCAGTAGATAACGGACAGATGTTTAACAGAACCAGTACATAAAGGATATATATCTAACAGAACCAGTACATAAAGGACAGATGTCTAACAGAACCAGTACATAAAGGATATATATCTAACAGAACCAGTACATAACGGACAGATGTCTAACAGAACCAGTACATAACGGACAGATGTCTAACAGAACCAGTACATAAAGGACAGATGTCTAACAGAACAAGTAGATAACGGACAGATGTTTAACAGAACCAGTACATAAAGGATATATATCTAACAGAACCAGTACATAAAGGATATATATCTAACAGAACCAGTACATAACGGACAGATGTCTAACAGAACCAGTAGATAACGGACAGATGTTTAACAGAACCAGTACATAAAGGATATATATCTAACAGAACCAGTACATAACGGACAGATGTCTAACAGAACCAGTAGATAACGGACAGATGTCTAACAGAACCAGTACATACAGGATATATATCTAACAGAACCAGTACATAAAGGATATATATCTAACAGAACCAGTACATAACGGACAGACGTCTAACAGAACCAGTACATAAAGGATATATATCTAACAGAACCAGTACATAACGGACAGATGTCTAACAGAACCAGTACATAAAGGATATATATCTAACAGAACCAGTTCATAAAGGATATATATCTAACAGAACCAGTACATAACGGACAGATGTCTAACAGAACCAGTACATAACAGACAGATGTCTAACAGAACCAGTACATAAAGGATATATATCTAACAGAACCAGTACATAACGGACAGATGTCTAACAGAACCAGTACATAACGGACAGGTGTCTAACAGAACCAGTACATAAAGGATATGTCTAACAGAACCAGTACATAACGGACAGATGTCTAACAGAACCAGTACATAACGGACAGGTGTCTAACAGAACCAGTACATAAAGGATATGTCTAACAGAACCAGTACATAAAGGATATGTCTAACAGAACCAGTACATAACGGACAGGTGTCTAACAGAACCAGTACATAAAGGATATATATCTAACAGAACCAGTACATAACGGACAGATGTTTAACAGAACCAGTACATAAAGGATATGTCTAACAGAACCAGTACATGAAGGATATATATCTGACAGAACCAGTACATAAAGGATATATATCTAACAGAACCAGTACATAACGGACAGATGTTTAACAGAACCAGTACATAAAGGATATGTCTAACAGAACCAGTACATAAAGGATATATATCTGACAGAACCAGTACATAAAGGATATATATCTAACAGAACCAGTACATAACGGACAGATGTTTAACAGAACCAGTACATAAAGGATATGTCTAACAGAACCAGTACATAAAGGATATATATCTGACAGAACCAGTACATAAAGGATATATATCTGACAGAACCAGTACATAAAGGATATCTAACAGAACCAGTACATAAAGGATATATATCTAACAGAACCAGTACATAACGGACAGATGTTTAACAGAACCAGTACATAAAGGATATATATCTGACAGAACCAGTACATAAAGGATATATATCTAACAGAACCAGTACATAAAGGATATATATCTAACAGAACCAGTACATAACGGACAGATGTTTAATAGAACCAGTACATAAAGGATATATATCTAACAGAACCAGTACATAACGGACAGATGTCTAACAGAACCAGTAGATAAAGGATATATATCTAACAGAACCAGTACATAAAGGATATATATCTAACAGAACCAGTACATAACGGATATATATCTAACAGAACCAGTACATAAAGGATATATATCTAACAGAACCAGTAGATAACGGACAGATGTTTAACAGAACCAGTACATAAAGGATATGTCTAACAGAACCAGTACATAAAGGATATATATCTGACAGAACCAGTACATAAAGGATATATATCTAACAGAACCAGTACATAACGGACAGATGTTTAACAGAACCAGTACATAAAGGATATGTCTAACAGAACCAGTACATAAAGGATATATATCTGACAGAACCAGTACATAAAGGATATATATCTGACAGAACCAGTACATAAAGGATATATATCTAACAGAACCAGTACATAAAGGATATATATCTAACAGAACCAGTACATAAAGGATATATATCTGACAGAACCAGTACATAAAGGATATATATCTAACAGAACCAGTACATAACGGACAGATGTTTAACAGAACCAGTACATAAAGGATATATATCTGACAGAACCAGTACATAAAGGATATATATCTAACAGAACCAGTACATAAAGGATATATATCTAACAGAACCAGTACATAACGGACAGATGTTTAATAGAACCAGTACATAAAGGATATATATCTAACAGAACCAGTACATAACGGACAGATGTCTAACAGAACCAGTAGATAAAGGATATATATCTAACAGAACCAGTACATAAAGGATATATATCTAACAGAACCAGTACATAACGGATATATATCTAACAGAACCAGTACATAAAGGATATATATCTAACAGAACCAGTACATAACGGACAGATGTTTAACAGAACCAGTACATAACGGACAGATGTCTAACAGAACCAGTACATAACGGACAGATGTCTAACAGAACCAGTACATAAAGGACAGATGTCAAACAGAACCAGTAGATAACGGACAGATGTTTAACAGAACCAGTACATAAAGGATATATATCTAACAGAACCAGTACATAAAGGATATATATCTAACAGAACCAGTAGATAACGGACAGATGTTTAACAGAACCAGTAGATAACGGACAGATGTTTAACAGAACCAGTACATAAAGGATATATATCTAACAGAACCATTACATAACGGACAGACGTCTAACAGAACCAGTACATAAAGGATATATATCTAACAGAACCAGTACATAACGGACAGATGTCTAACAGAACCAGTACATAAAGGATATATATCTAACAGAACCAGTACATAAAGGATATATATCTGACAGAACCAGTACATAAAGGATATATATCTGACAGAACCAGTACATAAAGGATATATATCTAACAGAACCAGTACATAAAGGATATATATCTGACAGAACCAGTACATAAAGGATATATATCTAACAGAACCAGTACATAACGGACAGATGTTTAACAGAACCAGTACATAAAGGATATATATCTGACAGAACCAGTACATAAAGGATATATATCTAACAGAACCAGTACATAACGGACAGATGTTTAATAGAACCAGTACATAAAGGATATATATCTAACAGAACCAGTACATAACGGACAGATGTCTAACAGAACCAGTAGATAAAGGATATATATCTAACAGAACCAGTACATAAAGGATATATATCTAACAGAACCAGTACATAACGGATATATATCTAACAGAACCAGTACATAAAGGATATATATCTAACAGAACCAGTAGATAACGGACAGATGTTTAACAGAACCAGTAGATAACGGACAGATGTCTAACAGAACCAGTACATAACGGACAGATGTTTAACAGAACCAGTACATAACGGACAGATGTCTAACAGAACCAGTACATAACGGACAGATGTCTAACAGAACCAGTACATAAAGGACATATGTCAAACAGAACCAGTAGATAACGGACAGATGTTTAACAGAACCAGTACATAAAGGATATATATCTAACAGAACCAGTACATAAAGGATATATATCTAACAGAACCAGTAGATAACGGACAGATGTTTAACAGAACCAGTAGATAACGGACAGATGTTTAACAGAACCAGTACATAAAGGATATATATCTAACAGAACCATTACATAACGGACAGACGTCTAACAGAACCAGTACATAAAGGATATATATCTAACAGAACCAGTACATAACGGACAGATGTCTAACAGAACCAGTACATAAAGGATATATATCTAACAGAACCAGTACATAAAGGATATATATCTAACAGAACCAGTACATAACGGACAGATGTCTAACAGAACCAGTACATAACAGGCAGATGTCTAACAGAACCAGTACATAAAGGATATATATCTAACAGAACCAGTACATAACAGACAGATGTCTAACAGAACCAGTACATAACGGACAGGTGTCTAACAGAACCAGTACATAAAGGATATGTCTAACAGAACCAGTACATAACGGACAGATGTCTAACAGAACCAGTACATAACGGACAGGTGTCTAACAGAACCAGTACATAAAGGATATGTCTAACAGAACCAGTACATTAAGGATATGTCTAACAGAACCAGTACATAACGGACAGGTGTCTAACAGAACCAGTACATAAAGGATATATATCTAACAGAACCAGTACATAACGGACAGATGTTTAACAGAACCAGTACACAAAGGATATGTCTAACAGAACCAGTACATAAAGGATATATATCTGACAGAACCAGTACATAAAGGATATATATCTAACAGAACCAGTACATAACGGACAGATGTTTAACAGAACCAGTACATAAAGGATATGTCTAACAGAACCAGTACATAAAGGATATATATCTGACAGAACCAGTACATAAAGGATATATATCTGACAGAACCAGTACATAAAGGATATATATCTAACAGAACCAGTACATAAAGGATATATATCTCACAGAACCAGTACATAAAGGATATATATCTGACAGAACCAGTACATAAAGGATATATATCTAACAGAACCAGTACATAACGGACAGATGTTTAACAGAACCAGTACATAAAGGATATATATCTGACAGAACCAGTACATAAAGGATATATATCTAACAGAACCAGTACATAAAGGATATATATCTAACAGAACCAGTACATAACGGACAGATGTTTAACAGAACCAGTACATAAAGGATATATATCTAACAGAACCAGTACATAACGGACAGATGTCTAACAGAACCAGTACATAAGGGATATATATCTAACAGAACCAGTACATAAAGGATATATATCTGACAGAACCAGTACATAAAGGATATATATCTAACAGAACCAGTACATAACGGACAGATGTTTAACAGAACCAGTACATAAAGGATATATATCTAACAGAACCAGTAGATAACGGACAGATGTTTAACAGAACCAGTAGATAACGGACAGATGTCTAACAGAACCAGTACATAAAGGATATATATCTAACAGAACCAGTACATAACGGACAGATGTCTAACAGAACCAGTACATAAAGGATATATATCTAACAGAACCAGTACATAACGGACAGATGTTTAACAGAACCAGTACATAAAGGATATATATCTAACAGAACCAGTACATAACGGACAGATGTCTAACAGAACCAGTACATAAAGGATATATTTCTAACAGAACCAGTACATAAAGGATATATATCTAACAGAACCAGTACATAACGGACAGATGTCTAACAGAACCAGTACATAAAGGACAGATGTCTAACAGAACCAGTACATAAAGGATATATATCTAACAGAACCAGTACATAACGGACAGATGTCTAACAGAACCAGTAGATAACGGACAGATGTTTAACAGAACCAGTACATAAAGGATATATATCTAACAGAACCAGTACATAACGGACAGATATTTAACAGAACCAGTAGATAACGGACAGATGTCTAACAGAACCAGTACATAAAGGATATATATCTAACAGAACCAGTACATAAAGGATATATATCTAACAGAACCAGTAGATAACGTACAGATGTTTAACAGAACCAGTAGATAACGGACAGATGTCTAACAGAACCAGTACATAAAGGATATATATCTAACAGAACCAGTACATAAAGGATATATATCTAACAGAACCAGTAGATAACGGACAGATGTTTAACAGAACCAGTAGATAACGGACAGATGTCTAACAGAACCAGTACATAAAGGATATATATCTAACAGAACCAGTACATAAAGGATATATATCTAACAGAACCAGTACATAACGGACAGATGTCTAACAGAACCAGTACATAACGGACAGACGTCTAACAGAACCAGTACATAAAGGATATATATCTAACAGAACCAGTACATAACGGACAGATGTCTAACAGAACCAGTACATAACGGATAGATATCTAACAGAACCAGTACATAACGGACAGATGTCTAACAGAACCAGTACATAAATGATATATATCTAACAGAACCAGTACATAACGGACAGATGTCTAACAGAAATAGTAGATAACGGACATATGTCTAACAGAACCAGTACATAACGGACAGGTGTCTAACAGAACCAGTACATAAAGGATATGTCTAACAGAACCAGTACATAACGGACAGATGTCTAACAGAACCAGTACATAACGGACAGGTGTCTAACAGAACCAGTACATAAAGGATATGTCTAACAGAACCAGTACATAACGGACAGGTGTCTAACAGAACCAGTACATAAAGGATATATATCTAACAGAACCAGTACATAACGGACAGATGTTTAACAGAACCAGTACATAAAGGATATGTCTAACAGAACCAGTACATAAAAGATATATATCTGACAGAACCAGTACATAAAGGATATATATCTAACAGAACCAGTACATAACGGACAGATGTTTAACAGAACCAGTACATAAAGGATATGTCTAACAGAACCAGTACATAAAGGATATATATCTGACAGAACCAGTACATAAAGGATATATATCTGACAGAACCAGTACATAAAGGATATATATCTAACAGAACCAGTACATAAAGGATATATATCTAACAGAACCAGTACATAAAGGATATATATCTGACAGAACCAGTACATAAAGGATATATATCTGACAGAACCAGTACATAAAGGATATATATCTAACAGAACCAGTACATAAAGGATATATATCTAACAGAACCAGTACATAAAGGATATATATCTAACAGAACCAGTACATAAAGGATATATATCTAACAGAACCAGTACATAACGGACAGATGTTTAACAGAACCAGTACATAAAGGATATATATCTAACAGAACCAGTACATAAAGGATATATATCTAACAGAACCAGTACATAAAGGATATATATCTAACAGAACCAGTACATAACGGACAGATGTTTAACAGAACCAGTAGATAACGGACAGATGTCTAACAGAACCAGTACATAAAGGATATATATCTAACAGAACCAGTACATAAAGGATATATATCTAACAGAACCAGTAGATAACGGACAGATGTTTAACAGAACCAGTAGATAACGGACAGATGTCTAACAGAACCAGTACATAAAGGATATATATCTAACAGAACCAGTACATAAAGGATATATATCTAACAGAACCAGTACATAACGGACAGATGTCTAACAGAACCAGTACATAACGGATATATATCTAACAGAACCAGTACATAACGGACAGATGTCTAACAGAACCAGTACATAAAGGATATATATCTAACAGAACCAGTACATAACGGACAGATGTCTAACAGAACCAGTACATAAAGGATGTATATCTAACAGAACCAGTACATAAAGGATATATATCTAACAGAACCAGTACATAACGGACAGATGTCTAACAGAACCAGTAGATAACGGACATATGTCTAACAGAACCAGTACATAACGGACAGGTGTCTAACAGAACCAGTACATAAAGGATATGTCTAACAGAACCAGTACATAACGGACAGATGTCTAACAGAACCAGTACATAACGGACAGGTGTCTAACAGAACCAGTACATAAAGGATATGTCTAACAGAACCAGTACATAACGGACAGGTGTCTAACAGAACCAGTACATAAAGGATATATATCTAACAGAACCAGTACATAACGGACAGATGTTTAACAGAACCAGTACATAAAGGATATGTCTAACAGAACCAGTACATAAAGGATATATATCTGACAGAACCAGTACATAAAGGATATATATCTAACAGAACCAGTACATAACGGACAGATTTTTAACAGAACCAGTACATAAAGGATATATATCTAACAGAACCAGTACATAACGGACAGATGTCTAACAGAACCAGTACATAAAGGATATATATCTGACAGAACCAGTACATGAAGGATATATATCTAACAGAACCAGTACATAAAGGATATATATCTAACAGAACCAGTACATAAAGGATATATATCTAACAGAACCAGTACATAAAGGATATATATCTGACAGAACCAGTACATAAAGTATATATATCTGACAGAACCAGTACATAAAGGATATATATCTAACAGAACCAGTACATAAAGGATATATATCTAACAGAACCAGTACATAAAGGATATATATCTAACAGAACCAGTACATAAAGGATATATATCTAACAGAACCAGTACATAACGGACAGATGTTTAACAGAACCAGTACATAAAGGATATATATCTAACAGAACCAGTACATAACGGACAGATGCCTAACAGAACCAGTACATAACGGACAGATGTCTAACAGAACCAGTACATAAAGGATATATATCTAACAGAACCAGTACATAACGGACAGATGTTTAACAGAACCAGTACATAACAGACAGATGTCTAACAGAACCAGTACATAACAGACAGATGTTTAACAGAACCAGTACATAAAGGATATATATCTAACAGAACCAGTACATAACGGACAGATGTCTAACAGAACCAGTACATAACGGACAGATGTCTAACAGAACCAGTACATAAAGGATACATATCTAACAGAACCAGTACATAACGGACAGATGTTTAACAGAACCAGTACATAACGGACAGATGTTTAACAGAACCAGTACATAACAGACAGATGTCTAACAGAACCAGTACATAAAGGACAGATGTCTAACAGAACCAGTACATAAAGGATATATATCTAACAGAACCAGTACATAACGGACAGATGTTTAACAGAACCAGTACATAAAGGATATATATCTAACAGAACCAGTACATAACGGACAGATGTCTAACAGAACCAGTACATAAAGGATATATATCTAACAGAACCAGTACATAAAGGATATATATCTAACAGAACCAGTACATAAAGGATATATATCTCACAGAACCAGTACATAAAGGATATATATCTGACAGAACCAGTACATAAAGGATATAAATCTAACAGAACCAGTACATAACGGACAGATGTTTAACAGAACCAGTACATAAAGGATATATATCTGACAGAACCAGTACATAAAGGATATATATCTAACAGAACCAGTACATAAAGGATATATATCTAACAGAACCAGTACATAACGGACAGATGTTTAACAGAACCAGTACATAACGGACAGATGTTTAACAGAACCAGTACATAAAGGATATATATCTAACAGAACCAGTACATAACGGACAGATGTCTAACAGAACCAGTACATAAAGGATATATATCTAACAGAACCAGTACATAAAGGATATATATCTGACAGAACCAGTACATAAAGGATATATATCTAACAGAACCAGTACATAACGGACAGATGTTTAACAGAACCAGTACATAAAGGATATATATCTAACAGAACCAGTAGATAACGGACAGATGTTTAACAGAACCAGTAGATAACGGACAGATGTCTAACAGAACCAGTACATAAAGGATATATATCTAACAGAACCAGTACATAACGGACAGATGTCTAACAGAACCAGTACATAAAGGATATATATCTAACAGAACCAGTACATAACGGACAGATGTCTAACAGAACCAGTACATAAAGGATATATATCTAACAGAACCAGTACATAACGGACAGATGTTTAACAGAACCAGTACATAAAGGATATATATCTAACAGAACCAGTACATAACGGACAGATGTCTAACAGAACCAGTACATAAAGGATATATATCTAACAGAACCAGTACATAAAGGATATATATCTAACAGAACCAGTACATAAAGGATATATATCTAACAGAACCAGTACATAACGGACAGATGTCTAACAGAACCAGTACATAACGGACAGATGTCTAACAGAACCAGTACATAAAGGACAGATGTCTAACAGAACCAGTACATAAAGGATATATATCTAACAGAACCAGTACATAACGGACAGATGTCTAACAGAACCAGTAGATAACGGACAGATGTTTAACAGAACCAGTACATAAAGGATATATATCTAACAGAACCAGTACATAAAGGATATATATCTAACAGAACCAGTAGATAACGGACAGATGTTTAACAGAACCAGTAGATAACGGACAGATGTCTAACAGAACCAGTACATAAAGGATATATATCTAACAGAACCAGTACATAAAGGATATATATCTAACAGAACCAGTAGATAACGGACAGATGTTTAACAGAACCAGTAGATAACGGACAGATGTCTAACAGAACCAGTACATAAAGGATATATATCTAACAGAACCAGTACATAAAGGATATATATCTAACAGAACCAGTACATAACGGACAGATGTCTAACAGAACCAGTACATAACGGACAGACGTCTAACAGAACCAGTACATAAAGGATATATATCTAACAGAACCAGTACATAACGGACAGATGTCTAACAGAACCAGTACATAAAGGATATATATCTCACAGAACCAGTACATAAAGGATATATATCTGACAGAACCAGTACATAAAGGATATATATCTAACAGAACCAGTACATAACGGACAGATGTTTAACAGAACCAGTACATAAAGGATATATATCTGACAGAACCAGTACATAAAGGATATATATCTAACAGAACCAGTACATAAAGGATATATATCTAACAGAACCAGTACATAACGGACAGATGTTTAACAGAACCAGTACATAACGGACAGATGTTTAACAGAACCAGTACATAAAGGATATATATCTAACAGAACCAGTACATAACGGACAGATGTCTAACAGAACCAGTACATAAAGGATATATATCTAACAGAACCAGTACATAAAGGATATATATCTGACAGAACCAGTACATAAAGGATATATATCTAACAGAACCAGTACATAACGGACAGATGTTTAACAGAACCAGTACATAAAGGATATATATCTAACAGAACCAGTAGATAACGGACAGATGTTTAACAGAACCAGTAGATAACGGACAGATGTCTAACAGAACCAGTACATAAAGGATATATATCTAACAGAACCAGTACATAACGGACAGATGTCTAACAGAACCAGTACATAAAGGATATATATCTAACAGAACCAGTACATAACGGACAGATGTCTAACAGAACCAGTACATAAAGGATATATATCTAACAGAACCAGTACATAACGGACAGATGTTTAACAGAACCAGTACATAAAGGATATATATCTAACAGAACCAGTACATAACGGACAGATGTCTAACAGAACCAGTACATAAAGGATATATATCTAACAGAACCAGTACATAAAGGATATATATCTAACAGAACCAGTACATAAAGGATATATATCTAACAGAACCAGTACATAACGGACAGATGTCTAACAGAACCAGTACATAACGGACAGATGTCTAACAGAACCAGTACATAAAGGACAGATGTCTAACAGAACCAGTACATAAAGGATATATATCTAACAGAACCAGTACATAACGGACAGATGTCTAACAGAACCAGTAGATAACGGACAGATGTTTAACAGAACCAGTACATAAAGGATATATATCTAACAGAACCAGTACATAACGGACAGATGTTTAACAGAACCAGTAGATAACGGACAGATGTCTAACAGAACCAGTACATAAAGGATATATATCTAACAGAACCAGTACATAAAGGATATATATCTAACAGAACCAGTAGATAACGGACAGATGTTTAACAGAACCAGTAGATAACGGACAGATGTCTAACAGAACCAGTACATAAAGGATATATATCTAACAGAACCAGTACATAAAGGATATATATCTAACAGAACCAGTACATAACGGACAGATGTCTAACAGAACCAGTACATAACGGATATATATCTAACAGAACCAGTACATAACGGACAGATGTCTAACAGAACCAGTACATAAAGGATATGTATCTAACAGAACCAGTACATAACGGACAGATGTCTAACAGAACCAGTAGATAACGGACATATGTCTAACAGAACCAGTACATAACGGACAGGTGTCTAACAGAACCAGTACATAAAGGATATGTCTAACAGAACCAGTACATAACGGACAGATGTCTAACAGAACCAGTACATAACGGACAGGTGTCTAACAGAACCAGTACATAAAGGATATGTCTAACAGAACCAGTACATAACGGACAGGTGTCTAACAGAACCAGTACATAAAGGATATATATCTAACAGAACCAGTACATAACGGACAGATGTTTAACAGAACCAGTACATAAAGGATATGTCTAACAGAACCAGTACATAAAGGATATATATCTGACAGAACCAGTACATAAAGGATATCTAACAGAACCAGTACATAACGGACAGATGTTTAACAGAACCAGTACATAAAGGATATGTCTAACAGAACCAGTACATAAAGGATATATATCTGACAGAACCAGTACATAAAGGATATATATCTGACAGAACCAGTACATAAAGGATATATATCTAACAGAACCAGTACATAAAGGATATATATCTAACAGAACCAGTACATAAAGGATATATATCTGACAGAACCAGTACATAAAGGATATATATCTGACAGAACCAGTACATAAAGGATATATATCTAACAGAACCAGTACATAAAGGATATATATCTAACAGAACCAGTACATAAAGGATATATATCTAACAGAAACAGTACATAAAGGATATATATCTAACAGAACCAATACATAACGGACAGATGTTTAACAGAACCAGTACATAAAGGATATATATCTAACAGAACCAGTACATAAAGGATATATATCTAACAGAACCAGTACATAAAGGATATATATCTAACAGAACCAGTACATAACGGACAGATGTTTAACAGAACCAGTAGATAACGGACAGATGTCTAACAGAACCAGTACATAAAGGATATATATCTAACAGAACCAGTACATAAAGGATATATATCTAACAGAACCAGTAGATAACGGACAGATGTTTAACAGAACCAGTAGATAACGGACAGATGTCTAACAGAACCAGTACATAAAGGATATATATCTAACAGAACCAGTACATAAAGGATATATATCTAACAGAACCAGTACATAACGGACAGATGTCTAACAGAACCAGTACATAACGGATATATATCTAACAGAACCAGTACATAACGGACAGATGTCTAACAGAACCAGTACATAAAGGATATATATCTAACAGAACCAGTACATAACGGACAGATGTCTAACAGAACCAGTACATAAAGGATATATATCTAACAGAACCAGTACATAAAGGATATATATCTAACAGAACCAGTACATAACGGACAGATGTCTAACAGAACCAGTCGATAACGGACATATGTCTAACAGAACCAGTACATAACGGACAGGTGTCTAACAGAACCAGTACATAAAGGATATGTCTAACAGAACCAGTACATAACGGACAGATGTCTAACAGAACCAGTACATAACGGACAGGTGTCTAACAGAACCAGTACATAAAGGATATGTCTAACAGAACCAGTACATAACGGACAGGTGTCTAACAGAACCAGTACATAAAGGATATATATCTAACAGAACCAGTACATAACGGAAAGATGTTTAACAGAACCAGTACATAAAGGATATGTCTAACAGAACCAGTACATAAAGGATATATATCTGACAGAACCAGTACATAAAGGATATATATCTAACAGAACCAGTACATAACGGACAGATTTTTAACAGAACCAGTACATAAAGGATATATATCTAACAGAACCAGTACATAACGGACAGATGTCTAACAGAACCAGTACATAAAGGATATATATCTGACAGAACCAGTACATAAAGGATATATATCTGACAGAACCAGTACATAAAGGATATATATCTAACAGAACCAGTACATAAAGGATATATATCTAACAGAACCAGTACATAAAGGATATATATCTGACAGAACCAGTACATAAAGGATATATATCTGACAGAACCAGTACATAAAGGATATATATCTAACAGAACCAGTACATAAAGGATATATATCTAACAGAACCAGTACATAAAGGATATATATCTAACAGAACCAGTACATAAAGGATATATATCTAACAGAACCAGTACATAACGGACAGATGTTTAACAGAACCAGTACATAAAGGATATATATCTAACAGAACCAGTACATAACGGACAGATGTCTAACAGAACCAGTACATAACGGACAGATGTCTAGCAGAACCAGTACATAAAGGATATATATCTAACAGAACCAGTACATAATGGACAGATGTTTAACAGAACCAGTACATAACAGACAGATGTCTAACAGAACCAGTACATAACAGACAGATGTTTAACAGAACCAGTACATAAAGGATATATATCTAACAGAACCAGTACATAACGGACAGATGTCTAACAGAACCAGTACATAACGGACAGATGTCTAACAGAACCAGTACATAAAGGATATATATCTAACAGAACCAGTACATAACGGACAGATGTTTAACAGAACCAGTACATAACGGACAGATGTTTAACAGAACCAGTACATAACAGACAGATGTCTAACAGAACCAGTACATAAAGGATATGTATCTAACAGAACCAGTACATAACGGACAGATGTCTAACAGAACCAGTAGATAACGGACATATGTCTAACAGAACCAGTACATAACGGACAGGTGTCTAACAGAACCAGTACATAAAGGATATGTCTAACAGAACCAGTACATAACGGACAGATGTCTAACAGAACCAGTACATAGCGGACAGGTGTTTAACAGAACCAGTACATAAAGGATATGTCTAACAGAACCAGTACATAAAGGATATATATCTGACAGAACCAGTACATAAAGGATATATATCTAACAGAACCAGTACATAACGGACAGATGTTTAACAGAACCAGTACATAAAGGATATGTCTAACAGAACCAGTACATAAAGGATATATATCTGACAGAACCAGTACATAAAGGATATATATCTGACAGAACCAGTACATAAAGGATATATATCTAACAGAACCAATACATAAAGGATATATATCTAACAGAACCAGTACATAAAGGATATATATCTGACAGAACCAGTACATAAAGGATATATATCTGACAGAACCAGTACATAAAGGATATATATCTAACAGAACCAGTACATAAAGGATATATATCTAACAGAACCAGTACATAACGGACAGATTTTTAACAGAACCAGTACATAAAGGATATATATCTAACATAACCAGTACATAACGGACAGATGTCTAACAGAACCAGTACATAAAGGATATATATCTGACAGAACCAGTACATGAAGGATATATATCTAACAGAACCAGTACATAAAGGATATATATCTAACAGAACCAGTACATAAAGGATATATATCTAACAGAACCAGTACATAAAGGATATATATCTGACAGAACCAGTACATAAAGTATATATATCTGACAGAACCAGTACATAAAGGATATATATCTAACAGAACCAGTACATAAAGGATATATATCTAACAGAACCAGTACATAAAGGATATATATCTAACAGAACCAGTACATAAAGGATATATATCTAACAGAACCAGTACATAACGGACAGATGTTTAACAGAACCAGTACATAAAGGATATATATCTAACAGAACCAGTACATAACGGACAGATGTCTAACAGAACCAGTACATAACGGACAGATGTCTAACAGAACCAGTACATAAAGGATATATATCTAACAGAACCAGTACATAACGGACAGATGTTTAACAGAACCAGTACATAACAGACAGATGTCTAACAGAACCAGTACATAACAGACAGATGTTTAACAGAACCAGTACATAAAGGATATATATCTAACAGAACCAGTACATAACGGACAGATGTCTAACAGAACCAGTACATAACGGACAGATGTCTAACAGAACCAGTACATAAAGGATATATATCTAACAGAACCAGTACATAACGGACAGATGTTTAACAGAACCAGTACATAACGGACAGATGTTTAACAGAACCAGTACATAACAGACAGATGTCTAACAGAACCAGTACATAAAGGACAGATGTCTAACAGAACCAGTACATAAAGGATATATATCTAACAGAACCAGTACATAACGGACAGATGTTTAACAGAACCAGTACATAAAGGATATATATCTAACAGAACCAGTACATAACGGACAGATGTCTAACAGAACCAGTACATAAAGGATATATATCTAACAGAACCAGTACATAAAGGATATATATCTAACAGAACCAGTACATAAAGGATATATATCTCACAGAACCAGTACATAAAGGATATATATCTGACAGAACCAGTACATAAAGGATATAAATCTAACAGAACCAGTACATAACGGACAGATGTTTAACAGAACCAGTACATAAAGGATATATATCTGACAGAACCAGTACATAAAGGATATATATCTAACAGAACCAGTACATAAAGGATATATATCTAACAGAACCAGTACATAACGGACAGATGTTTAACAGAACCAGTACATAACGGACAGATGTTTAACAGAACCAGTACATAAAGGATATATATCTAACAGAACCAGTACATAACGGACAGATGTCTAACAGAACCAGTACATAAAGGATATATATCTAACAGAACCAGTACATAAAGGATATATATCTGACAGAACCAGTACATAAAGGATATATATCTAACAGAACCAGTACATAACGGACAGATGTTTAACAGAACCAGTACATAAAGGATATATATCTAACAGAACCAGTAGATAACGGACAGATGTTTAACAGAACCAGTAGATAACGGACAGATGTCTAACAGAACCAGTACATAAAGGATATATATCTAACAGAACCAGTACATAACGGACAGATGTCTAACAGAACCAGTACATAAAGGATATATATCTAACAGAACCAGTACATAACGGACAGATGTCTAACAGAACCAGTACATAAAGGATATATATCTAACAGAACCAGTACATAACGGACAGATGTTTAACAGAACCAGTACATAAAGGATATATATCTAACAGAACCAGTACATAACGGACAGATGTCTAACAGAACCAGTACATAAAGGATATATATCTAACAGAACCAGTACATAAAGGATATATATTTAACAGAACCAGTACATAAAGGATATATATCTAACAGAACCAGTACATAACGGACAGATGTCTAACAGAACCAGTACATAACGGACAGATGTCTAACAGAACCAGTACATAAAGGACAGATGTCTAACAGAACCAGTACATAAAGGATATATATCTAACAGAACCAGTACATAACGGACAGATGTCTAACAGAACCAGTAGATAACGGACAGATGTTTAACAGAACCAGTACATAAAGGATATATATCTAACAGAACCAGTACATAACGGACAGATGTTTAACAGAACCAGTAGATAACGGACAGATGTCTAACAGAACCAGTACATAAAGGATATATATCTAACAGAACCAGTACATAAAGGATATATATCTAACAGAACCAGTAGATAACGGACAGATGTTTAACAGAACCAGTAGATAACGGACAGATGTCTAACAGAACCAGTACATAAAGGATATATATCTAACAGAACCAGTACATAAAGGATATATATCTAACAGAACCAGTAGATAACGGACAGATGTTTAACAGAACCAGTAGATAACGGACAGATGTCTAACAGAACCAGTACATAAAGGATATATATCTAACAGAACCAGTACATAAAGGATATATATCTAACAGAACCAGTACATAACGGACAGATGTCTAACAGAACCAGTACATAACGGACAGACGTCTAACAGAACCAGTACATAAAGGATATATATCTAACAGAACCAGTACATAACGGACAGATGTCTAACAGAACCAGTACATAACGGATATATATCTAACAGAACCAGTACATAACGGACAGATGTCTAACAGAACCAGTACATAAAGGATATGTATCTAACACAACCAGTACATAACGGACAGATGTCTAACAGAACCAGTAGATAACGGACATATGTCTAACAGAACCAGTACATAACGGACAGGTGTCTAACAGAACCAGTACATAAAGGATATGTCTAACAGAACCAGTACATAACGGACAGATGTCTAACAGAACCAGTACATAACGGACAGGTGTCTAACAGAACCAGTACATAAAGGATATGTCTAACAGAACCAGTACATAACCGACAGGTGTCTAACAGAACCAGTACATAAAGGATATATATCTAACAGAACCAGTACATAACGGACAGATGTTTAACAGAACCAGTACATAAAGGATATGTCTAACAGAACCAGTACATAAAGGATATATATCTGACAGAACCAGTACATAAAGGATATCTAACAGAACCAGTACATAACGGACAGATGTTTAACAGAACCAGTACATAAAGGATATGTCTAACAGAACCAGTACATAAAGGATATATATCTGACAGAACCAGTACATAAAGGATATATATCTGACAGAACCAGTACATAAAGGATATATATCTAACAGAACCAGTACATAAAGGATATATATCTAACAGAACCAGTACATAAAGGATATATATCTGACAGAACCAGTACATAAAGGATATATATCTGACAGAACCAGTACATAAAGGATATATATCTAACAGAACCAGTACATAAAGGATATATATCTAACAGAACCAGTACATAAAGGATATATATCTAACAGAAACAGTACATAAAGGATATATATCTAACAGAACCAATACATAACGGACAGATGTTTAACAGAACCAGTACATAAAGGATATATATCTAACAGAACCAGTACATAAAGGATATATATCTAACAGAACCAGTACATAAAGGATATATATCTAACAGAACCAGTACATAACGGACAGATGTTTAACAGAACCAGTAGATAACGGACAGATGTCTAACAGAACCAGTACATAAAGGATATATATCTAACAGAACCAGTACATAAAGGATATATATCTAACAGAACCAGTAGATAACGGACAGATGTTTAACAGAACCAGTAGATAACGGACAGATGTCTAACAGAACCAGTACATAAAGGATATATATCTAACAGAACCAGTACATAAAGGATATATATCTAACAGAACCAGTACATAACGGACAGATGTCTAACAGAACCAGTACATAACGGATATATATCTAACAGAACCAGTACATAACGGACAGATGTCTAACAGAACCAGTACATAAAGGATATATATCTAACAGAACCAGTACATAACGGACAGATGTCTAACAGAACCAGTACATAAAGGATATATATCTAACAGAACCAGTACATAAAGGATATATATCTAACAGAACCAGTACATAACGGACAGATGTCTAACAGAACCAGTCGATAACGGACATATGTCTAACAGAACCAGTACATAACGGACAGGTGTCTAACAGAACCAGTACATAAAGGATATGTCTAACAGAACCAGTACATAACGGACAGATGTCTAACAGAACCAGTACATAACGGACAGGTGTCTAACAGAACCAGTACATAAAGGATATGTCTAACAGAACCAGTACATAACGGACAGGTGTCTAACAGAACCAGTACATAAAGGATATATATCTAACAGAACCAGTACATAACGGACAGGTGTCTAACAGAACCAGTACATAAAGGATATGTCTAACAGAACCAGTACATAAAGGATATATATCTGACAGAACCAGTACATAAAGGATATATATCTAACAGAACCAGTACATAACGGACAGATTTTTAACAGAACCAGTACATAAAGGATATATATCTAACAGAACCAGTACATAACGGACAGATGTCTAACAGAACCAGTACATAAAGGATATATATCTGACAGAACCAGTACATAAAGGATATATATCTGACAGAACCAGTACATAAAGGATATATATCTAACAGAACCAGTACATAAAGGATATATATCTAACAGAACCAGTACATAAAGGATATATATCTGACAGAACCAGTACATAAAGGATATATATCTGACAGAACCAGTACATAAAGGATATATATCTAACAGAACCAGTACATAAAGGATATATATCTAACAGAACCAGTACATAAAGGATATATATCTAACAGAACCAGTACATAAAGGATATATATCTAACAGAACCAGTACATAACGGACAGATGTTTAACAGAACCAGTACATAAAGGATATATATCTAACAGAACCAGTACATAACGGACAGATGTCTAACAGAACCAGTACATAACGGACAGATGTCTAGCAGAACCAGTACATAAAGGATATATATCTAACAGAACCAGTACATAATGGACAGATGTTTAACAGAACCAGTACATAACAGACAGATGTCTAACAGAACCAGTACATAACAGACAGATGTTTAACAGAACCAGTACATAAAGGATATATATCTAACAGAACCAGTACATAACGGACAGATGTCTAACAGAACCAGTACATAACGGACAGATGTCTAACAGAACCAGTACATAAAGGATATATATCTAACAGAACCAGTACATAACGGACAGATGTTTAACAGAACCAGTACATAACGGACAGATGTTTAACAGAACCAGTACATAACAGACAGATGTCTAACAGAACCAGTACATAAAGGATATGTATCTAACAGAACCAGTACATAACGGACAGATGTCTAACAGAACCAGTAGATAACGGACATATGTCTAACAGAACCAGTACATAACGGACAGGTGTCTAACAGAACCAGTACATAAAGGATATGTCTAACAGAACCAGTACATAACGGACAGATGTCTAACAGAACCAGTACATAGCGGACAGGTGTTTAACAGAACCAGTACATAAAGGATATGTCTAACAGAACCAGTACATAAAGGATATATATCTGACAGAACCAGTACATAAAGGATATATATCTAACAGAACCAGTACATAACGGACAGATGTTTAACAGAACCAGTACATAAAGGATATGTCTAACAGAACCAGTACATAAAGGATATATATCTGACAGAACCAGTACATAAAGGATATATATCTGACAGAACCAGTACATAAAGGATATATATCTAACAGAACCAATACATAAAGGATATATATCTAACAGAACCAGTACATAAAGGATATATATCTGACAGAACCAGTACATAAAGGATATATATCTGACAGAACCAGTACATAAAGGATATATATCTAACAGAACCAGTACATAAAGGATATATATCTAACAGAACCAGTACATAACGGACAGATTTTTAACAGAACCAGTACATAAAGGATATATATCTAACATAACCAGTACATAACGGACAGATGTCTAACAGAACCAGTACATAAAGGATATATATCTGACAGAACCAGTACATGAAGGATATATATCTAACAGAACCAGTACATAAAGGATATATATCTAACAGAACCAGTACATAAAGGATATATATCTAACAGAACCAGTACATAAAGGATATATATCTGACAGAACCAGTACATAAAGTATATATATCTGACAGAACCAGTACATAAAGGATATATATCTAACAGAACCAGTACATAAAGGATATATATCTAACAGAACCAGTACATAAAGGATATATATCTAACAGAACCAGTACATAAAGGATATATATCTAACAGAACCAGTACATAACGGACAGATGTTTAACAGAACCAGTACATAAAGGATATATATCTAACAGAACCAGTACATAACGGACAGATGTCTAACAGAACCAGTACATAACGGACAGATGTCTAACAGAACCAGTACATAAAGGATATATATCTAACAGAACCAGTACATAACGGACAGATGTTTAACAGAACCAGTACATAACAGACAGATGTCTAACAGAACCAGTACATAACAGACAGATGTTTAACAGAACCAGTACATAAAGGATATATATCTAACAGAACCAGTACATAACGGACAGATGTCTAACAGAACCAGTACATAACGGACAGATGTCTAACAGAACCAGTACATAAAGGATATATATCTAACAGAACCAGTACATAACGGACAGATGTTTAACAGAACCAGTACATAACGGACAGATGTTTAACAGAACCAGTACATAACAGACAGATGTCTAACAGAACCAGTACATAAAGGACAGATGTCTAACAGAACCAGTACATAAAGGATATATATCTAACAGAACCAGTACATAACGGACAGATGTTTAACAGAACCAGTACATAAAGGATATATATCTAACAGAACCAGTACATAACGGACAGATGTCTAACAGAACCAGTACATAAAGGATATATATCTAACAGAACCAGTACATAAAGGATATATATCTAACAGAACCAGTACATAAAGGATATATATCTCACAGAACCAGTACATAAAGGATATATATCTGACAGAACCAGTACATAAAGGATATAAATCTAACAGAACCAGTACATAACGGACAGATGTTTAACAGAACCAGTACATAAAGGATATATATCTGACAGAACCAGTACATAAAGGATATATATCTAACAGAACCAGTACATAAAGGATATATATCTAACAGAACCAGTACATAACGGACAGATGTTTAACAGAACCAGTACATAACGGACAGATGTTTAACAGAACCAGTACATAAAGGATATATATCTAACAGAACCAGTACATAACGGACAGATGTCTAACAGAACCAGTACATAAAGGATATATATCTAACAGAACCAGTACATAAAGGATATATATCTGACAGAACCAGTACATAAAGGATATATATCTAACAGAACCAGTACATAACGGACAGATGTTTAACAGAACCAGTACATAAAGGATATATATCTAACAGAACCAGTAGATAACGGACAGATGTTTAACAGAACCAGTAGATAACGGACAGATGTCTAACAGAACCAGTACATAAAGGATATATATCTAACAGAACCAGTACATAACGGACAGATGTCTAACAGAACCAGTACATAAAGGATATATATCTAACAGAACCAGTACATAACGGACAGATGTCTAACAGAACCAGTACATAAAGGATATATATCTAACAGAACCAGTACATAACGGACAGATGTTTAACAGAACCAGTACATAAAGGATATATATCTAACAGAACCAGTACATAACGGACAGATGTCTAACAGAACCAGTACATAAAGGATATATATCTAACAGAACCAGTACATAAAGGATATATATTTAACAGAACCAGTACATAAAGGATATATATCTAACAGAACCAGTACATAACGGACAGATGTCTAACAGAACCAGTACATAACGGACAGATGTCTAACAGAACCAGTACATAAAGGACAGATGTCTAACAGAACCAGTACATAAAGGATATATATCTAACAGAACCAGTACATAACGGACAGATGTCTAACAGAACCAGTAGATAACGGACAGATGTTTAACAGAACCAGTACATAAAGGATATATATCTAACAGAACCAGTACATAACGGACAGATGTTTAACAGAACCAGTAGATAACGGACAGATGTCTAACAGAACCAGTACATAAAGGATATATATCTAACAGAACCAGTACATAAAGGATATATATCTAACAGAACCAGTAGATAACGGACAGATGTTTAACAGAACCAGTAGATAACGGACAGATGTCTAACAGAACCAGTACATAAAGGATATATATCTAACAGAACCAGTACATAAAGGATATATATCTAACAGAACCAGTAGATAACGGACAGATGTTTAACAGAACCAGTAGATAACGGACAGATGTCTAACAGAACCAGTACATAAAGGATATATATCTAACAGAACCAGTACATAAAGGATATATATCTAACAGAACCAGTACATAACGGACAGATGTCTAACAGAACCAGTACATAACGGACAGACGTCTAACAGAACCAGTACATAAAGGATATATATCTAACAGAACCAGTACATAACGGACAGATGTCTAACAGAACCAGTACATAACGGATATATATCTAACAGAACCAGTACATAACGGACAGATGTCTAACAGAACCAGTACATAAAGGATATGTATCTAACACAACCAGTACATAACGGACAGATGTCTAACAGAACCAGTAGATAACGGACATATGTCTAACAGAACCAGTACATAACGGACAGGTGTCTAACAGAACCAGTACATAAAGGATATGTCTAACAGAACCAGTACATAACGGACAGATGTCTAACAGAACCAGTACATAACGGACAGGTGTCTAACAGAACCAGTACATAAAGGATATGTCTAACAGAACCAGTACATAACCGACAGGTGTCTAACAGAACCAGTACATAAAGGATATATATCTAACAGAACCAGTACATAACGGACAGATGTTTAACAGAACCAGTACATAAAGGATATGTCTAACAGAACCAGTACATAAAGGATATATATCTGACAGAACCAGTACATAAAGGATATCTAACAGAACCAGTACATAACGGACAGATGTTTAACAGAACCAGTACATAAAGGATATGTCTAACAGAACCAGTACATAAAGGATATATATCTGACAGAACCAGTACATAAAGGATATATATCTGACAGAACCAGTACATAAAGGATATATATCTAACAGAACCAGTACATAAAGGATATATATCTAACAGAACCAGTACATAAAGGATATATATCTGACAGAACCAGTACATAAAGGATATATATCTGACAGAACCAGTACATAAAGGATATATATCTAACAGAACCAGTACATAAAGGATATATATCTAACAGAACCAGTACATAAAGGATATATATCTAACAGAAACAGTACATAAAGGATATATATCTAACAGAACCAATACATAACGGACAGATGTTTAACAGAACCAGTACATAAAGGATATATATCTAACAGAACCAGTACATAAAGGATATATATCTAACAGAACCAGTACATAAAGGATATATATCTAACAGAACCAGTACATAACGGACAGATGTTTAACAGAACCAGTAGATAACGGACAGATGTCTAACAGAACCAGTACATAAAGGATATATATCTAACAGAACCAGTACATAAAGGATATATATCTAACAGAACCAGTAGATAACGGACAGATGTTTAACAGAACCAGTAGATAACGGACAGATGTCTAACAGAACCAGTACATAAAGGATATATATCTAACAGAACCAGTACATAAAGGATATATATCTAACAGAACCAGTACATAACGGACAGATGTCTAACAGAACCAGTACATAACGGATATATATCTAACAGAACCAGTACATAACGGACAGATGTCTAACAGAACCAGTACATAAAGGATATATATCTAACAGAACCAGTACATAACGGACAGATGTCTAACAGAACCAGTACATAAAGGATATATATCTAACAGAACCAGTACATAAAGGATATATATCTAACAGAACCAGTACATAACGGACAGATGTCTAACAGAACCAGTCGATAACGGACATATGTCTAACAGAACCAGTACATAACGGACAGGTGTCTAACAGAACCAGTACATAAAGGATATGTCTAACAGAACCAGTACATAACGGACAGATGTCTAACAGAACCAGTACATAACGGACAGGTGTCTAACAGAACCAGTACATAAAGGATATGTCTAACAGAACCAGTACATAACGGACAGGTGTCTAACAGAACCAGTACATAAAGGATATATATCTAACAGAACCAGTACATAACGGACAGGTGTCTAACAGAACCAGTACATAAAGGATATGTCTAACAGAACCAGTACATAAAGGATATATATCTGACAGAACCAGTACATAAAGGATATATATCTAACAGAACCAGTACATAACGGACAGATTTTTAACAGAACCAGTACATAAAGGATATATATCTAACAGAACCAGTACATAACGGACAGATGTCTAACAGAACCAGTACATAAAGGATATATATCTGACAGAACCAGTACATAAAGGATATATATCTGACAGAACCAGTACATAAAGGATATATATCTAACAGAACCAGTACATAAAGGATATATATCTAACAGAACCAGTACATAAAGGATATATATCTGACAGAACCAGTACATAAAGGATATATATCTGACAGAACCAGTACATAAAGGATATATATCTAACAGAACCAGTACATAAAGGATATATATCTAACAGAACCAGTACATAAAGGATATATATCTAACAGAACCAGTACATAAAGGATATATATCTAACAGAACCAGTACATAACGGACAGATGTTTAACAGAACCAGTACATAAAGGATATATATCTAACAGAACCAGTACATAACGGACAGATGTCTAACAGAACCAGTACATAACGGACAGATGTCTAGCAGAACCAGTACATAAAGGATATATATCTAACAGAACCAGTACATAATGGACAGATGTTTAACAGAACCAGTACATAACAGACAGATGTCTAACAGAACCAGTACATAACAGACAGATGTTTAACAGAACCAGTACATAAAGGATATATATCTAACAGAACCAGTACATAACGGACAGATGTCTAACAGAACCAGTACATAACGGACAGATGTCTAACAGAACCAGTACATAAAGGATATATATCTAACAGAACCAGTACATAACGGACAGATGTTTAACAGAACCAGTACATAACGGACAGATGTTTAACAGAACCAGTACATAACAGACAGATGTCTAACAGAACCAGTACATAAAGGATATGTATCTAACAGAACCAGTACATAACGGACAGATGTCTAACAGAACCAGTAGATAACGGACAGATGTCTAACAGAACCAGTACATAAAGGATATGTATCTAACAGAACCAGTACATAACGGACAGATGTCTAACAGAACCAGTAGATAACTGACATATGTCTAACAGAACCAGTACATAACGGACAGGTGTCTAACAGAACCAGTACATAAAGGATATGTCTAACAGAACCAGTACATAACGGACAGATGTCTAACAGAACCAGTACATAGCGGACAGGTGTTTAACAGAACCAGTACATAAAGGATATGTCTAACAGAACCAGTACATAAAGGATATATATCTGACAGAACCAGTACATAAAGGATATATATCTAACAGAACCAGTACATAACGGACAGATGTTTAACAGAACCAGTACATAAAGGATATGTCTAACAGAACCAGTACATAAAGGATATATATCTGACAGAACCAGTACATAAAGGATATATATCTGACAGAACCAGTACATAAAGGATATATATCTAACAGAACCAATACATAAAGGATATATATCTAACAGAACCAGTACATAAAGGATATATATCTGACAGAACCAGTACATAAAGGATATATATCTGACAGAACCAGTACATAAAGGATATATATCTAACAGAACCAGTACATAAAGGATATATATCTAACAGAACCAGTACATAACGGACAGATGTTTAACAGAACCAGTACATAAAGGATATATATCTAACAGAACCAGTACATAAAGGATATATATCTAACAGAACCAGTACATAAAGGATATATATCTAACAGAACCAGTACATAACGGACAGATGTTTAACAGAACCAGTAGATAACGGACAGATGTCTAACAGAACCAGTACATAAAGGATATATATCTAACAGAACCAGTACATAAAGGATATATATCTAACAGAACCAGTAGATAACGGACAGATGTTTAACAGAACCAGTAGATAACGGACAGATGTCTAACAGAACCAGTACATAAAGGATATATATCTAACAGAACCAGTACATAAAGGATATATATCTAACAGAACCAGTACATAACGGACAGATGTCTAACAGAACCAGTACATAACGGATATATATCTAACAGAACCAGTACATAACGGACAGATGTCTAACAGAACCAGTACATAAAGGATATATATCTAACAGAACCAGTACATAACGGACAGATGTCTAACAGAACCAGTACATAAAGGATATATATCTAACAGAACCAGTACATAAAGGATATATATCTAACAGAACCAGTACATAACGGACAGATGTCTAACAGAACCAGTAGATAACGGACATATGTCTAACAGAACCAGTACATAACGGACAGGTGTCTAACAGAACCAGTACATAAAGGATATGTCTAACAGAACCAGTACATAACGGACAGATGTCTAACAGAACCAGTACATAATGGACAGGTGTCTAACAGAACCAGTACATAAAGGATATGTCTAACAGAACCAGTACATAACGGACAGGTGTCTAACAGAACCAGTACATAAAGGATATATATCTAACAGAACCAGTACATAACTGAAAGATGTTTAACAGAACCAGTACATAAAGGATATGTCTAACAGAACCAGTACATAAAGGATATATATCTGACAGAACCAGTACATAAAGGATATATATCTAACAGAACCAGTACATAACGGACAGATTTTTAACAGAACCAGTACATAAAGGATATATATCTAACAGAACCAGTACATAACGGACAGATGTCTAACAGAACCAGTACATAAAGGATATATATTTGACAGAACCAGTACATAAAGGATATATATCTGACAGAACCAGTACATAAAGGATATATATCTAACAGAACCAGTACATAAAGGATATATATCTAACAGAACCAGTACATAAAGGATATATATCTGACAGAACCAGTACATAAAGGATATATATCTGACAGAACCAGTACATAAAGGATATATATCTAACAGAACCAGTACATAAAGGATATATATCTAACAGAACCAGTACATAAAGGATATATATCTAACAGAACCAGTACATAACGGACAGATGTCTAACAGAACCAGTAGATAACGGACAGATGTTTAACAGAACCAGTACATAAAGGATATATATCTAACAGAACCAGTACATAACGGACAGATGTTTAACAGAACCAGTAGATAACGGACAGATGTCTAACAGAACCAGTACATAAAGGATATATATCTAACAGAACCAGTACATAAAGGATATATATCTAACAGAACCAGTAGATAACGGACAGATGTTTAACAGAACCAGTAGATAACGGACAGATGTCTAACAGAACCAGTACATAAAGGATATATATCTAACAGAACCAGTACATAAAGGATATATATCTAACAGAACCAGTAGATAACGGACAGATGTTTAACAGAACCAGTAGATAACGGACAGATGTCTAACAGAACCAGTACATAAAGGATATATATCTAACAGAACCAGTACATAAAGGATATATATCTAACAGAACCAGTACATAACGGACAGATGTCTAACAGAACCAGTACATAACGGACAGACGTCTAACAGAACCAGTACATAAAGGATATATATCTAACAGAACCAGTACATAACGGACAGATGTCTAACAGAACCAGTACATAACGGATATATATCTAACAGAACCAGTACATAACGGACAGATGTCTAACAGAACCAGTACATAAAGGATATGTATCTAACAGAACCAGTACATAACGGACAGATGTCTAACAGAACCAGTAGATAACGGACATATGTCTAACAGAACCAGTACATAACGGACAGGTGTCTAACAGAACCAGTACATAAAGGATATGTCTAACAGAACCAGTACATAACGGACAGATGTCTAACAGAACCAGTACATAACGGACAGGTGTCTAACAGAACCAGTACATAAAGGATATGTCTAACAGAACCAGTACATAACCGACAGGTGTCTAACAGAACCAGTACATAAAGGATATATATCTAACAGAACCAGTACATAACGGACAGATGTTTAACAGAACCAGTACATAAAGGATATGTCTAACAGAACCAGTACATAAAGGATATATATCTGACAGAACCAGTACATAAAGGATATCTAACAGAACCAGTACATAACGGACAGATGTTTAACAGAACCAGTACATAAAGGATATGTCTAACAGAACCAGTACATAAAGGATATATATCTGACAGAACCAGTACATAAAGGATATATATCTGACAGAACCAGTACATAAAGGATATATATCTAACAGAACCAGTACATAAAGGATATATATCTAACAGAACCAGTACATAAAGGATATATATCTGACAGAACCAGTACATAAAGGATATATATCTGACAGAACCAGTACATAAAGGATATATATCTAACAGAACCAGTACATAAAGGATATATATCTAACAGAACCAGTACATAAAGGATATATATCTAACAGAAACAGTACATAAAGGATATATATCTAACAGAACCAATACATAACGGACAGATGTTTAACAGAACCAGTACATAAAGGATATATATCTAACAGAACCAGTACATAAAGGATATATATCTAACAGAACCAGTACATAAAGGATATATATCTAACAGAACCAGTACATAACGGACAGATGTTTAACAGAACCAGTAGATAACGGACAGATGTCTAACAGAACCAGTACATAAAGGATATATATCTAACAGAACCAGTACATAAAGGATATATATCTAACAGAACCAGTAGATAACGGACAGATGTTTAACAGAACCAGTAGATAACGGACAGATGTCTAACAGAACCAGTACATAAAGGATATATATCTAACAGAACCAGTACATAAAGGATATATATCTAACAGAACCAGTACATAACGGACAGATGTCTAACAGAACCAGTACATAACGGATATATATCTAACAGAACCAGTACATAACGGACAGATGTCTAACAGAACCAGTACATAAAGGATATATATCTAACAGAACCAGTACATAACGGACAGATGTCTAACAGAACCAGTACATAAAGGATATATATCTAACAGAACCAGTACATAAAGGATATATATCTAACAGAACCAGTACATAACGGACAGATGTCTAACAGAACCAGTCGATAACGGACATATGTCTAACAGAACCAGTACATAACGGACAGGTGTCTAACAGAACCAGTACATAAAGGATATGTCTAACAGAACCAGTACATAACGGACAGATGTCTAACAGAACCAGTACATAACGGACAGGTGTCTAACAGAACCAGTACATAAAGGATATGTCTAACAGAACCAGTACATAACGGACAGGTGTCTAACAGAACCAGTACATAAAGGATATATATCTAACAGAACCAGTACATAACGGACAGGTGTCTAACAGAACCAGTACATAAAGGATATGTCTAACAGAACCAGTACATAAAGGATATATATCTGACAGAACCAGTACATAAAGGATATATATCTAACAGAACCAGTACATAACGGACAGATTTTTAACAGAACCAGTACATAAAGGATATATATCTAACAGAACCAGTACATAACGGACAGATGTCTAACAGAACCAGTACATAAAGGATATATATCTGACAGAACCAGTACATAAAGGATATATATCTGACAGAACCAGTACATAAAGGATATATATCTAACAGAACCAGTACATAAAGGATATATATCTAACAGAACCAGTACATAAAGGATATATATCTGACAGAACCAGTACATAAAGGATATATATCTGACAGAACCAGTACATAAAGGATATATATCTAACAGAACCAGTACATAAAGGATATATATCTAACAGAACCAGTACATAAAGGATATATATCTAACAGAACCAGTACATAAAGGATATATATCTAACAGAACCAGTACATAACGGACAGATGTTTAACAGAACCAGTACATAAAGGATATATATCTAACAGAACCAGTACATAACGGACAGATGTCTAACAGAACCAGTACATAACGGACAGATGTCTAGCAGAACCAGTACATAAAGGATATATATCTAACAGAACCAGTACATAATGGACAGATGTTTAACAGAACCAGTACATAACAGACAGATGTCTAACAGAACCAGTACATAACAGACAGATGTTTAACAGAACCAGTACATAAAGGATATATATCTAACAGAACCAGTACATAACGGACAGATGTCTAACAGAACCAGTACATAACGGACAGATGTCTAACAGAACCAGTACATAAAGGATATATATCTAACAGAACCAGTACATAACGGACAGATGTTTAACAGAACCAGTACATAACGGACAGATGTTTAACAGAACCAGTACATAACAGACAGATGTCTAACAGAACCAGTACATAAAGGATATGTATCTAACAGAACCAGTACATAACGGACAGATGTCTAACAGAACCAGTAGATAACGGACAGATGTCTAACAGAACCAGTACATAAAGGATATGTATCTAACAGAACCAGTACATAACGGACAGATGTCTAACAGAACCAGTAGATAACTGACATATGTCTAACAGAACCAGTACATAACGGACAGGTGTCTAACAGAACCAGTACATAAAGGATATGTCTAACAGAACCAGTACATAACGGACAGATGTCTAACAGAACCAGTACATAGCGGACAGGTGTTTAACAGAACCAGTACATAAAGGATATGTCTAACAGAACCAGTACATAAAGGATATATATCTGACAGAACCAGTACATAAAGGATATATATCTAACAGAACCAGTACATAACGGACAGATGTTTAACAGAACCAGTACATAAAGGATATGTCTAACAGAACCAGTACATAAAGGATATATATCTGACAGAACCAGTACATAAAGGATATATATCTGACAGAACCAGTACATAAAGGATATATATCTAACAGAACCAATACATAAAGGATATATATCTAACAGAACCAGTACATAAAGGATATATATCTGACAGAACCAGTACATAAAGGATATATATCTGACAGAACCAGTACATAAAGGATATATATCTAACAGAACCAGTACATAAAGGATATATATCTAACAGAACCAGTACATAACGGACAGATGTTTAACAGAACCAGTACATAAAGGATATATATCTAACAGAACCAGTACATAAAGGATATATATCTAACAGAACCAGTACATAAAGGATATATATCTAACAGAACCAGTACATAACGGACAGATGTTTAACAGAACCAGTAGATAACGGACAGATGTCTAACAGAACCAGTACATAAAGGATATATATCTAACAGAACCAGTACATAAAGGATATATATCTAACAGAACCAGTAGATAACGGACAGATGTTTAACAGAACCAGTAGATAACGGACAGATGTCTAACAGAACCAGTACATAAAGGATATATATCTAACAGAACCAGTACATAAAGGATATATATCTAACAGAACCAGTACATAACGGACAGATGTCTAACAGAACCAGTACATAACGGATATATATCTAACAGAACCAGTACATAACGGACAGATGTCTAACAGAACCAGTACATAAAGGATATATATCTAACAGAACCAGTACATAACGGACAGATGTCTAACAGAACCAGTACATAAAGGATATATATCTAACAGAACCAGTACATAAAGGATATATATCTAACAGAACCAGTACATAACGGACAGATGTCTAACAGAACCAGTAGATAACGGACATATGTCTAACAGAACCAGTACATAACGGACAGGTGTCTAACAGAACCAGTACATAAAGGATATGTCTAACAGAACCAGTACATAACGGACAGATGTCTAACAGAACCAGTACATAATGGACAGGTGTCTAACAGAACCAGTACATAAAGGATATGTCTAACAGAACCAGTACATAACGGACAGGTGTCTAACAGAACCAGTACATAAAGGATATATATCTAACAGAACCAGTACATAACTGAAAGATGTTTAACAGAACCAGTACATAAAGGATATGTCTAACAGAACCAGTACATAAAGGATATATATCTGACAGAACCAGTACATAAAGGATATATATCTAACAGAACCAGTACATAACGGACAGATTTTTAACAGAACCAGTACATAAAGGATATATATCTAACAGAACCAGTACATAACGGACAGATGTCTAACAGAACCAGTACATAAAGGATATATATTTGACAGAACCAGTACATAAAGGATATATATCTGACAGAACCAGTACATAAAGGATATATATCTAACAGAACCAGTACATAAAGGATATATATCTAACAGAACCAGTACATAAAGGATATATATCTGACAGAACCAGTACATAAAGGATATATATCTGACAGAACCAGTACATAAAGGATATATATCTAACAGAACCAGTACATAAAGGATATATATCTAACAGAACCAGTACATAAAGGATATATCTAACAGAACCAGTACATAAAGGATATATATCTAACAGAACCAGTACATAACGGACAGATGTTTAACAGAACCAGTACATAAAGGATATATATCTAACAGAACCAGTACATAACGGACAGATGTCTAACAGAACCAGTACATAACGGACAGATGTCTAGCAGAACCAGTACATAAAGGATATATATCTAACAGAACCAGTACATAACAGACAGATGTTTAACCTAACCAGTACATAACAGACAGATGTCTAACAGAACCAGTACATAACAGACAGATGTTTAACAGAACCAGTACATAAAGGATATATATCTAACAGAACCAGTACATAACGGACAGATGTCTAACAGAACCAGTACATAATGGACAGATGTCTAACAGAACCAGTACATAAAGGATATATATCTAACAGAACCAGTACATAACGGACAGATGTTTAACAGAACCAGTACATAACGGACAGATGTTTAACAGAACCAGTACATAACAGACAGATGTCTAACAGAACCAGTACATAAAGGACAGATGTCTAACAGAACCAGTACATAAAGGATATATATCTAACAGAACCAGTACATAACGGACAGATGTTTAACAGAACCAGTACATAAAGGATATATATCTAACAGAACCAGTACATAACGGACAGATGTCTAACAGAACCAGTACATAAAGGATATATATCTAACAGAACCAGTACATAAAGGATATATATCTAACAGAACCAGTACATAAAGGATATATATCTAACAGAACCAGTACATAAAGGATATATATCTAACAGAACCAGTACATAACGGACAGATGTTTAACAGAACCAGTAGATAACGGACAGATGTCTAACAGAACCAGTACATAAAGGATATATATCTAACAGAACCAGTACATAAAGGATATATATCTAACAGAACCAGTAGATAACGGACAGATGTTTAACAGAACCAGTAGATAACGGACAGATGTCTAACAGAACCAGTACATAAAGGATATATATCTAACAGAACCAGTACATAAAGGATATATATCTAACAGAACCAGTACATAACGGACAGATGTCTAACAGAACCAGTACATAACGGATATATATCTAACAGAACCAGTACATAACGGACAGATGTCTAACAGAACCAGTACATAAAGGATATATATCTAACAGAACCAGTACATAACGGACAGATGTCTAACAGAACCAGTACATAAAGGATATATATCTAACAGAACCAGTACATAAAGGATATATATCTAACAGAACCAGTACATAACGGACAGATGTCTAACAGAACCAGTCGATAACGGACATATGTCTAACAGAACCAGTACATAACGGACAGGTGTCTAACAGAACCAGTACATAAAGGATATGTCTAACAGAACCAGTACATAACGGACAGATGTCTAACAGAACCAGTACATAACGGACAGGTGTCTAACAGAACCAGTACATAAAGGATATGTCTAACAGAACCAGTACATAACGGACAGGTGTCTAACAGAACCAGTACATAAAGGATATATATCTAACAGAACCAGTACATAACGGACAGGTGTCTAACAGAACCAGTACATAAAGGATATGTCTAACAGAACCAGTACATAAAGGATATATATCTGACAGAACCAGTACATAAAGGATATATATCTAACAGAACCAGTACATAACGGACAGATTTTTAACAGAACCAGTACATAAAGGATATATATCTAACAGAACCAGTACATAACGGACAGATGTCTAACAGAACCAGTACATAAAGGATATATATCTGACAGAACCAGTACATAAAGGATATATATCTGACAGAACCAGTACATAAAGGATATATATCTAACAGAACCAGTACATAAAGGATATATATCTAACAGAACCAGTACATAAAGGATATATATCTGACAGAACCAGTACATAAAGGATATATATCTGACAGAACCAGTACATAAAGGATATATATCTAACAGAACCAGTACATAAAGGATATATATCTAACAGAACCAGTACATAAAGGATATATATCTAACAGAACCAGTACATAAAGGATATATATCTAACAGAACCAGTACATAACGGACAGATGTTTAACAGAACCAGTACATAAAGGATATATATCTAACAGAACCAGTACATAACGGACAGATGTCTAACAGAACCAGTACATAACGGACAGATGTCTAGCAGAACCAGTACATAAAGGATATATATCTAACAGAACCAGTACATAATGGACAGATGTTTAACAGAACCAGTACATAACAGACAGATGTCTAACAGAACCAGTACATAACAGACAGATGTTTAACAGAACCAGTACATAAAGGATATATATCTAACAGAACCAGTACATAACGGACAGATGTCTAACAGAACCAGTACATAACGGACAGATGTCTAACAGAACCAGTACATAAAGGATATATATCTAACAGAACCAGTACATAACGGACAGATGTTTAACAGAACCAGTACATAACGGACAGATGTTTAACAGAACCAGTACATAACAGACAGATGTCTAACAGAACCAGTACATAAAGGATATGTATCTAACAGAACCAGTACATAACGGACAGATGTCTAACAGAACCAGTAGATAACGGACAGATGTCTAACAGAACCAGTACATAAAGGATATGTATCTAACAGAACCAGTACATAACGGACAGATGTCTAACAGAACCAGTAGATAACTGACATATGTCTAACAGAACCAGTACATAACGGACAGGTGTCTAACAGAACCAGTACATAAAGGATATGTCTAACAGAACCAGTACATAACGGACAGATGTCTAACAGAACCAGTACATAGCGGACAGGTGTTTAACAGAACCAGTACATAAAGGATATGTCTAACAGAACCAGTACATAAAGGATATATATCTGACAGAACCAGTACATAAAGGATATATATCTAACAGAACCAGTACATAACGGACAGATGTTTAACAGAACCAGTACATAAAGGATATGTCTAACAGAACCAGTACATAAAGGATATATATCTGACAGAACCAGTACATAAAGGATATATATCTGACAGAACCAGTACATAAAGGATATATATCTAACAGAACCAATACATAAAGGATATATATCTAACAGAACCAGTACATAAAGGATATATATCTGACAGAACCAGTACATAAAGGATATATATCTGACAGAACCAGTACATAAAGGATATATATCTAACAGAACCAGTACATAAAGGATATATATCTAACAGAACCAGTACATAACGGACAGATGTTTAACAGAACCAGTACATAAAGGATATATATCTAACAGAACCAGTACATAAAGGATATATATCTAACAGAACCAGTACATAAAGGATATATATCTAACAGAACCAGTACATAACGGACAGATGTTTAACAGAACCAGTAGATAACGGACAGATGTCTAACAGAACCAGTACATAAAGGATATATATCTAACAGAACCAGTACATAAAGGATATATATCTAACAGAACCAGTAGATAACGGACAGATGTTTAACAGAACCAGTAGATAACGGACAGATGTCTAACAGAACCAGTACATAAAGGATATATATCTAACAGAACCAGTACATAAAGGATATATATCTAACAGAACCAGTACATAACGGACAGATGTCTAACAGAACCAGTACATAACGGATATATATCTAACAGAACCAGTACATAACGGACAGATGTCTAACAGAACCAGTACATAAAGGATATATATCTAACAGAACCAGTACATAACGGACAGATGTCTAACAGAACCAGTACATAAAGGATATATATCTAACAGAACCAGTACATAAAGGATATATATCTAACAGAACCAGTACATAACGGACAGATGTCTAACAGAACCAGTAGATAACGGACATATGTCTAACAGAACCAGTACATAACGGACAGGTGTCTAACAGAACCAGTACATAAAGGATATGTCTAACAGAACCAGTACATAACGGACAGATGTCTAACAGAACCAGTACATAATGGACAGGTGTCTAACAGAACCAGTACATAAAGGATATGTCTAACAGAACCAGTACATAACGGACAGGTGTCTAACAGAACCAGTACATAAAGGATATATATCTAACAGAACCAGTACATAACTGAAAGATGTTTAACAGAACCAGTACATAAAGGATATGTCTAACAGAACCAGTACATAAAGGATATATATCTGACAGAACCAGTACATAAAGGATATATATCTAACAGAACCAGTACATAACGGACAGATTTTTAACAGAACCAGTACATAAAGGATATATATCTAACAGAACCAGTACATAACGGACAGATGTCTAACAGAACCAGTACATAAAGGATATATATTTGACAGAACCAGTACATAAAGGATATATATCTGACAGAACCAGTACATAAAGGATATATATCTAACAGAACCAGTACATAAAGGATATATATCTAACAGAACCAGTACATAAAGGATATATATCTGACAGAACCAGTACATAAAGGATATATATCTGACAGAACCAGTACATAAAGGATATATATCTAACAGAACCAGTACATAAAGGATATATATCTAACAGAACCAGTACATAAAGGATATATATCTAACAGAACCAGTACATAAAGGATATATATCTAACAGAACCAGTACATAACGGACAGATGTTTAACAGAACCAGTACATAAAGGATATATATCTAACAGAACCAGTACATAACGGACAGATGTCTAACAGAACCAGTACATAACGGACAGATGTCTAGCAGAACCAGTACATAAAGGATATATATCTAACAGAACCAGTACATAACAGACAGATGTTTAACCTAACCAGTACATAACAGACAGATGTCTAACAGAACCAGTACATAACAGACAGATGTTTAACAGAACCAGTACATAAAGGATATATATCTAACAGAACCAGTACATAACGGACAGATGTCTAACAGAACCAGTACATAATGGACAGATGTCTAACAGAACCAGTACATAAAGGATATATATCTAACAGAACCAGTACATAACGGACAGATGTTTAACAGAACCAGTACATAACGGACAGATGTTTAACAGAACCAGTACATAACAGACAGATGTCTAACAGAACCAGTACATAAAGGACAGATGTCTAACAGAACCAGTACATAAAGGATATATATCTAACAGAACCAGTACATAACGGACAGATGTTTAACAGAACCAGTACATAAAGGATATATATCTAACAGAACCAGTACATAACGGACAGATGTCTAACAGAACCAGTACATAAAGGATATATATCTAACAGAACCAGTACATAAAGGATATATATCTAACAGAACCAGTACATAAAGGATATATATCTAACAGAACCAGTACATAAAGGATATATATCTAACAGAACCAGTACATAAAGGATATATATCTAACAGAACCAGTACATAAAGGACAGATGTCTAACAGAACCAGTACATAACGGATATATATCTAACAGAACCAGTACATAAAGGATATATATCTAACAGAACCAGTACATAACAGACAGATGTCTAACAGAACCAGTACATAACGGACAGATGTCTAACAGAACCAGTACATAAAGGATATATATCTAACAGAACCAGTACATAACAGACAGATGTCTAACAGAACCAGTACATAACGGACAGATGTCTAACAGAACCAGTACATAAAGGATATATATCTAACAGAACCAGTACATAAAGTATATATATCTGACAGAACCAATATGATATGGTACTGCAGTCCTACACAGAAAGTCCCTTTCTACTCAGAAACGGGCTGAACTTGAGATGTAGCATGTCAATTATTGATGCAATGATGACACACAATTTAATGACATGATGAGTGTGTGTGTGTGTGTGTGTGTGTGTGTGTGTGTGTGTGTGTGTGCTGCTGCAGCATGTCTACATAGTTCTCCATTAAATATCTAATGGTCCGTTGGGGTTACGTAACCCTGGAGACAAGAGGTGGAGCCACACACTGAACACACACAGAAACCTCTCTAGCCCAACTTTATAATCAGGCCCCCAGTGTCCGGTCTGGAGGGTGAAGTCACGAGCTCTGCTGGTTGGCTACTGCATAGCAACCCAGCTGTGCCAAAAGCCCTGGTCGGCCCTAGAAAGCCTATATAAATTATGATAGCCAGAAAGGGAAATTATTATTGTTTTTACATTTTTGTTCTTTTTTGGGCTCCACTTTTTTATTTTTTATTCTGACCTCCAAAGTGAATTATTTTAAAGTTAGCTACAAATGTATATTTTTAATTAAATAGTGATCATTCTGACTACCTCATATGTCTTCACATAGGACCACGTGCTGACAGAGAAAACTACAGACCATGATCCTTTGCAAGCTACTGACACTTTCACCATGATCCTTAGCTATTTTGTGGTTCCATTCAGCCCAAATTCAGCAATTTGGCTCGATTCAAATTCACATACTTCCGGCATTGAGAGGATTTTCCCATAGGAATGCGTGAATGACGTCAGCGCCTCCACCATCTGCTGGTCTAAGGTTATAGTGCGTAGATGTCTGGCACTGAAACAGTTAACCTCTGCAAACGGGAGGTGCTCAGCTCTGCCCGCTGTCGGCACATTTGCATATCTGTCAGGACACTTCCATTGTCTTCCATTGCCTTTTGTCTTCCATTGTCTTCCATTGCCTTCCATTGCCTTCCATAGCTTTCCATTGCCTTCCATAGCTTTCCATTGCCTTCCATTACCTTCTACTGTCTTCCATTGCCTTCCAATGCCTTCCATAGCCTTCTATTGTCTTCCATTGCCTTCCAATGCCTTCCATAGCCTTCTATTGTCTTCCATTGCCTTCAATAGCTTTCCATTGCCTTCCATTACCTTCTACTGTCTTCCATTGCCTTCAATTGCCTTCTATTGCCTTCCATTGCCTTCCAATGCCTTCCATTGCCTTCCATTACCTTCCATTGCCTTCCATTACCTTCCATTGCCTTCCATTGCCTTCCATTGCCTTCCATTGCCTTCCATTACCTTCCAAAGCCTTCTATTGTTTTCCATTGTCTTCCATTGCCTTCCATGGTGTCACGCCTGCTCCAGCTCTCCCTCTCTGGCGCTCGAGGGCACACCTGTCACCATCATTATGCACATCAGCGGTCATTGGACTCACCTGAACTCCTTCACTTTGTTGATTGCCCCTCTCTATATCTGTCTGTTCCTCAGTTTGTTCCCCAGGTCAGGATTAATGTCGTTACATCGTTTTGTTCCCCCAGTCCAGACGCTGTCCATTTTTTTTTCTTTTAAATCAAATATTCACTCCCTGTACTTGCTTCTCGTCTCCCAGCGTCTGTCCTTTACACATAGCCTTTTCTTTTGTTATTCCCAGCCATGGCTCCTCCCCCACTGGACTCTGTAACTGGTGGGGAAAAACAGCAGGGTGGAGCTACAGAGCTACAGACTATCAAGGCACAAGGTGATACACAGATATAGAGACAGGAGGCAGATAGTTGGAGTCTTACAATGTTTATTCATCCAAAAGGAGTAGGCAAGAGAATGGTCATGAACAGGTAAAAAAGGTCCAAACCAGATCAGATTCCAGGAGGTACAGAACGGCAGACCGGCCCGTGGTCAACGCAGGCAGAAAGGTCAGGCAAGGGTCAAAACCAGGAGGACTAGAAAAAGGAGAATAGCAAAAGCTGTATGGGAAAAACACGCTGGTTGACTTGACCAAACATACAAGATGAACTGGCACAGAGAGACAGAAAACACAGGGATAAATACACTGGTACAGAGAGACAGGAAACATAGGGATAAATACACTGGCACAGAGAGACTGGAAACACAGGGATAAATACACTGGTACAGAGAGACAGGGAACATAGGGATAAATACACTGGTACAGAGAGACAGGAAACACAGGGATAAATACACTGGTACAGAGAGACAGGAAACACAGGGATAAATACACTGGTACAGAGAGACAGGAAACATAGGGATAAATACACTGGTACAGAGAGACAGGAAACACAGGGATAAATACACTGGTACAGAGAGACAGGAAACACAGGGATAAATACACTGGTACAGAGAGAAAGGAAACACAGGGATAAATACACTGGTACAGAGAGACAGGAAACATAGGGATAAATACACTGGTACAGAGAGACAGGAAACACAGGGATAAATACACTGGTACAGAGAGACAGGAAACAGGGATAAATACACTGGTACAGAGACACAGGAAACACAGGATTAAATACACTGGCACAGATAGACAGGAAACACAGGGATAAATACACTGGTACAGAGAGACAGGAAACACAGGGATAAATACACTGGTACAGAGACACAGGAAACACAGGATTAAATACACTGGTACAGAGAGACAGGAAACACAGGGATAAATACACTGGTACAGAGAGACAGGAAACACAGGGATAAATACACTGGTACAGAGACACAGGAAACACAGGATTAAATACACTGGTACAGATAGACAGGAAACACAGGGATAAATACACTGGTACAGAGACACAGGAAACACTGGGATAAATACACTGGGGAAAATAAGCCACACCTTGGAGGGAGTGGAGACAATCACAAGGACAGGTGAAACAGATCAGGGTGTAACACAGACACCTTATGGGGAGGACACAGTTCGCCACTCTCTTTTTGGTGCGAGACAGACACATTAGACAGGGATAAGCGACAACACAGCAGTAAGCAATCAGGAATAAAACAATTTAAAAAATGGAAGGGCGAGGGGAAAGTGGAAAGAAGTAAAAAGGAGAGAGAGACTGTGTGAGTGTAATGTTTACTGTTCATTCTTATGGTTCATTTTAGTTTGAGAGAGAGACTCTGTGAGTGTAATGTTTACTGTTCATTCTTATTGTTTATTTTAGTTTGAGAGAGAGACTCTGTGAGTGTAATGTTTACTGTTCATTCTTATTGTTTATTTTAGTTTGAGAGAGAGACTCTGTGAGTGTAATGTTTACTGTTCATTCTTATGGTTTATTTTAGTTTGAGAGAGAGACTCTGTGAGTGCAATGTTTACTGTTCATTCTTATTGTTTATTTTAGTTTGAGAGAGAGACTCTGTGAGTGTAATGTTTACTGTTCATTCTTATTGTTTATTTTAGTTTGAGAGAGCGAGACAAGAAAAGGGCAGTGAAGAACAAAAACACATTTATTTAGGTTTTCCCTTTTACTTGAACTATTTGCACACAGTTTGTGTTACAACACTGTATATGAAATGTCTCTGTTATTGTAACGGTTTTCTTCCGTTGAAGGAGAGGAGGACGAAAATGCAGCGTGGTTAGAGTTCAACATGTTTTAATAAAGGCCATACACGAGAACACTACAAAATAACAAATGTGAAACCCGAAACAGGCCTATCTGGTGCAAAGACAGAAGACAATCACCCACAAAGTACCCACACAATATGGCTGCCTAAATATGGTTCCCAATCAGAGACAACGATAGACAGCTGCCTCTAATTGAGAACCAATCTAGGCAACCATAGACCTACAAAATACCTAGAAAGGAAACAGCCCCATAAAGATTCAAAAAACCCTAGACCAGACAAAAAACACATACATCCCCCATGTCACACCCTGACCTAACCAAAATAATAAAGAAAACAAAGATAACTAAGGCCAGGGCGTGACAGATATTTTGGAACTTGTGTGAGTGTAATATTTACTGTTCCCTTTTTATTGTTTATTTCACTTTTTGTTTAACTTCTTATGGCTGCAAGCAAAACGCATTAGCGAAGGTGCTACACGGTGTACAGACCCCCCCCCCCCCCCCACACACACTCAACAAATGCAGTTTGTACAATACGTCAAAATATGTTTGAGTTTCCCTGCATTTGGGCGAGCTTGTGAAGCGAGCTGTAGCCTTTTGCCTGTATGATGCCTTTCATTAAACAAAATATATAGCTGTTGTTTAGGCTATCGCCTAAAATACATGAGATCATACGGGCAGAATCTTATATTTCGTAGGACACCTCATTTTTATCAGTTATTAACGTTTCTAGCGCAGGGGTTCCTCGACAACATTCAAAAATATTATTTTGAAATATGTAACTTTCACACATTAACTTTTTATGGCTGCAGGGGCAGTATTGAGTAGCTTGGATGAAAGGTGCCCATATCAAACGGCCTGCTCCTCAGTCATAGTTGCTAATATTTGCATATTAATATTAGTATTGGATAGAAAACACTCTGAAGTTTCTAAAACTGTTTGAATGATGTCTGTGAATATAACAGAACTCCTATTGGCAGGCAAAATCCTGAGTTGAAATCAAAACAGGAAGTCAGAAATCTGAGCTTGTACGTATTCACCAGAGTCCCCAAAGAAATCCCCTTGAGATATGAACGATGTTGCACTGCCTAGGGTTTCCACTAGATGTCAACCATCAATATAAATTATAATGAGGCTTTTATGTTGTTGTGAGAGTGAATGAGAGCAGAATATATCAGCTGTCCATCAAGCAGCCATTTTGTGATCCCACTTTTTCCTCATGGTAGTCACTTGCGTTCCATTGCTCACGAAGACAAGAAGGAATACTCCGGTTGGAACTTTATTGAAGCTATATGTTAAAAATATCCTAATGATTGATTCTCTACTTAGTTTGAAATGTTTCCTCGACCGGTAATACAACTTTTTAAAAGTTTTTGTCCGACATAACGCTGACCTGAATTAGCGTTTGTATACCAAACGCTCTAACAAAAGAAGGTATTTGGACATAAATAACGGACATTTTCGAACAAAACAAACATTTATTGTGGACCTGGGATGCCTGGAGTGCTTTCTGATGTAGATCAAAGATAAGGGAATATTTATCATGTAATTTCTTGTTTATGTTGACGCCATCTTTGCGGCTGTGTTGTTTTTACTTCTGAGCGACGTCTCAGATTACTGCATGCGTTTCTTTTTTCCGTAAAGTTTTTTTTAAAAATCTGACACAGCGGTTTTAAGGAGAGGTATATCTATAATTCCATGTGTATAACTTTTATTATCATCTACATTTATGATGAGTATTTCTGTTGAAACGATGTGGCTATGCAAAATCACTGGATGTTTTTGAAACTAGTGAATCTAATGCACCAATGTAAATAAAAACTGTTTATATATAAATATGAACTTTATCAAACAAAACATGCATGTATTGTGTAACATGAAGTCCTATGAGTGTCATCTGATGAAGATATTTCAAGGTTAGTGATTAATTTCATCATTATTTCAGCTTTTTGTGAATGCTATATTTAGCTGGGAAATGGCTGTGCTTATTGTGGTTTGGTGGAGACCTAACATAATCGTTTGTAGTGCTTTCGCTGAAAAGCCTATTTGAAATCGGACACTTTGGTGGGATTAACAACGAGAAAAGCTTTAAAATGATACAAGACACATGTATGTTTTAGGAATTGTAATTATGAGATTTCTGTGGTTTGAATTTGGCGCCCTCTATTTTCACTGGTAGTTGTCATATCAATCCCGGTATCGGGATTGCAGCCATAACAGGTTTGAACCATTTCACTTGCTTTGGCAATGTAAACATATGTTTTCCTTGACAATAAAGCCCTTTAAATTAAATTGAAAAGAGAGAGAGTTAGAGAGAGAGAGAAGAAGCAGCATATTTGTTAATAAATCAGAAGGACACAGACTTGACACACTAGGACAAGGTTGGAGAGTTCTGGGTTTAAAGAGCTCCACTCTGTTTTCATGTGGTCTGTTTCCATCATAGGCTGAGTGTTGAGAGAAGACTATATAAATAGCCCCTATTGAGGACGGCAGTGTCTGGTATGCATGTGAGAGAGAATGTGAGACGAGGAGAGGGGGAAAGGATGAGAGAGGGGAATGGATGAGAGAGGGAATGGATGAGAGAGATAATGAGAGAGGGAAAGGATGAGAGATAATGAGAGAGGGAAAGGATGAGAGATAATGAGAGAGGGAAAGGATGAGAGGGGGAAAGGATGAGAGAGATAATGAGAGAGGGGAATGGATGAGAGATAATGAGAGAGGGAATGGATGAGAGGGAAAGGATGAGAGAGATAATGAGAGGGGGAAAGGATGAGAGAGAGAGAAAGGGGGAAATGAGAAAGAGTGGGGGAGATTTAGAGAGAGAAAGGGAGAGATGGACAGAGAGCAAATGAGGAGATGGAGAGAGAGAGAGGAAATGGTGATCTATATATATATATATATATATATATATATATATATATATATATTTTTTTTTTTTTTTTTTTTTCACCTTTATTTAACCAGGTAGGCTAGTTGAGAACAAGTTCTCATTTGCAACTGCGACCTGGCCAAGATAAAGCATAGCAGTGTGAACAGACAACACAGTTACACATGGAGTAAACAATTAGCAAGTCAATAACACAGTAGAAAAAAAGGAGAGTCTATATACATTGTGTGCAAAAGGCATGAGGAGGTTGACGAATAATTACAATTTTGCAGATTAACACTGGAGTGATAAATGATCAGATGGTCATGTACAGGTAGAGATATTGGTGTGCAAAAGAGCAGAAAAGTAAATAAATAAAAACAGTATGGGGATGAGGTAGGTAAAAATGGGTGGGCTATTTACCGATAGACTATGTACAGCTGCAGCGATCGGTTAGCTGCTCAGATAGCAGATGTTTGAAGTTGGTGAGGGAGATAAAAGTCTCCAACTTCAGCGATTTATGCAATTCGTTCCAGTCACAGGCAGCAGAGAACTGGAACGAAAGGCGGCCAAATGAGGTGTTGGCTTTAGGGATGATCAGTGAGATACACCTGCTGGAGCGCGTGCTACGGGTGGGTGTTGCCATCGTGACCAGTGAACTGAGATAAGGCGGAGCTTTACCTAGCATGGACTTGTAGATGACCTGGAGCCAGTGGGTCTGGCGACGAATATGTAGCGAGGGCCAGCCGACTAGAGCATACAGGTCGCAGTGGTGGGTGGTATAAGGTGCTTTGGTGACAAAACGGATGGCACTGTGAAAAACTGCATCCAGTTTGCTGAGTAGTGTGTTGGAAGCAATTTTGGAGATGACATCGCCGAAGTCGAGGATCGGTAGGATAGTCAGTTTTACTAGGGTAAGTTTGGCGGCGTGAGTGAAGGAGGCTTTGTTGCGGAATAGAAAGCCGACTCTAGATTTGATTTTCGATTGGAGATGTTTGATATGAGTCTGGAAGGAGAGTTTACAGTCAAGCCAGACACCTAGGTACTTATAGATGTCCACATATTCAAGGTCGGAACCATCCAGGGTGGTGATGCTAGTCAGGCGTGCGGGTGCGGGTGCAGGCAGCGAACGGTTGAAAAGCATGCATTTGGTTTTACTAGCGTTTAAGAGCAGTTGGAGGCCACGGAAGGAGTGTTGTATGGCATTGAAGCTCGTTTGGAGGTTAGATAGCACAGAGGACGGGCAGGAAGTATATAGAATGGTGTCGTCTGTGTAGAGGTGGATCAGGGAATCGCCCGCAGCAAGAGCAACATCATTGATATATACAGAGAAAAGAGTCGGCCCGAGAATTGAACCCTGGGGCACCTCCATAGAGACTGCCAGAGGACCGGACAGCATGCCCTCCGATTTGACACACTGAACTCTGTCTATAAAGTAGTTGTTGAACCAGGCAAGGCAGTCATCAGAAAAACCGAGGCTACTGAGTCTGCCGATAAGAATATGGTGATTGACAGAGTCGAAAGCCTTGGCAAGGTCGATGAAGACGGCTGCACAGTACTGTCTTTTATCGATGGCGGTTATGATATCGTTTAGTACCTTGAGCGTGGCTGAGGTGCACCCGTGACCGGCTCGGAAACCAGATTGCACAGCGGAGAAGGTACGATGGGATTCGAGATGGTCAGTGACCTGTTTGTTGACTTGGCTTTCGAAGACCTTAGATAGGCAGGGCAGGATGGATATAGGTCTGTAACAGTTTGGGTCCAGGGTGTCTCCCCCTTTGAAGAGGGGGATGACTGTGGCAGCTTTCCAATCCTTGGGGATCTCAGATGATATGAAAGAGAGGTTGAACAGGCTGGTAATAGGGGTTGCAACAATGGCGGCGGATAGTTTCAGAAATAGAGGGTCCCGATTGTCAAGCCCAGCTGATTTGTACGGGTCCAGGTTTTGCAGCTCTTTCCGAACATCTGCTATCTGGATTTGGGTAAAGGAGAACCTGGAAAGGCTTGGGCGAGTAGCTGCTGGGGGGGGGGGGGGGGGGGGGGGGGGCTGTTGGCCGAGGTTGGAGTAGCCAGGCGGAAGGCATGGCCAGCCATTGAGAAATGCTTGAAGTTTTCGATAATCATGGATTTATCGGTGGTGACCATGTTACCTAGCCTCAGTGCAGTGGGCAGCTGGGAGGAGGTGCTCATATTCTCCATGGACTTCACAGTGTCCCAGAACTTTTTGGAGTTGGAGCTACAGGATGCAAATTTCTGCCTGAAGAAGCTGGCCTAAGCTTTCCTGACTGACTGCGTGTATTGGTTCCTGACTTCCCTGAACAGTTGCATATCGCGGGGACTATTCGATGCTATTGCAGTCCGCCACAGGATGTTTTTGTGCTGGTCGAGGGCAGTCAGGTCTGGAGGTCTGGCTATATCTGTTCTTAGTTCTGCATTTTTTGAACGGAGCATGCTTATCTAAAATGGTGAGGAAGTTACTTTTAAAGAATGACCAAGCATCCTCAACTGACGGGATGAGGTCAATGTCCTTCCAGGATACCCGGGAAGGTGAGATGGAGAGAGGGGGAAGGAGATGGAAAGAGAGAGCAAGTGGGGAAGAGAGAGAGAGAGGGGGGGGGGGATGGGGAGAGAGAGAGAGAGGTGAGATGGAGAGAGGGGGAAGGAGATGGAAAGAGAGAGCAAGTGGGGAAGAGAGAGAGAGGGGGGGGAATGGAGAGAGAAAGGGGGAGATGGAGAAATGGAGAGGGGGGGTGCAGAGAGAGCTAGAGAGAGGGGGTGAGATTAAGTGATAGAAAGAGAGAGGGGGGTAGATGAAGAGAAAGTGGGATGGGAAGATGCTGAAGGAGAGGGAGGATATGGAGAAAGAGAGAGGGGGAGACATTGAAAGAGAGAGATGTCAGGTGGAGAGAGAGGGAGAGATGGAGAGAGAGAAATGGAGCGATATAGAGAGAGAAATAGAAAGGGGAGATGGGAATAGAGAGAGAGAGAGGCGGGAGATGGAGAGAGAGTGGGACGGGAAGATGCTGAATGAGAGGGAGGAGATGGAGACAGCGAGTGGGGGAGAAGGAGAGAGGGGGAAACGGAGAGAGAGGGAAACGGGGAGAGAAGATGAAGAGAGATATTGACAGAGGGAGAGGGGGGAATGGAGAGAGAGACGAGGGGGAAAGGAGAGAGAGAGACGGGGGGGGAAAGGAGAGAGTAGGAACGGAGAGAGAGACCTGGCTCGCGGTAGAAAATAGGCTATGTGCAACACTGCCCACAAAATGAGGTGGAAACTGAGCTGCACTTCCTAACCTCCTGCCAAGTGTTTGACCATATTAGAGACACATATTTACCTCAGATTACACAGACCAGCAAAAGAATTTGAAAACAAACCCAATTTTGATGAACTCCCACATCTACTGGGTGAAGTACCACAGTGTGCCATCACAGCAGCAAGATTTGTGACCTGTTGCCACAAGCCCCTGAAATTGAATTGAAAAATTGAGAGAGCGAGGGGGAGATGTAGAGAGGGGGGGGGGGGGAGTGTTTACAGTGTGGAAAGAGAGTGGAAGGGAGGGACACAGAGAACTTGAGCTAACAGCTTTGTGAACTCATTCAACCCTGCTTCTCTAAAACAGTCACGTAGCATCAATAAACCAGCACTCAGAGACATAAAGGAATACATCCTATTCTGCCCAGCGCAGAGCAAAACACTTCTCCTCAGTCACATACACATGTGGACGTAAACTCAACGTGTGTGTGTGTGTGTGTGTAATCCTACCTACCTGAGATAAGTCTACTATGTTATTTCCTCAACAATGAACACGTGTAGACAGCGCACACACACACACACACACACTTGAATAAACACAACTATGCAGATCCCTGGCTGTTGTTATGATAATGTATTCAGAACCATGGAAATAAAGTTGAATGATTAAGCTGTAGAACTGACTGTAATAGTAACTATCCTGAGCAGCAACAGCCTGGACTCCTCCAGCTGATTCGGCGGCCTGGACTCCTCCAGCTGATTCGGCGGCCTGGACTCCTCCAGCTGATTCGGCGGCCTGGACTCCTCCAGCTGATTCGGCGGCCTGGACTCCTCCAGCTGATTCTGCGGCCTGGACTCCTCCAGCTGATTCGGCGGCCTGGACTCATCCAGCTGATTCTGAAACAACCAACATCTTTATTGGAAGCAACTCTCAAAATATATATATATTTATATATTTACCTTCATTTAACTAGGCAAGTCAGTTAACCTCTAGCGTCGAGCAATCCCGTATCCGGGAGCGTAATCATAGCCTCAAGCTCATTACCATAACGCAACGTTTCCTATTCATGAAAATCGCAAATGAAATGAAATAAATATATTCAAACACAAGCTTAGCCTTTTGTTAACAACACTGTCATCTCAGATTTTCAAAATATGCTTTAACCAAAGCTACACAAGCATTTGTGTAAGAGTATTGATAGCCTAGCATAGCATTAAGCCTAGCATTCAGCAGGCAACATTTTCACAAAAACAAGAAAAGCATTCAAATAAAATAATTTACCTTTGAAGAACTTCGGGTGTTTTCAATGACGAGAGACTCAGTTAGATAGCAACTGTTAATTTTTTCCAAAAAGATTATTTGTGTAAGAGAAATAGCTCCGTTTTGTTCATCACGTTTGGCTAAGAAAAAAAACGAAAATGCAGTCAACGCCGAACTTTTTTCCAAATTAGCTCCAAAATATTGACAGAAACATGGCAAACGTTGTTTAGAATCAATCCTCAAGGTGTTTTTCACAATTCTATTCGATGAAAAATCATTCCTGGCAGTCGGTTTCTCATCAAAGGCAAACGGAAAAATACTGCAGCTGGAGATTACGCAATAATTGCGACGGAGGACACCAAGCGACCACCTGGTAGATGTAGTCTCTGATGGTCAATCTTCCAATGATATGCCTACAAATACGTCACAATGCTGCAGACACCTTGGGTAAAACGTGGAAAACATAAGCTGACTCCTAGCTCCTCCACAGCCATATAAGGAGTCATTGGCATGCAGGGCTTTCAAAAAATGGGGCACTTCCTGGTTGGATTTTTATCTGGGTTTCGCCTGTAACATCAGTTCTGTGGCACTCACAGACAATACAGTGCCTTGCGAAAGTATTCGGCCCCCTTGAACTTTGCGACCTTTTGCCACATTTCAGGCTTCAAACATAAAGATATAAAACTGTATTTTTTTGTGAAGAATCAACAACAAGTGGGACACAATCATGAAGTGGAACGACATTTATTGGATATTTCAAACTTTTTTAACAAATCAAAAACTGAAAACTTGGGCGTGCAAAATTATTCAGCCCCCTTAAGTTAATACTTTGTAGCGCCACCTTTTGCTGCGATTACAGCTGTAAGTCGCTTGGGGTATGTCTCTATCAGTTTTGCACATCGAGAGACTGAAATGTTTTCCTATTCCTCCTTCCAAAACAGCTCGAGCTCAGTGAGGTTGGTTGGAGAGCATTTGTGAACAGCAGTTTTCAGTTCTATACAACATGATGCTGCCACCCCCGGGTTTCACGGTTGGGATGGTGTTCTTCAGCTTGCATGCCTCCCCCTTTTTCCTCTAAACATAACGATGGTCATTATGGCCAAACAGTTCTATTTTTGTTTCATTAGACCAAAGGTCATATCTCCAAAAAGTACGATCTTTGTCCCCTTGTGCAGTTGCAAACCTTAGTCTGGCTTTTTTATGGCGGTTTTGGAGCAGTGGCTTCTTCCTTGTTGAGGTAAGGGTAGAGAGGTAGAGGTAAGGGTAGAGAGGTAGAGGTAAGGGTAGAGAGGTAGAGCGATGTAGAGGTAGAGCGGTGTAGAGGAAAAGGTGGGGGTAGAGGAAGAGGAAGAGGTGTAGAGGTAGAGGTAAGGGTAGAGGTAAGGGTAGAGGTAAGAGTAGAGGTAAGGGTAGAGGTAAGAGTAGAGGTAAGGGTAGAGCGGTAGAAGTAGAGAGAGGTAGAGGTAAGGGTAGAGGTAAGGGTAGAGGTAAGGGTAGAGGTTTACATTTAGTCATCTCAACCCACTTTACATAAAATGTGACCAGAAACATAAAAAACAGGACTGAAGATTGACACAAATGATAACAATAGATGGTCTAAAAGAGAGATACCATTGTATCCTTGGCGACGCTGTCCAGTATCTGAGGGCGTGGATAATGACAATCTCCTCCCGCTGTGACACGTCAGTCACATCCAGATCATACACTACTGTGACGTTGTCCCCTGTTCCTGGAGGAGGAGGGGGGGGGGGGGTTGAGTGAGAGAGAGAGAGAGAGATCAGTCACGTCCTGACCATGTACTGCTGGGGCGTTGTCCCCTGGTCCTGACAATAGAGAGACAGAGACGGACACAGAGGGTGGACTGGACAGATTCATTCAGCTTGTTTACATGAGGCCAAACACCGCAGCGACGTTGTCCCCTGGTCCTAGGGAGAGAGAAACGTAGGTTTTGTTCTGATTCTATACACTCTCTATATGCCTTAATGATTTCAAAAGCATCACCTGGCCCTGACGAGAGAGACATGGCTTGCCTACTGCAACGGATGGATATAAAAGCATGGGATTGGTGTAGGCATGCGCTAAAGGGAGTTTGTCTTATTTCTCCTTTTAAATCATTGATGAGAGTGAACAAGAGCACGCTACAGAAAGAAGGGGGGAGAGTCAATTGGGTTTCATTGTGCGTCAATCATATGAGCTCATTTTCCATCTCTAACGTGTGAGCGCAATACAGTCTGTGTGCCACTGCAGCTTTCACTGGATGCCATTGTGGCTCTACATTACTGCAGTCCAGTGTCGTTGTGGTGTGAGTGGAGCCACACCCGAGAGCTGTGTCAATCTGCTGATTCACAGTGGCTCCATGAACTCTCTCTCTCTCTCTCTCAATTATATTCAATTTAAGGATCTTTATTGGTATGGGAAACATGTTAACATTGCCAAAGCAAGTGAAATAGATAATAAACAAAAGTGAAATAAACAATAAAAATGAACAGGTAACCTCTCGCTCTCTCTCTCTCTCTCTCTCTCTCTCTATCCCATCACTCCTCTGTTCTGCTATAGTCAGCAGCCTCCTCCTCTCCCACTCCCATCTCCCCCTCCCTTCCCTCTCTCCTAAGGTCTGTCTAGCAGTGCAGTGAGAGCCACAGGCCATTATTGATTTAGTCTCTGACTCTCTACACAATGGAACAGATAGAAGATGCACAGAGATAGGGGCATGTGGTACAGCTAGAGACAGGGACAGGGGTGGGTGGCTTGTATATAAACGGTCTGTCTCAGAGAGATGAAGGCCCAGGGGGCGTGGCTTTGACAGACGGTCTGTCTCAGAGAGATTAAGGACACAGGGGGCGTGGCTTTGACATAGACAGTCTGTCTCAGAGAGATGAAAGCCCAGGGGGCGTGGCTTATACATATAAGGTCTGTCTCAGAGAGATTAAGGCCCAGGGGGTGTGTCTTCTGGAGGGAGAGATGGTGCAACGGTCTAAGGCACTGCATCTCAGTGCTAGAGGCGTCACTACAGACCCTGGTTCGACCACGGGCTGTATCACAACCAGCCGTGATCGGGAGTGCCATAGGGCGGCGTTGTCCAGGTTAGGGGAGGGTTTGTCTGCGGTAGGCCGTCATAGTAAAACAAGAATGTGTCAACAACCTATTTGATGTATTCTATAAAACTTCTAAAAATAAAAAAAATGTGTGATACTGTTACATGTTAACTTTTCATGACCAATACCTCTCTTTTCTCTATCGACCTACTCCACTGCTCCCACCTCACCGTTTTCTGTTCGTTCTCCATCCACTTACCTTCTCCAACCCCTGTCGCCTCCTCACTCTCTCTCTCCTCTTGATGTTCTCTTTCATCTGCCATCTCCCTTTCTCTATCCTTTCAATTCTGTCTCTGTCTGCCATCTCCCTTTCTCTATCCTTTCAATTCTGTCTCTCTGTCCGCCATCTCTGTCTGCCATCTCCCTTTCTCTATCCTTTCAATTCTGTCTCTCTGTCCGCCATCTCTGTCTGCCATCTCCCTTTCTCTATCCTTTCAATTCTGTCTCTCTGTCCTCCATCTCTGTCTGCCATCTCCCTTTCTCTATCCTTTCAATTCTGTCTCTCTGTCCGCCATCTCTGTCTGCCATCTCCCTTTCTCTATCCTTTCAATTATGTCTCTCTGTCCTGCCTCCTCTGTCCGCCATCTCCCTTTCTCTATCCTTTCAATTCTGTCTCTCTGTCCTGCCTCCTCTGTCCGCCATCTCCTCTCTCTCGTGTCCGAGGAAGAGACACAAAGTGAGGATGAGATGAAAGTGTAATGAAAGGGGAAGAAGATGAGTGACAAGGAAATAAGGAAGCTGAGAAAGGAGAGAGTGACATTAAAGGGAGGAAGATGAGGAGGGTGAAATGGGGGAGAGAGGGTATGGTTGTCCTTCAACCCTAACTCAGTCCACTCACATACGCACAACGGTTCTTCCCCCGCAGGAAGTTGAAAAGGTTTGGCAGCTGAACCATCGAGAGCGTCTTTGACTACATGCGTCACTGCTTGGTATGGCAACACCACCGTCCTCCATTGCAAAGCGCTACAGAGGGTGGTGCGGACAGCCCAGTACCCCACCCCCAAGCTCCCTGTAATCCTGGACGTCTATATCAGGCGGTGTGGCAAGGAAGGCCCTAAAAATTGTTCAAGAGTCCAGTCACCCGAGCCATAGACTGTTGTCTCTGCTTCCGCACAGCAAGCGGTACCGGTGCGTCAAGTCTGACACCAACAGGCATCTATCCCCAAGCAATACGACGGACCAATAGTTGGCAGAATGGCTATACGGACGATCAGATTTCACCCTTGTATTTATTTATATTTTTAATGCACATTCACAGGACTCTACACACTCACGCACACTGACACTCCAACACACATAACAAGCACACACATTTATACTGACTCTACACACTCACGCACACTGACACTCCAACACACACATAACAAGCACACACATTTATACTGACTCTACACACGTGCTCACATCTCAAACGCTTTGCAGCTACTCTGATCGTTACTTTGGTTTTTCCATTTATATTTGGAGGATGGATATTAGTATGTTAGCGCGTAGGGAGCGCAGACTGGCTCTCACCTCGTTAGTCAGTACGTGTTACATCTGTGCTGGCTTGTTCATCTCGTTAGATGAAAGGCGTTTCACCTTTGCTGTCCCTGGTGATATTTAATAAGAGCTGCTGGCCCAGTGCTCCAGTTGTCTTGATAGATGTGGAGGGTTAACTCCTTTAGTTTTCTCTCTCTCCTTATTTGATATGCTAAACAAACAACATTTTTATCTGATATCCCTGTTTTAAATTTGCTCCTGCTTTATGGTTTGCTTCCTATCTTTAAGTTTGGTGTGCATTTTGTTTGCCTCTTCTTAGGAAAATGTTGTGGACGCTCATGGTGGGTGTCTTTTAGGTCCTAGTCAACAGACAGAGGGCACACCCACCCCCCCCCCCATGAGTGTCTTTCTGAACCACCCCTTAAACTCCTCCTCTTACACCCCACCTCTCAAACCCCACCCCTTAAACTCCTAATCTTACACCCCACCTCTTAAACCCCACCCCTTAAACTCCTCCTCTTACACCCCTCCTCTTAAACCCCACCCCTTAAACCCCACCCCTTAAACTCCACCCCTTAAACCCCACCCCTTAAACCCCACCCCTTAAACTCCTCCTCTTACACCCCACCTCTTAAACCCCACCTCTTAAACCCCACCTCTTAAACCCCGCCTCTTAAACCCCACCCCTTAAACCCCACCCCTTAAACCCCACCCCTTAAACCCCACCCCTTAAACTCCTCCTCTTAAACCCCACCTCTTAAACCCCGCCTCTTAAACCCCGCCTCTTAAACCCCACCCCTTAAACCCCACCTGTTTTGTTTTGGTTGTTGTCAGTGACTCAGTGATCGTTCCCCTTCTGTTTAAGCGACATTTTAGGGTTTTCTTGCTGGGGAACGTAACCCTGTACATATCTACCTCCATCACTCCAGTAACCCTGTACATATCTACCTCCATCACTCCAGTATCCCTCTACATATCTACCTCCATCACTCCAGTATCCCTCTACATATCTACCTCCATCACTCCAGTATCCCTGTACATATCTACCTCCATCACTCCAGTATCCCTGTACATTGTTTATATAGCTTCTTATTATTATTATTTTTAGTGCTACATTGATATTGATTGCTGTATTGTTGGGTTTAGAGTTTGCTAGAAAGGCATTTCACTGTACCCGTGCACCTGACATTAAAACTGTCCCTGAGTGAACCTTAACCTGTTTTACCTTAAAACATCCAAGCACTCGGGCAAGCATCATCACTCACTCACTCACTCACTCACTCACTCACTCACTCTCTCTCGCTCTCTGCCTCTCTCTGCCTCTCTCTCTCTCTCTGCCTCGCTCTCTCTCTCTCTGCCTCTCTCTCTGTGCCTCTCTCTCTGTGCCTCTCTCTCTCTCTCTCTCTTTCTCTCTCTCTCTCCCTCTCTCTCTCTCTCTGCCTCTCTCTCTCTCTCTCTGCCTCGCTCTCTCTCTCTCTGCCTCTCTCTCTCTCTCTCTGCCTCTCTCTCTCTCTCTCTGCCTCTCTCTCTCTCTCTCTGCCTCTCTCTCTCTTTCTCTGCATCTCTCTCTCTCTGCCTCTCTCTCTCTTTCTCTGCCTCTCTCTTTCTCTGCCTCTCTCTCTCTCTGCCTCTCTCTCTGCCTCTCTCTCTGCCCCTGCCTCTCTCTCTCTCTCTGCCTCTCTCTCTGCCCCTGCCTCTCTCTCTCTCTGCCCCTCTCTCTGCCCCTGCCTCTCTCTCTCCTAATCATCCCCAGCTTACACTTGGCTCATTCATCCGCCTCCTCTCCACTGTAACTATTCCCCAGGTCGTTGCTGTAAATGAGAACGTGTTCTCAGTCAACTTACCTGGTAAAATAAATGTATTAAAAAAATCACGCAGTCTCCTCTGAACAGTTGATGGTGAGATGTGTCTGTTACTTGAACTCTGTGAAGCATTTATTTGGCCTGCAATTTCTGAGGCTGGTAACTCTAAATGACTGACTGATGTTGACTAATGAATCTGGATAGTCTATGCCCTGGCAGTATAGGGGATTGAGAGAGGTAGCTAACTCTATAAAAGTCTATCATAAAACAGCTGGTTAACATCATAGTAGGCCAGCACATCCCACAGTACATATTGACCCCAATGGAGGTCATTAATAATGATCTTCAACACATTGACCTCAACGGACGGCTGACATCTTGTGACTAAACAGTCTAGTGAAAAGTTCAGACTAATGCCCCCGAGAGTCTGTAACCTTCTCTCGTGTCTCTTGACACCAGTGACGGTGAAGAAAGCTTGGTTGGAGATTGAGAAAGGTACCTACATAAAGTCGTCCTAACACTCTTATGAACATAATGACTGGCCAGCACCGTCTGGCCCTCAGTGGAGGCCGTCATTAACATCGTTAGCGATGTTGATTGACCATCGTCACCTGCTAGAGACGGCGAAGAAGGCTTGGCACTAAACACCAAGGCTGGCCAGACAAACAGACACCCAGACATATACACACACACATGCACACACACACACACACACACGCACACACACACACAGAGTCTTACAGACACAGCCTATCCATCTGGAGCAGGGCACTGAAGTACGACAAGGACGAGGAGGTTTTTGCCACTTCGGTCCTAGCAGGATTAGGACGGCGGGAGATGAGCGAGGGAGAGACAGGTGGGGGAGCAAGGATCAAGGCTAAGGGGTTAGTGAAGATCAAGAGTGATTCAGGATGTCTGCATGCCTGGACCCTATCCCCTAGCCACCTACACCCTAGCCTAGACACTTCATGTACACAGGGTTGGGGAGTAACGGATTACATGTAATCCGTTAGACCTAAAGGATTGCAAAAAAATATTGTAATCAGATTACAGATACTTTTGAAAAACTAGATGATTACTTCAAGGATTACTTTTCAATTCAGAAAGGATATTTGCGAGAAGAAAATAAATCTTTGACACTTCTCTGTTTTCTCAATGACATTCAAATCAGCATTGAAAAAAAAGTCTCAAGTTTAAGTTTGTTCCACCTGAGCGAGTCTGTCCACCAATCAGAGACCACTATGATGACACAACAAATGATGACCACCAATCAGAGACCACTATGATGAGAGAACAAATGATGACCACCAATCAGAGACCACTATGATGACACAACAAATGATGACCACCAATCAGAGACCACTATGATGACACATCAAATGATGACCACCAATCAGAGACCACTACGATGACACATCAAATGATGACCACCAAACAGAGACCATTACGATGACACGATAAATGATCTAAATGTATATTTGAACCCAATAATAGTTATGTTCAAGAAGTTTAATGCTAAATTGTAATTACTTCACAACCATGGCCTATTTATTACCTTACCTCCTTACTACATTTGCACACACTGTACATAGATTTTTCTATTATGTTATTGACTGTACTTTTGTTAATTTTTAACTCTGTTGTTTTTGTCGCACTGCTTTGCTTAATCTTGGCCCAGGTCGCAGTTGTAAAGGAGAACTGGTTCTCAACTGGCCTACCTGGTTAAATAAAGGTGAAATAAATCAAATAAAAAATTAATTGGTATAACCTGTTATGGCTGCAATCCCCCTATCGGGATAAGTGTCATCAACAACCGCTGAATAGCATAGCGCTACATACTATAATTATTACTATCAATATTTATATTCATGAAATCACAAGTGCAATATAAGAAAACACAGCTGAGCCTTTTGTTAATCCACCTGTCGTGTCAGATTTTGACATGATGCTTTACAGCGAAAGCAATCCAAGCGTTTGTGTAAGTTTATCGATCGCAAAACGACAAAACATTAAGTGCACTTAGCTCGGTCATCAGGTAGCTCGGTCATCAGGTAGCTCGGTCGTCAGGTAGCTCGGTCGTCAGGTAGCTCGGTCATCAGGTAGCTCGGTCAGAAAAGCAATCAAATTAATCATTTACCTTTGATGATCTTCAGATGTTTTCCCTCACGTGACTCCCAGTTACACAACAAATGTTCCTTTTGTTCCATAAAGATTATTTTTATACCCAAAATACCTCCGTTTGTTTGTCGCGTCATGTTCAGAAATCCACAGGAAAGAGCGGTCACGACAACGCAGACGGAAATTCCAAATAATATCTATAATGTCCACAGAAACATGTCAAATGTTTTTTATAATCAATCCTCAGGTTGTTTTTAAAATATATAATCGATAATATATCAACCGCAAATATCTTTCACAGTAGGAGAGGGAAAAGCAATGGCTGTTCAAACTCATGCGACCACTTGACACGATGTTATCGTTATGGCTCATTTTTCAAAATAAAAGCCTGAAACTGTCTGAAGACTGTTGACACCTTGAGGAAGCGATAGGATAGGAAAAGGAATATGGTTCATATCCCTTTAAATGGAGCAAAGGGAGGCTATGGAACATGGAGTTTTCAAAATAGAAGCCACTTCCTGTTTTGATTTTCCTCAGGGTTTCACCTGCAATATCAGTTCTGTTATACTCACAGACAATATTTTGACAGTTTTGGAAACTTTATAGAGTGTTTTCTAGACAATAATAATAATAATATGCATGTGTTAGCAACTGAGACTGAGTAGCTGGCCGTTTACAATGGGCACCTTTTCATCCAAGCTACTCAATACTGCCCCTGCAGCCATATAAAGATAATCAATATGGTTATGGCTAGTGGCTCCACCATGGAATCCCCCTCTCTCTCACACACTTTCATTACCATACAATCAATAACATAGGGGGTGTGCTGTGTGTGTGTGTGTGTGTGTGTTTGTGTGTGTGTGGTGGTAGTAGCTTGTTTGTGTGTTTAATGATCTGTGTAAATCTTGTAAAAGTGAGTGCTGTTGACTAAAGCATCATGTTGATTCACACACACACACACACACACACACACACACACACACACACACACACACACACACATACACACAGAAGAGATGGAGGACAAGAGGGAAGGGAGAAAGAGGAGGAGATGGAGGGTAGAGAGGGAAAGGAGGAAGATGAGGTACCCAGGTCTGTGTCTACTCTGTGTCATTAGAGGATATGATGGGTTGGGGCTGGTGTCTACTCTGTGTCATTAGATGATATGATGGGTTGGGGCTGGTGTCTACTCTGTGTCATTAGATGATGGGTTGGGGCTCGTGTCTACTCTGTGTGATTAGATGATATGATGGGTTGGGGCTGGTGTCTACTCTGTGTCATTAGATGATGGGTTGGGGCTGGTGTCTACTCTGTGTCATTAGATGATGGGTTGGGGCTGGTGTCTACTCTGTGTAATTAGATGATGGGTTGGGGCTGGTGTCTACTCTGTGTCATTAGATGATGGGTTGGGGCTGGTGTCTACTCTGTGTAATTATATGATGGGTTGGGGCTGGTGTCTACTCTGTGTCATTAGATGATGGGTTGGGGCTGGTGTCTACTCTGTGTGATTAGATGATGGGTTGGGGCTGGTGTCTACTCTGTGTCATTAGATGATGGGTTGGGGCTGGTGTCTACTCTGTGTCATTAGATGATATGATGGGTTGGGGCTGGTGTCTACTCTAATGACACAGATGATGGGTTGGGGCTGGTGTCTACTCTGTGTCATTAGATGATGGGTTGGGGCTGGTGTCTACTCTGTGTAATTATATGATGGGTTGGGGCTGGTGTCTACTCTGTGTCATTAGATGATGGGTTGGGGCTGGTGTCTACTCTGTGTCATTAGATGATATGATGGGTTGGGGCTGGTGTCTACTCTAATGACACAGATGATGGGTTGGGGCTGGTGTCTACTCTGTGTCATTAGATGATATGATGGGTTGGGGCTGGTGTCTATTTAGTGTCTAGTAAACACAGTACCAGCTGACTGACTGGATGATTTGTTTACGCAAATAACACACACAGACACAGACACACACACACACAGTGGGGGTACAGTTTGCCAGAACAGCCTGTCTAGAAGCTGTGAGAGGGTTAGAGACTGTGAAAGGGTTAGAGACTGTGAGAGGGTTAGAGACTGTGAGAGGGTTAGAGACTATGAGAGGGTTACAGACTGTGAGAGGGTTAGAGACTGTGAGAGGGTTAGGTCACGCTGCTCCTCTATGTGTGTGTGTGTGTGTGTGGGGGGGGGGGGGGGGGGGGGGGGGGGGGAGTTTGTGTTTAACACTCAGTATAACCTAGCCTCTGATCTTACGTTACCTCAGGGTGTACTATTGAGGCCAGTTCAGGATCAACCTCCGTCAGCTCCACCCGTTTTCTCCAACTCCACCTTCCTATCAGGACACCCGCCTTTCTTCCCTTTTCCTTCATTTTCCTGCTGAGAGAGAGAAAGAGAGGGAGAGTGAGGGAGCATGAGAGGAGAAAGAGAGAGAGAGCATGAGAGGAGAGAGAGAGGGAGCATGATAGGAGAAAGAGAGAGAGAGCATGAGAGGAGAGAGAGAGGGAGAGTGAGGGAGCATGAGAGGAGAAAGAGAGAGAGAGCATGAGAGGAGAGAGAGAGGGAGCATGAGAGGAGAAAGAGAGGGAGCATGAGAGGAGAGAGAGAGAGAGAGCATGAGAGGAGAGAGAGAGCATGAGAGGAGAGAGAGAGGGAGAGTGAGGGAGCATAAGAGGAGAGAGAGAGAGAGAGTGAGGGAGCATGAGAGGAGAAAGAGAGGGAGCATGAGAGGAGAAAGAGAGAGAGAGTGAGGGAGCATGAGAGGAGAAAGAGAGGGAGCATGAGAGGAGAAAGAGAGAGAGAGTGAGGGAGCATGAGAGGAGAAAGAGAGAGAGAGTGAGGGAGCATGAGAGGAGAAAGAGAGAGAGATTGAGGGAGCATGAGAGGAGAAAGAGAGAGAGAGTGAGGGAGCATGAGAGGAGAAAGAAAGAGAAAGAGAGGGAGCATGAGAGGAGAAAGAGAGAGAGAGTGAGGGAGCATAAGAGGAGAAAGAGAGAGAGAGTGAGGGAGCATGAGAGGAGAAAGAGAGGGAGGAGAGAGAGGAGAAAGAGGTGAGAGAGAGGAGAAAGAGGAGAAAGAGAGAGAAAGAGAGGGAGCATGAGAGGAGAAAGAGAGAGAGTGAGAGAGCATGAGAGGAGAAAGAGGAGAAAGAGAGGGAGCATAAGAGGAGAAAGAGAGAGAGAGTGAGGGAGCATGCGAGGAGAGAGAGAGAGAGAGTGAGGGAGCATGAGAGGAGAAAGAGTGAGAGTGAGAGAGCATGAGAGGAGAAAGAGGAGAAAGAGAGGGAGCATGAGAGGAGAAAGAGAGAGAGAGTGAGGGAGCATGAGAGGAGAAAGAGAGGGAGGAGAGAGAGGAGAAAGAGGTGAGAGAGAGGAGAAAGAGGAGAAAGAGAGAGAAAGAGAGGGAGCATGAGAGGAGAAAGAGAGAGAGTGAGAGAGCATGAGAGGAGAAAGAGAGGGAGGAGAGAGAGGAGAAAGAGGTGAGAGAGAGGAGAAAGAGGTGAGAGAGAGAGAAAGAAAATAGGTAACATTCTTACCTCTGTACCTGCCAGTTCTCTCCACAGCAGTGACTCATGTAGTGGTGAGGAGGGATGAGGAGAGGTGAGGAGGTAAGGGGTAGAGTACTTCTCCTGTCTTATCCGGTGTCCTGTGTGAATTTAAGTATGCTCTCTTTAATTCTCTCCTTCTTTCTCTCTCTCGGGGGACCTGAGCCCTAGGACCATGCCTCAGGACTACCTGACATGATGACTCCTTGCTGTCCCCAGTCCACCTGGCCGTGCTCCGTGCTGCTGCTCCAGTTTCAACTTCCACCTGACCGTCTGCTGCTCCAGTTTCAACTGTTCCGCCTGTGATTATTATTATTGGACCATGCTGGTCATTTATGAACATTTGGACATCTTGACCATGTTCTGTTATAATCTCCACCCGGCACAGCCAGAAGAGGACTGGCCACCCCACCTAGCCTGGTTCCTCTCTAGGTTTCTTCCTAGGTTTTGGCCTTTCTAGGGAGTTTTTCCTAGCCACCATGCTTCTACACCTGCATTGCTTGCTGTTTGGAGTTTTTGGCTGGGTTTCTGTACAGCACTTTGAGATATCAGTTGATGTACGAAGGGCTTTATAAGTAAATTTGATTTGATTTGGAGAGGGGTGAGTAAAGGGGTGAGTAAAGGGGTAAGTAGAGGGCTGAGTAGAGGGCTGAGTAGAGGGCTGAGTAGGGGGCTGAGTAGGGGGCTGAGTAGAGGGCTGAGTAGAGGGCTGAGTAGAGGGCTGAGTAGAGGGCAGAGTAGAGGGCAGAGTAGAGGGCAGAGTAGAGGGCTGAGTAGAGGGCTGAGTAGAGGGCTGAGTAGAGGGCAGAGTAGAGGGCTGAGTAGAGGGCTGAGTAGAGGGCTGAGTAGAGGGCTGAGTAGGGGGCTGAGTAGGGGGCTGAGTAGGGGGGTGAGTAAAGGGGTGAGTAGGGATAAGGGGTGAGTAGGGATAAGGGGTGAGTGAGGGGGTGAGTGAGGGGGTGAGTGAGGGGGTGAGTAGGGATAAGGGGTGAGTGAGGTTGTGAGTGAGGGGTAAGGAAGGGTGAGTAAGGGGTGAGTAATGTAGTTCTTAACCCTGTATCCATCAGCAGTCTCCAATGTATCCATCAGCAGTCTCACTGTATCCATCAGCAGTCTCTAATGTATCCATCAGCAGTCTCCACAGCAGTGATTCTATATAGTAGGTAGTTCCTCCTACTATGCTAGGCAGCTTCTCTCTCCTGTACACTTTCTCTATGTGAGGTGGTGAAGGAAACACTGATAAACTCTATAATACACCAAGACGTATGGCTGAGTGGCATATACCACCACAGCCATGATAAGCCTGTCATAACACATGGTCTCTCGTATAGTATTACTTTTATACAACAGTATATGTAGATTTTGTTCTCTGAGGCTACCAGGAACATATCCCAGTCCACGTGATCGAAGCAATCTTGAAGCGTGGAATCCGATTGGTCAGACCAGCGTTAGATAGACCTAAGCATGTGTTTCTTGTTTTAGTTTCTTCCTGTAGGAGGGGAGCAACAAGATGGAGTTATGGTCAGATTTGCCAAAAGGAGGCTACCAACATATTGAAATAATGATTTTCATATTTTTATTAAAAACATTATTCTGATCAAATTTATTCATTCTAAACTATTTCATACTTACACAAGATATAGTCCCGACACAAACCTAGGGTTTCTAACCAAGCCAGCTGGTCATTTGTTCTATTGGTTCAGATGCGACCCAGTTGTTAAAACCTGTTACGGCTAGGGGTTCTGCTAGCGGAACGTCTCGACAACATCCGGTGAAATTTCAGAGCGTGAAATTCCCCACCCAAAAATTGAAATGTTTAACTTTCATACAATCACAAGTGCAATACACCAAAATACAGCTTAACTTCTTGTTAATCCAGCCACCATGTCAGATTTCAAAAAGGCTTTACAGCGAAAGCAAACCATGCTATTATCTGAGGACAGCACCCCATCAAACAAACACATGACTATCATATTTCAAACCGCCAGGCGCGACAAAAACTCAGAAATAACGATATAATTCATGCCTTACCTTTGAAGATCTTCTTCTGTTGGCACTCCAAAATGTTCCATAAACATCACAAATGGTCTTTTTGTTCGATTAATTCCGTCGTTATATATCCAAAATGTCTATTTATTTGGCGCGTTTGATTCAGAAAAACACCGGTTCCAACTCACGCAACATGACTACAAAATATCTAATAAATTACCTGTAATCTTGGTCCAAACATTTCAGACAACTTTCCTAATACAACTTTAGGTGTTTTTTAACGTAAATAATCAATCAAATTTAAGACGGGATAAACTGCGTTCAATAGCGGACAAAAACAACGTGGAGCGAGCTTTCAGGTCGCACGCCCCAGCCACAACAGTACACTTGGCTATCCACCCAGATAGGAAACGGCTACTTCCTCATTTCTCAAAGGAAAAACGTTAACCAATTTCTAAAGACTGTTGACATCCAGTGGAAGCGATAGGAACTGCAAGTAAGTGCCGTTAGAAATCTAGATCCACATAGAAATCTCATTGAAAACACTGTCACCTCAAAAAATAATTAATGGATGGTTTGTCCTTGGGGTTTAGCCTGCCAAATGAGTTATGTTATACTCAGACATAATTCTAACAGTTTTAGAAACATTAGAGTGTTTTATATCCAACTCTACCAATTATATGCATATCCTAGCTTCTGGGCCTGAGTAGCAGGCAGTTTACTTTGGGCATGCTTTTCATCCGGACGTGAAAATACCGCCCTCTCGCCCGTTACCGCTAATGATGTGAGATTTCTCCTGGCATAGAAAATGGTCTGTCTCATTTATCTATGGATGCGACCCAGTCGTTGGTTCTAAATATTCCGTTGCAATGATGGCTAGCAACATTCTTATCCCTTGCTTGCTAGCTAGCCAATTTTGGCTAACACGTAAATCAGAGCAGCCAGAATAACAGCAAAGTAGCCGCATTTGCATTTGTTTAAGCTGTTTGCAATAGGTTTATTTGGGGGGGATACATCCTTAATAATGATGTGCAATTTCATCTGGCATAGAAAATATCACGTTTTGGACACTGTTGTCTTACGGCAGGGTGATGGCAGGCTTACGACAAGCTAATGGCAGGCTTACGACAGGGTGATGGCAGACTTACGACAGGAGCTAGCCAGCAACACAGCTAACACAATCACTTTAACTGAAGATGGAAAGACTTCAAACTAGCTGCATTTAGTTTAGTTTGACCTGTTTTCTACTGAAATGTCTTTGTATATATAAATAAAAATTATGTGGATTAATGATTTTGACTGGCTAAGAAAAGCTGCCTGCCTGTCTGTCTCGTCACGACTCCCGACCCCTACACGTTCATCAATATTGGAAAGCTTGAGATCAAATTTCAATATTGAAACAATTTGCACTCACTGCACTCCCCAAGGGGTGAGCTGGCGGAAGGGAAGGGAGGGAGGGAGGGAGGGAAAGAAGAGGAGAGGAGAAGGGTATGGGAAGGAGAATATGAACCTGTTCGAGGGACGGAGGAGAGGAGAGGAGTATGGGAGGGAGAATATGGGAGGGAGGGAGGGAGGGAGGGAAAGAAGAGGAGAGGAGAAGGGTATGGGAAGGAGAATATGAGCCTGTTCGAGGGACGGAGGAGAGGAGAGGAGTATGGGAGGGAGAATATGGGAGGGAGAATATGGGAGGGAGGGGGGAGGGAGAATATGGGAGGGGGAATATGAGAGGGAAGGAAGGAGGAAGGAAGGAAGGAAGGCTGACAGTGAAATATAAAGGTAGGGGGAAAGGTAAAGAGATGCAGAGAGGGAGAGAGGATGAGGATTGGCGAGGAAGAGACGAGAGTAAAAGCGGGAAATGAGACATGTCCCCGACACGTTCACTCCTATGGGACAGCTGGAGATCACATTTCAATATTGAAACAACGTTGCAAAAGAGACAAACCTCAAGGTTTAAACAAATCTCCCCTGTTGAAAACCAGTTGTGGGTCTAAAATAAATGGGAGATGAACATTTGACTTGTCTATGGGGCTCAATATGAAGCTGTGAATGAGATACGACAGGCTAATGGCAGGCTTACGACAGGCTAATGGCAGGCTTACGACAGGCTGATGGCAGGCTTACGACAGGGTGATGGCAGGCTTACGACAGGCTAATGGCAGGCTTAAACCAGGGTGATGGCAAGCTCATGACAGTCTAATGGCATGCTTACGATAGGGTGATGGTAGGCTTACGACAGGCTAATGGCAGTCTTACGAAATTCTAATGGCATGCTTACAATAGGGTGATGGTAGGCTTACGACAGGCTAATGGCAGGCAAACGACAGGCTGATGGCAGGCTTACGACAGGGTGATGGCACGCTTACGAAAAGGCTAATGCCAGGCTTACGACAGGGGTGATGGCAGGCTTACGACAGGCTAATGGCAGGCTTACCACAGGGTGATGGCAGGCTTTCGACAGGCTAATGGCATGCTTACAATAGGGTGATGGTAGGCTTACGACAGGCTAATGGCAGGCTTACGACAGGCTGATGGCAGGCTTACGACAGGGTGATGGCACGCTTACGAAAAGGCTAATGCCAGGCTTACGACAGGGGTGATGGCAGGCTTACGACAGGCTAATGGCAGGCTTACCACAGGGTGATGGCAGGCTTTCGACAGGCTAATGGCAGGCTTACCACAGGGTGATGGCAGGCTTACGATAGGGTAATGCCAGGCTTACGACAGGGTGATGGCAGGCTTACCACAGGGTGATGGCAGGCTTACCACAGGGTGATGGCAGGCTTACCACAGGCTAATGGCAGGCTTACCACAGGGTGATGGCAGGCTTACGACAGGGTAATGCCAGGCTTACGATAGGGTGATGGCAGGCTTACCACAGGCTAATGCCAGGCTTACGACAGGGTGATGGCAGGCTTACGACAGGGTAATGGCAGGCTTACGATAGGGTGATGGCAGGCTTACTACAGGGTGATGGCATGCTTATGACAGGCTAATGGCAGGCTTACCACAGGGTGATGGCAGGCTTACGACAGGCTAATGGCAGGCTTACCACAGGGTGATGGCAGGCTTACGACAGGGTGATGGCAGGCTTACGGCAGGGTGATGGCAGGCTTACAACTGGCTAATATACAGGCTTATGACAGGCTAATGGCAGGCTTACGATAGGGTGATGGCAGGCGTACGACAAGCTAATGGCAGGCTTATACAACAGGGTGATGGCAGGCTTACGTATGGCTAATGGCAGGCTTATGACAGGGGTGATGGCAGGCTTACAACATTGTGACGGTAGGCTTATGACAGGGTAACGACAGGCTTATGGCAGGGTGAAGGTAGGCTTATGACAGGGTGATGGCAGGCTTATGACAGGGTGATGGCAGGCTTATGACAGGGTGATGGCAGGCTTATGACAGGGTGATGGCAGGCTTATGATAGAAAGTCACCAGGTGCTGTTCTGGAGTTATGAATATTGAACAGTGGCTAACAGCTGCTACCTTCCTTCTCTCTATCTCGCTCTCCCTCTCTCCCTCTCTTTTTCTCTCTCTCTCCCTTTTCACTGTATATTTCCCTCCCCCTCTCCTTCCCTCCCTCCTTCCCTCCCTCTCTCTTCCACCCTCTATCCCACCATCTCTCTCCCTCTAGTAGTGATTATTCGATAACTTTTCAGACAAGGTAAGGCCCATCAGCCATCATCACTCCCCCTCCCTCATACACACACACACAGTACACACACACACAGTAAACACGCAGTACACACACACGTACATACACACAGTACACAGTACACATTGTACAAACACACACACACACAGGACACACACACACACACACACACACAGGACACACACACAGTACACACACACATTGCACAAACAGTGCACACACACGGTATACACACACAGAATACACACACACACAGTACACACACACAGTACACACACACACAGCACACACACACACAGTACACACACACAGTACACACACACACACACACAGTACACATACACACACACACAGAAATGCACATGCAGTCCCCGCCCTGCGTCACTTTGCACTCACTGCACTCCCCAAGGGTGGAGCTGGAGGAAGAGAGGAGAGGAGAGGAGAAGAGTATGGGAGGGAGAATCTGATCCTGTTGGGAGGGAGGGAGGAGAGGAGAGGAGAAGGGTACAGGAGGGAGGGAGAATATGATCCTGTTGGAGGGAAGGGGCGAGAGAGATGGATGGATAGAAGAGGAGAGGGGTACGGGAGGGAGAATATGAGCCTGTTAGAGGGAGGGAGGGCGGGAGGGAGGGAGAAAGATGGGGAGAGAAGAGGAGAGGAGAAGGGTACGGGAGGGAGGGAGAATATTAAACTATTGGAGGGAGGGGGAGAGAGAGATGGATGGAAAGAAAGAAAGAGAGAAGAGATACAGAGGAGGCAAGACTGAAAAGTAGGCACATCGTGAAAGTAGGCACATCGTTACATCATATAGCCAACACAATATATAGACAGCACTTCATATAGTCAACACTATATGTAGCCAAAACTTCATATAGCCAACACTGTATATATCCAGCACTTCATATAGTCAATACTATATATAGCCAAAACTTCATATAGCCAACACTGTATATAGCCAACACTGTATATAGCCAACACTGTATATAGCCAACACTGTATATAGCCAACACTCTATATATCTAACACTATATATAGCCAACACTATATATAGCCAACACTCTATATAGCCAACACTCTATATAGCCAACACTCTATATAGCCAACACTCTATATAGCCAACACTGTATATAGTCAACACTTCACATAGTCAACACTTCACATAGTCAACACTGTATATAGCCAACACTGTATATAGTCAACACTTCACTTAGTAAACACTCTGTATAGTCAACACTGTATATAGCCAACACTCTATATAGCCAACACTCTATATAGTCAACACTGTATATATTCACTGTATATAGCCAACACTGTATATAGCCAACACTCTATATAGCCAACACTGTATATAGCCAACACTATATATAACCAACACGGTATATAGCCAACACTCTATATAACCAACACGGTATATAGCCAACACGGTATATATTCACTCTATATAGCCAACACTGTATATAACCAACACTGTATATATTCACTGTATATAGTCAACACTTCACTTAGTAAACACTCTGTATAGTCAACACTGTATATAGCCAACACTCTATATAGCCAACACTCTATATAGTCAACACTGTATATATTCACTGTATATAGTCAACACTTCACATAGTCAACACTTCACATAGTCAACACTGTAGATATCCGACACTCTATATAGCCAACACTCTATATAGCCAACACTCTATATAGCCAACACTGTATATAGCCAACACTGTATATATTCACTCTATAAACTATGCCTGACTTCACCGCTCATCAGAGACTTCACTCCTCACATTAATTGAGTAGATTAGGTGTGATATTAGAGCTCTCTCTTTCTTGTGTTTTTTTGTTAATAGTCGTTAACAAGAGTTCCGTTCGTGGTGCTGAATGCACAGTGTATGTTTCCCTCCGTGTAGTTTTATTGCATGTTTAATAATGAAAATAGCTACCAAATGGTCAACATGGATGTGGTTTATTTCTCTGCATGTTAAAAAGAGTAAAATAAGTAGCATATCTGGACGGGATTTACAGTAGATGTACATGTCAACACAGTCGTACACATGATGTATAATCCTGCAATATGTGGCCCGCTCAATTCCTCCCTCCTCCATTCCATTCTTCTAACACCTCCAACTTTCTCTCTCCCTCCATCAACTTCCTCGCAATCTCTTCCATTCTTTCTCCGTGTCCCTCTATCTCTCTCTCTCATTCCCCCTCTCCCACTGTCTCTCCCCCATCTGTATCCCTCCCCCTCTCCCTGCCACCATCTGTCTCTCCTTCCCTCCCCCTCTCCCACCATCTGTCTCGCTCCTCCTCTGTCTCTCTCTCTCTCCCCGTCTATCCGAGTCTCTCTCTCTCTCAGTCTCTGCGTCTGTCTCTCTCTCCCTGTCTCTCTCTATCCTTGTCTCTTGCTCCCTGTGTCTGTCTGCCTGTCTCTGTCCTGTCCGTTCGTCTCCCTGTCCATCTGTCTCAACCCCTCTCACCGTCTCTCTCTCTCTCCCCACCCCTCCCTTCCACCGTCTGTTCCGCTCTCGCTCTCCCTTCCCCTCTCTCAATTTCTCTTCACCGGCACACGAGGGCTGCATCGATTATTAGTCTCACTCACTACAGCTGAACATACACGTGTGTGTGTGTGTGTGTGTGTGTGTGTGTGTGTGTGTGTGTGTGTGTGTGTGTGTGTGTGTGTGTGTGTGTGTGTGTGTGTGTGTGTGTGTGTGTGTGTGTGTGTGTGTCTGTGTGTCTGTGTCAAATCAAAGTTTATTGATCACGTACACAGTTTGGCCGTTGTTATCGTATGTGCATCAAAATGCTTGTGTTTCTAGCTCTGACAGAGCAGTAATATCTAATACCTATATTTCTAGCCCCAACGGTTTAGTAATATTTATACAATATCAGTCAAACGTTTGGACACACCTACTCACACCTGGAATGCATTTCAATTAACAGGTGTGCCTTGTTAAAAGTTAATTTGTGGAATTTCTTTCATTCTTAATGAGCCAATCAGTTATGTTGTGACAAGGTAGCGTTGGTATACAGTAGTACAGCCCTATTTGGTAAAATACCAAGTCCATATTTATTTATTTTATTTATTTCACCTTTATTTAACCAGGTAGGCTAGTTGAGAACACCTTTATTTAACCAGGTAGACTAGTAGAGAACACCTTTATTTAACCAGGTAGGCTAGTTGAGAACACCTTTATTTAACCAGGTAGGCTAGTAGAGAACACCTTTATTTAACCAGGTAGGCTAGTTGAGAACACCTTTATTTAACCAGGTAGGCCAGTTGAGAACAAGTTCTCATTTACAACTGCGACCTGGCCAAGATAAAGCAAAGCAGTTCGACATGTACAACAACACAGAGTTACACAGTAAAACAAACATACAGTCAATAATATAGTCGAAAAAATGAGTCTATATACAATGTGAGCAAATGAGGTGAGATAAGGGAGGTAAAGGCAAAAAAGGCCATGGTGGCAAAGTAAATACAATATAGCAAGTAAAAATAAAATAAATAAAAATAAACACTGGGAATGGTAGAAGAAGAATGTGCAAAGTAGAGAATATTATGGCAAAAACAGCTCAAAAAACCAAAGAGAAACGACAGTCCATATTTACTCTAAGACATGAAGGTCAGTCAATCCGGAACATTTCAATAACTTTGAAAGTTTCTCCAAGTGCAGTCGCAAAATGATCAAGCACTATGATGAAACTGGCTCTCATGAAGACTTAATATTTATTATTATTCTACAATGTAGAAAATAAAGAAGATCCCTTGAATGAAGATAACGTTTGACTGGTACTATATATATATATATATATACTCAGAAAAGAAACGTCCCTTTTTAAGGACCCTGTCTTTCAAAGATAATTCATAAAAATCAAAGTAACTTCACAGATCTTCATTGTAAAGGGTTTAAACACTCGTTCCCATGCTTATCAATGAACCATAAACAATTAATGAACATGCACCTGTGGAACAGTCGTTTAGACACTATCAGCTTACAGACGGTAAGCAATTAAGGTCACAGTTATGAAAACTTAGGACACTAAAGAGGCCTTTCTACTGAATCTGGAAACACCAAAAGAAAGATGCCCAGGGTCCCTGCTAATCTGCGTGAAAGTGCCTTAGGCATGCTGCAAGGAGGCATGAGGACTGCAGATGTGGCCAGGGCAATAAATTGCAATGTCCGTACTGTGAGACGCCTAAGACAGTGCTACAGGGAGACAGGACGGACAGCTGATCATCCTCGCAGTGGCAGACCACGTGTAACAACACTTGCACAGGATCAGTACATCCGAACATCACACCTGCGAGACAGGTACAGAATGGCTGCCTGAGTTACACCAGGAATGCACAATCCCTCCATCAGTGTTCAGACTGTAATAGTCTGAGAGAGGCTGGATTGAGGGCTTGTAGGCCTATTGTAAGGCAAGTCCTCACCAGACATCACTGGCAACAATGTCACCTATGGGCACAAACCCACCGTCGCTGGACCAGACAGGAATGGCAAAAAGTCACCGTTTTGTCTCACCAGGGGTGATGGTCGGATTCACGTTTATCGTCGTAGGAATGAGAGTTACACCGAGGCCTGTACTCTGGAGCGCGATCGATTTGGAGGTGGAGGGTTCGTCATGGTTTGGGGCGGTGTGTCACAGCATCATCGGACTGAGCTTGTTGTCATTGCAGGCAATCTCAAAGCTGTGCGTTACAGGGAAGACATCCTCCTCCCTCATGTGGTACCATTCCTGCAGGCTCATCCTGACATGACCCTTCAGCATGAAAATGCCACCAGCCATAGTGCTCATTCTGTATGTGTGTTCTGCAAGACAGGAATGTCAGTGTTCTGCCATGTTCAGTGAAGAGCCAGGATCTCAATCCCATTAAGCACATCTGGGACCTGTTGGATTGGAGGGTGAGGGCTAGGGCCATTCCCCCCAGAAATGTACGGGAACTTGCAGGTGCCTTGGTGGAAGAGTGGGGTAACATTACATAGCACGAACTTGCAAATCTGGTGCAGTCCATGAGGAGGAGATAAAATCAAATAAAATTTATTTATATAGCCCTACGTACATCAGATGATATCTCAAAGTGCTGTACAGAAACCCAGCCTAAAACCCCAAACAGCAAGCAATGCAGGTGTAGAAGCACGGTGGCTAGGAAAAACTCCCTACAAAGCCCAAAACCTAGGAAGAAACCTAGAGAGGAACCAGGCTATGTGCGGTGGCCAGTCCTCTTCTGGCTGTGCCGGGTGGAGATTATAACAGAACATGGCCAAGATGTTCAAATGTTCATAAATGACCAGCATGGTCGAATAATAATAAGGCAGAACAGTTGAAACTGGAGCAGCAGCACGGCCAGGTGGACTGGGGACAGCAAGGAGTCATCATGTCAGGTAGTCCTGAGGCATGGTCCTAGGGCTCAGGTCCTCCGAGAGAGAGAAAGAAAGAGAGAATTAGAGAGAGCACACTTAAATTCACACTGCAGTACTTAATGCAGCTGGTGGCCACACCAGATACTGACTCTTACTTTTGATTTTGACCCCTTGCTTTGTTCAGGGACACATTATTCCATTTCTGTTAGTCACTTGTCTGTGGAACTTGTTCCGTTTATGTCTCAGTTGTTGAATCTTGTCATGTTCATTCCAGAGGTGTGGACTCGAGTCACAAATATGATGACTTGCAACTCGACTTTGACTTTAACACCAATGACTCGTGACTTGACTTGGACTTAAGCCTTTTGACTCGACCTGACATGATACCCTCCCCAAACCTCTCCAAGCCCAAATATTAAAAATGATGCTATTAAAAAAAGTGTGCAGCGCATCAACTCTTCATTTAACGGATTACAGTTTGAATCGGACAGCAGCCAATCGATTTCTCATGGCTACCCATGTATTTCCATGGAAATATAATGTTTATTTGGAAAGTAATAGATACATAGATATTTTTAAAAGCATTCATGATTTGCGTAAATGTAATATACTAACTATTTATCTTGTTAAAAATAAGAAATGGTATTACATTTGGTGAAGAGCCCATTGTGACTTGACAACAGTGACAACAAGCTCAGTCTGTTAAGGACTCAAAACTTAGAGTTTAGGACTTGAGACTTGACTTGATACTTGATGGTCTTGACTTGAGACTTGACTCGGACTTGCCTGCCTTGATCCTTAGAGCCTTAGATCAAAGGATCCTTAGATTGTTTCTGACAATTTGTGCAGAAATTCTTTAATTGTGCAAAACCACAGTTTCATCAGCTGTCCGGGTGGCTGGTCTCAGACAATTCCGCAGGTTAAAAAGCTGGATGTCGAGGTCCTACGCTGGCATGGTATACGGTTATGAGGTCAGTTGGACGTACTGCCAAATTCTCTAAAATTACATTGGCGGTGGCTTATGGTAGAGAAATGAACATTCAATTCCCTGGCAACTGATCTGGTGGACATTCCTCCAGTAGGCATGCCAACAGCATGCTCCATCAAAACTTGAGACATCTGTGGCATTGTGTTATGTGACAAACCTGCATATTTTTGAGTGGCCTTTTATTATCCCCAACACAAGGTGCACCTGTGTAATCAAATCAAAATGTATTAGTCACATGCGCCGAATACAACAGGTAGACCTTACTGTGAAATGCTTACTTACAAGCCCATAACCAACAATGCAGTTTAAAAAAATATATGAGTAAGAATACGAAATAAAAGTAACAAGAAATTGAAGAGCAGCAGTAAAATAACAATAATGAGACTATATACAGGGAGGTACCGGTACAGAGTCAATGGTAGGTGGCACCGGTTAGTTGGGGTAATAGGTAGAGTTATTAAAGTGACTATGCATAGATGATAACAACAGAGAATAGCAGCGGTGTAGAAGAGGGGGGGAGAGGTGGCAATGCAAGTAGTCTGGGTAGCCATTTTGATTAGATGTTCAGCAGTCTTATGGCGTGGAGGTTGAAGCTGTTTAGAAGCCTCTTGGACCTAGACTTGGCGCTCCGGTACAGCTTGCCGTGCGAGAGAGAGAACAGTCTATGGCTGGAGTCTTTGACAATTTTTAGGGCCTTCCTCTGACACCGCCTGATCCTGGATGGCAGGAAGATTGGCCCCAGTAATGTACTGCTCCATATCCACTACCCTCTGTAGTGCCTTGCGGTCGGAGGCCGAGCAGTTGCCATGCCAGGCAGTGATGCTCTCGATGGTGCAGCTGTAGAACCTTTTGAGGATCTGAGGACCCATTCCAAATGTTTTCAGTCTCCTGAGGAGGAATAGGTTTCGTCGTACCCTCCTCATGACTGCCTTGGTGAGCTTGGACTATGTTCGTTTGTTGGTGATGTGGACACCAAGGAACTTGAAACTCTCAACCTGCTCCACTACAGCCCCGTCGATGACAATGGTGTTTAATTAATCAGCTTCTTGATATGCCACAACTGTCAGGTGGATGGATAATCTTGGCAATGGAGAAATGCTCACTAACAGGGATGTAAACAAATGTACGCACAACATTTGAGAGAAATAAGCTTTTTTTGTGTGTCTCAAAGTAAGAAAAGCTATTCAAGAATTGCCCCAAAAAATATTTTAAAAAATAAACATTTTACTGGATATGAATGATAGTTTCATACTCGGCATAAGTTCAATCTGAATTAGTGATTTATTTTTGAAAATTATTTTTGAAAATCTCCGGGATCTTTCACTTCAGTTAATGAAACTTTACATGTTGTGTTTATTATTTATGTTCTGTGTACATATAAAGTGGTAAAACAATATGTAAAAAAGTGACCAGTGAGTGTCACTGGCGACCAGTGTTTCAGTGTGTGAGTGTTGACTTACTGTGTGTATGAGACACACACACGTAAACACAGTAAGTAGAATCGTAAAGGATATGAGAGCTAGGGCCTTGTTCCTGAAGTCCACCACAGTGTTACAACCAAACCTGTCCTCTGGTATATTCTGTGACTACAGGAAGTACAATATTAAAAGGATATGAGAGCCAGGGCCTTGTTCCTGAAGTCCACCACAGTGCTACAACCAAACCTGTCCTCTGGTATATTCTGTGACTACAGGAAGTCAAATATTAAAAGAATATGAGAGCTAGGGCCTTGTTCCTGAAGTCAACAACAGTGTAGCTGCTGACCAGGGGATCCATGAAGCTGATCATGTCATGACTGCACAGGGCACGCTCCTCAGCCATCAACTTATTGGTTATGATGTCCAGCCCACGATACACTTGAGGAAGACAGAGAGAACCAATCAGATGTCAAAAATAACAAGGCTGAGAAAGTTGTCCATGAAGTGTGTTGTGTTTCAGATTTCAATCCAACCCTAATTTAAACAGAACATTCTAGAGACACTTAAGCTTAGTAGCCGGCATTAGAATAGTCAGGAGATCACTATTCCAACCACACAAGACTATTCCTTTTCTTCTCGAAGTAAGAAAAGCTATTCAAGAATTGACTGCATTTTTTTATTTAAAAAAAACCAGCATTTTACTGGATATGATGGGAATGATAGTTTCATACTCTGCAAAAGTTAAATCTGAGTTAGTTAAATCTGAGTTAGTTAAATCTGAGTTAGTTAAATATGAGTTAGTTAAATCTGAGTTAGTTAAATATGAGTTAGTTAAATCTGAGTTAGTTAAATATGAGTTAGTTAAATCTGAGTTAGTTAAATAAGAGTTAGTTAAATCTGAGTTAGTTAAATATGAGTTAGTTAAATCTGAGTTAGTTAAATCTGAGTTAGTTAAATATGAGTTAGTTAAATATGAGTTAGTTAAATATGAGTTAGTTAAATCTGAGTTAGTTAAATCTGAGTTAGTTAAATATGAGTTAGTTAAATATGAGTTAGTTAAATCTGAGTTAGTTAAATATGAGTTAGTTAAATATGAGTTAGTTAAATATGAGTTAGTTAAATCTGAGTTAGTTAAATCTGAGTTAGTTAAATCTGAGTTAGTTAAATATGAGTTAGTTAAATCTGAGTTAGTTAAATCTGAGTTAGTTAAATCTGAGTTAGTTAAATATGAGTTAGTTAAATCTGAGTTAGTTAAATCTGAGTTAGTTAAATCTGAGTTAGTTAAATCTGAGTTAGTTAAATATGAGTTAGTTAAATCTGAGTTAGTTAAATCTGAGTTAGTTAAATATGAGTTAGTTAAATCTGAGTTAGTTAAATCTGAGTTAGTTAAATCTGAGTTAGTTAAATATGAGTTAGTTAAATCTGAGTTAGTTAAATCTGAGTTAGTTAAATATGAGTTAGTTAAATCTGAGTTAGTTAAATATGAGTTAGTTAAATCTGAGTTATTTAAATCTGAGCTAGTTAAATATGAGTTAGTTAAATATGAGTTAGTTAAATCTGAGTTAGTTAAATCTGAGTTAGTTAAATCTGAGTTAGTTAAATATGAGTTATTTAAATCTGAGTTAGTTAAATCTGAGTTAGTTAAATCTGAGTTAGTTAAATATGAGTTAGTTAAATCTGAGTTAGTTAAATCTGAGTTAGTTAAATCTGAGTTAGTTAAATATGAGTTAGTTAAATCTGAGTTAGTTAAATCTGAGTTAGTTAAATCTGAGTTAGTTAAATATGAGTTAGTTAAATATGAGTTAGTTAAATCTGAGTTAGTTAAATCTGAGTTAGTTAAATCTGAGTTAGTTAAATAAGAGTTAGTTAAATATGAGTTAGTTAAATCTGAGTTAGTTAAATATGAGATAGTTAAATCTGAGTTAGTTAAATATGAGTTAGTTAAATCTGAGTTAGTTAAATCTGAGTTAGTTAAATCTGAGTTAGTTAAATCTGAGTTAGTTAAATCTGAGTTAGTTAAATCTGAGTTAGTTAAATATGAGTTAGTTAAATATGAGTTAGTTAAATATGAGTTAGTTAAATTTTAGTTAGTTAAATATTAGTTAGTTAAATCTGAGTTAGTTAAATATGAGTTAGTTAAATATGAGTTAGTTAAATATGAGTTAGTTAAATATGAGTTAGTTAAATATGAGTTAGTTAAATCTGAGTTAGTTAAATCTGAGTTAGTTAAATCTGAGTTAGTTAAATCTGAGTTAGTTAAATCTGAGTTAGTTAAATCTGAGTTAGTTAAATATGAGTTAGTTAAATCTGAGTTAGTTAAATATGAGTTAGTTAAATCTGAGTTAGTTAAATATGAGTTAGTTAAATCTGAGTTAGTTAAATCTGAGTTAGTTAAATCTGAGTTAGTTAAATATGAGTTAGTTAAATCTGAGTTAGTTAAATATGAGTTAGTTAAATCTGAGTTAGTTAAATATGAGTTAGTTAAATCTGAGTTAGTTAAATCTGAGTTAGTTAAATCTGAGTTAGTTAAATATGAGTTAGTTAAATCTGAGTTAGTTAAATCTGAGTTAGTTAAATCTGAGTTAGTTAAATATGAGTTAGTTAAATCTGAGTTAGTTAAATCTGAGTTAGTTAAATCTGAGTTAGTTAAATATGAGTTAGTTAAATCTGAGTTAGTTAAATCTGAGTTAGTTAAATCTGAGTTAGTTAAATATGAGTTAGTTAAATATGAGTTAGTTAAATCTGAGTTAGTTAAATCTGAGTTAGTTAAATCTGAGTTAGTTAAATATGAGTTAGTTAAATATGAGTTAGTTAAATCTGAGTTAGTTAAATATGAGATAGTTAAATCTGAGTTAGTTAAATATGAGTTAGTTAAATCTGAGTTAGTTAAATCTGAGTTAGTTAAATCTGAGTTAGTTAAATCTGAGTTAGTTAAATCTGAGTTAGTTAAATATGAGTTAGTTAAATATGAGTTAGTTAAATATGAGTTAGTTAAATATGAGTTAGTTAAATATTAGTTAGTTAAATCTGAGTTAGTTAAATATGAGTTAGTTAAATATGAGTTAGTTAAATATGAGTTAGTTAAATATGAGTTAGTTAAATATGAGTTAGTTAAATCTGAGTTAGTTAAATCTGAGTTAGTTAAATCTGAGTTAGTTAAATATGAGTTAGTTAAATATGAGTTAGTTAAATCTGAGTTAGTTAAATCTGAGTTAGTTAAATCTGAGTTAGTTAAATATGAGTTAGTTAAATCTGAGTTAGTTAAATATGAGTTAGTTAAATCTGAGTTAGTTAAATATGAGTTAGTTAAATCTGAGTTAGTTAAATCTGAGTTAGTTAAATCTGAGTTAGTTAAATATGAGTTAGTTAAATCTGAGTTAGTTAAATCTGAGTTAGTTAAATATGAGTTAGTTAAATATGAGTTAGTTAAATCTGAGTTAGTTAAATCTGAGCTAGTTAAATATGAGTTAGTTAAATATGAGTTAGTTAAATCTGAGTTAGTTAAATCTGAGTTAGTTAAATCTGAGTTAGTTAAATATGAGTTAGTTAAATCTGAGTTAGTTAAATCTGAGTTAGTTAAATCTGAGTTAGTTAAATATGAGTTAGTTAAATCTGAGTTAGTTAAATCTGAGTTAGTTAAATCTGAGATAGTTAAATCTGAGTTAGTTAAATATGAGTTAGTTAAATATGAGTTAGTTAAATATGAGTTAGTTAAATATGAGTTAGTTAAATATTAGTTAGTTAAATCTGAGTTAGTTAAATATGAGTTAGTTAAATATGAGTTAGTTAAATATGAGTCAGTTAAATATGAGTTAGTTAAATCTGAGTTAGTTAAATCTGAGTTAGTTAAATATGAGTTAGTTAAATCTGAGTTAGTTAAATCTGAGTTAGTTAAATCTGAGTTAGTTAAATATGAGTTAGTTAAATATGAGTTAGTTAAATATGAGTTAGTTAAATATGAGTTAGTTAAATCTGAGTTAGTTAAATATGAGTTAGTTAAATATGAGTTAGTTAAATCTGAGTTAGTTAAATCTGAGTTAGTTAAATCTGAGTTAGTTAAATCTGAGTTAGTTAAATATGAGTTAGTTAAATATGAGTTAGTTAAATATGAGTTAGTTAAATATGAGTTAGTTAAATATTAGTTAGTTAAATCTGAGTTAGTTAAATATGAGTTAGTTAAATATGAGTTAGTTAAATATGAGTCAGTTAAATATGAGTTAGTTAAATCTGAGTTAGTTAAATCTGAGTTAGTTAAATATGAGTTAGTTAAATCTGAGTTAGTTACATCTGAGTTAGTTAAATCTGAGTTAGTTAAATATGAGTTAGTTAAATATTAGTTAGTTAAATATGAGTTAGTTAAATCTGAGTTAGTTAAATATGAGTTAGTTAAATCTGAGTTAGTTAAATCTGAGTTAGTTAAATCTGAGTTAGTTAAATATGAGTTAGTTAAATATGAGTTAGTTAAATATGAGTTAGTAATGTATTTTTCTTTAATATAAAAATATATATCTTAGAAAAGCCCATAAAGGTAAAGAAGAAAATACAATTTCTGAACTTAAGCAGCAACATGATCTTTTACTTTTGTAGAGAGCCAACACCTACTCAAACAAAACCTACTACTTAATGGCAAATAAACCTGGTAAATATCATGTGGCACTCAGAAAACAAATACACACAAAACTAGAAATAATTTTAAAGATAAAGATGCAAATGTGCTTATCAGAATGAAATAATGTGATTTATAAATCAGATTGAAATAACATTGCGATTATTAATCAGAATAAAACAACAATGTGATTTTAAATTAGAATGAAACAACAGTTGGACTGATCCTACAGAGTTCTTAGACTCAACAACCCTGAAGCAATTATCAGTAGACAAATAAGAAACACAATTTTTTATATATTAGACACTGGTAGCTTAAAGATTGTACCCTTTTCTTTAAAAAGTTCGGCCTAAAATGACATACCCATATCTAACTGCCTGTAGCTTGGGATCTGAAGCAAGGATATTCATATTCTTGGTACCATTTTAAAGGAAACACTTTGAAGTTTGTGGAAATGTGAAATTAATGTAGGAGAATATAACACATTAGATATGGTAAAAGATAATATGAACAAAACACTTTTTATTTTTATCATCTTTGAAATGCAAGAGAAAGGCCATACTTTCAGATAGGATTCTAGGTGTAATTTAGATTTTGGCCAACAGATGGCAGCGGTGTGTGTGCAAAGTTTCAGACTGATCCAGTGAAGAATTATTTTACTGCACAATATTTAGCATGGACTCTGCCAGGAGTTAGCCCAAATGTGCTGAATTGATACATTTCAGTACATAACTATAGAGAATTGATACATTTCAGTACATAACTATAGAGAACATGCAAAAATTCTATGGTATTAAAAAAAAAAATGTTTAGACACTCCCAGGAATGTCATACATGATGGATCATTAGTTTATAAACTAACTTTCACACATCTAGATGGCCGGGCGGGGAGGGTGTGGAGCCAGAGACAGCAGTGGGGTTTAACTGTAAACCCCAGTTCCTTCATTTGGACATAAAAATGGATTTTATCGAACAAAACTATGCTACATTTAATCTCTGGGACCCTCAGGATGACAAATCAGAGTAAGAATACTGAATATAAGTACATGATTTACCTTCAGAGGTGAATGTATCAAACCAGTTGCAGTGAAACAGAAAGGCAAAAATCTTCCCAGGGTTTATTAAAAATAGACAAACAAATACAATAACATATTTTAGCGTAACACAATACGCTAAAAAACAAGATATAGATTTACCAATAATGGCTGTTGTCTCAATGAGCAAGGCTGAACAGGCTCCAGCCCACGATGGCACCAGTGGACCAGTCAATCGAGGGATTGTGTCGCTGGAGCCAAGAGAATCCCAATACCACAGGAACCTGCAGAGACTCAATTAGCAGGAATTGGATCGTCTGGCTGTGGTTCCCTGACACTCCTAGGTTGACGGGGGTGGTATGGTGGGTGACCCGGCCTATAGAGCGCCCATCCAGTGCTCTAACATCCATGGGAATGGAGAGGGGTTGAGTGGGGATGACCCGCTCGGATGCCAGGGTAACATCCAAAAGACTTTTATCGACCCCCAATTCGATGAGTATCTGGAGAGACTTGGACTGGTCCCCCCACAGCAGGATGGCGTGGAGAGAGGGGTGAGTAAGGCGAGAAGAACCATTATATTTAAGACCCAGCAGAGTACTCATTCCTACCAATGAGCTAGGTGTCTTGAAGTGACAGGTAGACACATAATGATCGGCAGTACCACAATACAGAGAACTCTGGGTGTTAAGTCTGCGTACGCGTTCGGCTGGAGACAACCCTGCCAAGCTGCATCGGCTCGGGAAGAGGTAAATCGGCAGACTTAGGAGGCTCTTGGAGGAACTCGGGTAAGCTCGGATCATCTCGGGGGCATAGGACTTCCAGAATTCATCAGATGCGAGGTGGGATCCTTGAGTGAGCGATTGGGACACAATCAGACCTCTTCTCCCTCCTATGTTCCCTTAGCCGTCCATCAATCTGGATGGTCAAAGCGATGAGTGTGTCGTGATGCGTCTGTAGTTTCCGGGCTGCAAGCTCATCCTTTACTTCCTCCAATAATACGTGCAGGAACGTGTCGAACAGTGCTTTCGGGTTCCAGGCATCCTCTGCTGCTAGCGTGCGGAAAACCACTGCATAGTCTATCACACTGAGGGACTCCTGCTGAAGCTGGAGTAACTTCCGGGCAGCCTCTCTCCCAGACACCGAGCCTCAAAAACCTCCAGACTTAGGCAGACAGTGGATTGTTGCTCCCACAACACCGTGGCCCAGGCGAGTGCCCTCCCAGACATCAGCGTATTACATTACTCGAGTGGTCCGAGGGGAACAAAGAAGAAGGCTGAAGCTCGAAAATGAGGAAGCACTGAGAGGGAAAGGCCCGGCAGGTTCTGGAATCTCTATTGAGGCGCTCCGGCTGCTACCAGTCGGGTTGCTGAGGGGCTGGGAGGTTCCCATCGTGGTAACCTACGAAATTGCTCCCGCAATGTGCCCAATGCTAGGTTGTGACGTTCGGCCACGTCCTGGAACCCTTCCATCAGACCACGAAGCAACTCGTCGTGTCTACCAATGGTGGCTCCTTGGGAGGAGATGTCGCTGCGGGTGGGGAAGTGGGGTGGGGAAGATGGGTGACACCTGGAGGGGGGTGGAGACAAGCACAAGAACAGGTGAAAAGGCTTTTGACTGTTTTTGATGGCCTTTTTTTAATTGAACATTTTGGAAGCTTTTAACTTTTCAGCTTGAAATAATAAATGTTATAAAAATATTATATAAATGTCTTAACACAAAAAATATACACAAAATAATAATACATTATCTGATGATGGAATTGCTTTAGAACAGAACTTATGAACAGCATTCTCACATAGGTATTCCTCTTATCCAGATGGGTTAGGGCAGTGTGCAGTGTGGAGTGTGGTTGAGATTGCATCGTCTGTGGACCTATTTGGGCGGTAAGCAAATTGGAGTGGGTCTAGGGTGTCAGGTAGGGTGGAGGTGATATGGTCCTTGACTAGTCTCTCAAAGCACTTCATGATGACGGATGTGAGTGCTACGGGGCGGTAGTCGTTTAGCTCAGTTACCTTAGCTTTCTTGCGAACAGGAACAATTCATCCAACTTTGCCGACATCTTGCCAGTATCCCCACCGAAGAGGCCAAATGCTATTTTAAATAAATGTATAGAAAATTACCCAATTTAGTAATTTTATATATGACTATTATACATACAAATTATACCCATCCACAACAAAAAAAACATTTTGTGTCAGAGGAAACACCTTACACCTGGTGACCGTGTCAGACCTCAAATCAAATCAAATCAAATCAAATTTTATTTGTCACATACACATGGTTAGCAGATGTTAATGCGAGTGTAGCGAAATGCTTGTGCTTCTAGTTCCGACAATGCAGTAATAACAAGTAATCTAACTAACAATTCCAAAACTACTGTCTTGTACACAGTGTAAGGGGATAAAGAATATGTACATAAGGATATATGAATGAGTGATGGTACAGAGCAGCATAGGCAAGATACAGTAGATGGTATCGGGTACAGTATGTACAAATGAGATGAGTATGTAAACAAAGTGGCATAGTATAGTATAAAGTGGCTAGTGATACATGTATTACATAAGGATACCGTCGATGATATAGAGTACAGTATATACGTATGCATATGAGATGAATAATGTAGGGTAAGTAACATTTATATAAGGTAGCATTGTTTAAAGTGGCTAGTGATATATTTACATCATTTCCCATCAATTCCCATTATTAAAGTGGCTGGAGTTGAGTCAGTGTCAGTGTGTTGGCAGCAGCCACTCAGTGTTAGTGGTGGCTGTTTAACAGTCTGATGGCCTTGAGATAGAAGCTGTTTTTCAGTCTCTCGGTCCCAGCTTTGATGCACCTGTACTGACCTCGCCTTCTGGATGATAGCGGGGTGAACAGGCAGTGGCTCGGGTGGTTGATGTCCTTGATGATCTTTATGGCCTTCCTGTGACATCGGGTGGTGTAGGTGTCCTGGAGGGCAGGTAGTTTGCCCCCGGTGATGCGTTGTGCAGACCTCACTACCCTCTGGAGAGCCTTACGGTTGAGGGCGGTGCAGTTGCCATACCAGGCGGTGATACAGCCCGCCAGGATGCTCTCGATTGTGCATCTGTAGAAGTTTGTGAGTGCTTTTGGTGACAAGCCGAATTTCTTCAGCCTCCTGAGGTTGAAGAGGCGCTGCTGCGCCTTCTTCACGATGCTGTCTGTGTGAGTGGACCAATTCAGTTTGTCTGTGATGTGTATGCCGAGGAACTTAAATCTTGCTACCCTCTCCACTACTGTTCCATCGATGTGGATAGGGGGGTGTTCCCTCTGCTGTTTCCTGAAGTCCACAATCATCTCCTTAGTTTTGTTGACGTTGAGTGTGAGGTTGTTTTCCTGACACCACACTCCGAGGGCCCTCACCTCCTCCCTGTAGGCCGTCTCATCGTTGTTGGTAATCAAGCCTACCACTGTTGTGTCGTCCGCAAACTTGATGATTGAGTTGGAGGCGTGCGTGGCCACGCAGTCGTGGGTGAACAGGGAGTACAGGAGAGGGCTCAGAACGCAACCTTGTGGGGCCCCAGTGTTGAGGATCAGCGGGGAGGAGATGTTGTTGCCTACCCTCACCACCTGGGGGCGGCCCGTCAGGAAGTCCAGTACCCAGTTGCACAGGGCGGGGTCGAGACCCAGGGTCTCGAGCTTGATGACGAGCTTGGAGGGTACTATGGTGTTGAATGCCGAGCTGTAGTCGATGAACAGCATTCTCACATAGGTATTCCTCTTGTCCAGATGGGTTAGGGCAGTGTGCAGTGTGGTTGAGATTGCATCGTCTGTGGACCTATTTGGGCGGTAAGCAAATTGGAGTGGGTCTAGGGTGTCAGGTAGGGTGGAGGTGATATGGTCCTTGACTAGTCTCTCAAAGCACTTCATGATGACGGATGTGAGTGCTACGGGGCGGTAGTCATTTAGCTCAGTTACCTTAGCTTTCTTGGGAACAGGAACAATGGTGGCCCTCTTGAAGCATGTGGGAACAGCAGACTGGTATAGGGATTGATTGAATATGTCCGTAAACACACCGGCCAGCTGGTCTGCGCATGCTCTGAGGGCGCGGCTGGGGATGCCATCTGGGCCTGCAGCCTTGCGAGGGTTAACACGTTTAAATGTCTTACTCACCTCGGCTGCAGTGAAGGAGAGACCGCATGTTTTCGTTGCAGGCCGTGTCAGTGGCACTGTATTGTCCTCAAAGCGGGCAAAAAAGTTATTTAGTCTGCCTGGGAGCAAGACATCCTGGTCCGTGACTGGGCTGGATTTCTTCCTGTAGTCCGTGATTGACTGTAGACCCTGCCACATGCCTCTTGTGTCTGAGCCGTTGAATTGAGATTCTACTTTGTCTCTGTACTGGCGCTTAGCTTGTTTGATAGCCTTGCGGAGGGAATAGCTGCACTGTTTGTATTCGGTCATGTTACCAGACACCTTGCCCTGATTAAAAGCAGTGGTTCGCGCTTTCAGTTTCACACGAATGCTGCCATCAATCCACGGTTTCTGGTTAGGGAATGTTTTAATCGTTGCTATGGGAACGACATCTTCAACGCACGTTCTAATGAACTCGCACACCGAATCAGCGTATTCGTCAATGTTGTTATCTGACGCAATACGAAACATCTCCCAGTCCACGTGATGGAAGCAGTCTTGGAGTGTGGAGTCAGCTTGGTCGGACCAGCGTTGGACAGACCTCAGCGTGGGAGCCTCTTGTTTTAGTTTCTGTCTGTAGGCAGGGATCAACAAAATGGAGTCGTGGTCAGCTTTTCCGAAAGGGGGGCGGGGCAGGGCCTTATATGCGTCGCGGAAGTTAGAGTAACAATGGTCCAAGGTCTTTCCTCCCCTGGTTGCGCAATCGATATGCTGATAAAATTTGGGGAGTCTTGTTTTCAGATTAGCCTTGTTAAAATCCCCAGCTACAATGAATGCAGCCTCCGGATAAATTGTTTCCAGTTTGCAGAGAGTTAAATAAAGTTCGTTCAGAGCCATCGATGTGTCTGCTTGGGGGGGGATATATACGGCTGTGATTATAATCGAAGAGAATTCTCTTGGTAGATAATGCGGTCTACATTTGATTGTGAGGAATTCTAAATCAGGTGAACAGAAGGATTTGAGTTCCTGTATGTTTCTTTCATCGCACCATGTCACGTTGGCCATGAGGCATACGCCCCCGCCCCTCTTCCTACCAGAAAGATGTTTGTTTCTGTCTGCGCGATGTGTGGAGAATGTGTGGAGAAGACCTGGTGACCGAGTCCCTACAGCGCGATGGGACAAGGACGTCCCGGTCGGCCAAACCTTCCCCTAACTCGGATGACGCTGGGCCAATTGTGGGTCGCCTCATGGGTCTCCCGGTCGCGGCCAGCACGGGTCTCTAACCAGCATCTGTAGAAACGCAGTTTGCGCTGCGATGCAGTGTCTTAGACCCCTGCAGCACTTGGGAAGGTCCATCCACATTTTTTTATGCTTATCAATTGCCTTGCACAAAGTATCAAAATACTAAAATACCACACATGACTCTTAAAGAATTTAATTTAAATGTTAATAGTATTTTTTGATGACAGAAAGAATGAGGAAAATATGGAAAAAATAAATAATGAAATGTTAATTACATAAAGCAGCCCCTGTAATCATCTGCCAGAGAGTAGCCCCAATCCGCCCGAGCCCCAAGTAGTACATTTGGGCCAGATAACTCACATCGGAATTGGCCCGAGCTTAATCCCCGCATCCTAGCCATAAGTAATACTGCCGAAGGCTGCCCAGACTCGGGCCACATGACGTCGGCCAAGTGCCCTGACTCTCAGAATCGTCCCAGATCCACTGTGCTAGCTGGGATAGCTTTCACCTGTATTTACCTGGTCAGTTTATGTCTTGGAAGAGCAGGTGTTCATAATGTTTGTACACTCAGTGTATCGTTAAATCCACTTAAGAGGAACAACGGATAAATATTGAAGATCCTCATACCTTTTTATGTGTTTATTTTCAAAATATTAAGCTAAGACAATTACCAACTTCATAGTTAAGAACACTAAAACAATATAGAACACTATAACAATATAACTATATAGAACACTATAACAATAAAGAACACTATAACAATATAGAACACTATAACAATATAGAACACTATCACAATATAGAACACTATAACAATATAGAACACTACAACAATATAGAACACTACAACAATATAGAACACTGTAACTATATGGAACACTATAACAATATAGAACACTACAACAATATAGAACACTACAACAATATAGAACAATACAACAGTATAGAACAATACAACAGTATAGAACACTACAACAGTGTAGAACACTACAACAATATAGAACACTACAACAATATAGAACAATACAACAGTATAGAACACTGTAACTATATGCTAAGATTCTCCGAAAGAATTCCTCTCATGTACTGTAGTCTGTCTTTAGTCTCCCTACCTATTACCTATTAACGTACTGTAGGCTCTCACCTTTAGTCTCCCTACCTTTAGTCTCCCTACCGATTAATGACCTTGGGTCTGTCTTTAGTCTCCCTACCTATTAACATACTGTAGTCTCTGTCTTTAGTCTCCCTACCTATTAATGTACTGTAGTCTCTATCTTTAGTCTCCCTACCTATTAATGTACTGTAGTCTCTGTAGTCTCCCTACCTATTAATGACCTTGGGTCTGTCTTTAGTCTCCCTACCTATTAACGTATTGTAGGCTCTCTCTTTAATCTCCATACCTATTCAGATACTGTAGTCTCTTTGTAGGCTCCCTACCTGGACCAGTACTGTGATCTCCATATATGAATGTACTGTAGCCTCTATTTAGTCTCCATATATATGAATGTACTGTAGTCTCTCTTTAGTCTCCATATATATGAATGTACTGTAGTCTTCCTGTTGTCTCCATATATATGAATGTACTGTAGTCTCTCTTTAGTCACAATATATATGAATGTACTGTAGTCTCTCTTTAGTCTCCATATATATATGTATGTACTGTAGTCTCTCTTTAGTCACAATATATATGAATGTACTGTAGTCTCTCTGTAGTCTCCATATATATGAATGTACTGTAGTCTCTCTTTAGTCTCCATACATATTAATGTACTGTAGTCTTTCTGTAGTCTCCATATCTATTTACGTACTGTAGTTTCTCTTTAGTCTCCCTGTACTGTAGTCTCTCTGTAGTCTCCATATATATGAATGTACAGTAGTCTCTCTGTAGTCTCCATATCTATTTACGTACTGTAGTTTCTCTTTAGTCTCCCTGTACTGTAGTCTCTCTGTAGTCTCCATATATATGAATGTACTGTAGTCTCTCTGTAGTCTCCATACATATTAATGTACTGTAGTCTCTCTGTAGTCTCCATATCTATTTACGTACTGTAGTTTCTCTTTAGTCTCCCTGTATTGTAGTCTCTCTGTAGTCTCCATATATATGAATGGACTGTAGTCTCTCTGTAGTCTCCATACATATGAATGTACTGTAGTCTCTCTGTAGTCTCCATACATATTAATGTACTGTAGTCTCTCTGTAGTCTCCATATCTATTTACGTACTGTAGTTTCTCTTTAGTCTCCCTGTATTGTAGTCTCTCTGTAGTCTCCATATATATGAATGGACTGTAGTCTCTCTGTAGTCTCCATACATATGAATGTACTGTAGTCTTTCTGTAGTCTCCATATCTATTAAGGTACTGTAGTTTCTCTTTAGTCTCCATATCTATTAAGGTACTGTAGTTTCTCTTTAGTCTCCATATCTATTAAGGTACTGTAGTTTCTCTTTAGTCTCCATACCCATCACCAAAATGTAGTGGGAAGAAGTTAGCGCTGTATCCTTCCAGTGTGTGTAGCTGTACAACAGTAGCAGGCAGCAGGACCATCGCGTGCTATAAACTGAGCTGCTCACAAACACTACTACTGAATTATTAACACACTTTTCTCTGCACGGCACCAGGACGGGACCGAGGGATGGGTGGGGGGGAGGGGAGGATAGAGGCAGTTGGAGAAGGGGTTGGGGTGAAAGGGAGGGAGAGGAGAGAGGGATGGTTGGAAAGAAGGAGGGAAAGAAAGTGAATATGTGGTCAGGGATACGGACAAGAAACGCAGACTCAGTGAGCGTCAAATCAAATCTTATTGGTCACATACACGTGTTTATCAGATGTTAAATGCGAGTGTAGCGAAATGCTTGTGCTTCTAGTTCCGACAGGGCAGCGATATCTAACAAGTAATATCTAACAATTCCACAACTAATAGCTAATATACATACATCTAAGTAAAGGAATATAATTAAGAATATAGAAATATATGGACGAGCAATGTCAGAGCGGCATAGACTACGATAGTATAGAATCCAGTATATACATATGAGATGAGTAATGCAAGATATGTAAACATTATTAAAGTGACATTGGGTGCTGTAGGTGTCCTGGAGGGCAGGTAGTATGCCCCCGGTGATGCGTTGTGCAGACCGCACCACCCTCTGGAGAGCCCTGCGATTGTGAACAGTGCAGTTGCCGTACCAGGCGGTGATACAGCCCGACAGGATCCTCTCAATTGTGCATCTGTAAATGTTTGTGATGGTTTTAGGTGACAAGACAAATTTCTTCAGCCTCCTGAGGTTGAAGTGGTGCTGTTGCACCTTCTTCACCACACTGTCTGTGTGGGTGGACCATTTCAGTTTGTCAGTGATATGTACACTAAGGAACTTAAAACATTCCATCTTCTCCACTACTGTCCCGTCAATGTGGATAGGGGGGCGCTCCGTCTGCCTTTTCCTGAAGTCCATGATCATCTCCTTTGTTTTGTTGACGTTGAGTGAGAGGTTATTTTCCTGACACCACACTCCCAGAGCCCTCACCTCCTCCCTGTAGACTGTCTCGTCATTGTTGACAATCAAGCCTACTACTGTTGTGTCGTCTGCAAACTTGATTACTCAGTTGGAGGCGTGCATGGCCACACGGTCATGTGTGAACAGGGAGTACAGGAGAGGGCTAAGCACGCACCCTTGTGGGGCCCCAGCATTGAGGATCAGCGAAGTGAAGGTGTTGTTTCCTACCTTCACCACCTGGAGGCGGCCCATCAGGAAGTCCAGGACCCAATTGCACATGGCGGAATTCAGACCCCTTAATGATGAGCTTGGAGGGTACTATCCTGCTGAATGCTGAGCTTTAGTCAATTAACAGCATTCTTATATAGGTATTCCTCTTGTCCAGATGGGATAGGGCAGAGTGCAGTGTGATGACGATTTCATCGTATGTGGACCTGTTGGGGCGGTAAGCATATTCGAGTAAGGTGGAGGGGATATGATCCTTGACTAGTCTCTCAAGGCACTTCATGATGACAGAAGTGAGTGCTAGTCATTTAGTTCTGTTACTTTTGCATTCTTGGCTACAGGAACAATGGTGGCCATCTTGTGGGGACGTGGGGACAGCAGACTGGGATAGGGAGAGATTTAATATGTCCGTAAACACACTAGCCAGCTGGTCTGCGCATGCTCTGAGGACTTGGTTATTGATGTCGTCTGGGCCGGCAGCCTTGCGAAGATTAACACGTTGAAATATCTTACTCACGTCGGCCACGGAGGAGGAGAGCCCACAGTCCTTGGTAGAGGGCCGTGTCGGTGGCACTGTGTTATCCTCAATTCGGGCAAATAACGTGTTTAGCTTTCCGGCAGCAAGACGTCAATGTTAGGGTAGGTATGAATAGTCGCAGTGGGTACAACATCTCCTATACACTTCTTGATAAACTCAGTAACCGTATCAGTATTTATATAGCTATTATTCTCTGAAGCTACCCGGAACTTATCCCAGTCCACGTGATCAAAACAATCTTGAAGCGTGGATTCTGATTGGTCAGACCAGCGTTGAATAGTCCTTAGCACGGGTACTTCCTGTTTGAGTTTCTGTCTATAGAAAGGGAGGATCAAAATCGAGTCATGGTCAGATTTGCTGAAAGGAGGGCCGGGGAGGTTCTTGTTTGGGGACACGCACCTCAGGGCGAGTGCGTGGAAAGGAACAGGGTGTACTGGGCTCTGGAGGCGCACAGGAAGTCTGGTGCATGGTGTTGGCACTGGTGGTACTGGGCTGGTGACACGCACCTCAGGGCGAGTGTGAGAAGGAGGCACAGGACCATGGAGACGCATTGTAGATTTAGAACAAAGAGCTGGCTCAATACGCCTTGGCTGGATGCCCATTCTAGCCCGGCAAATGCGAGGAGCTGGAATAGAGCGCACCGGGCTAGAATAGCACACTGGAGACACAGTGCGCATCTCTGCTCTACCCGGTGCCTGACCAGTTATACGCTCCACACGGTAAGCACGAGGAGTTGGCTCAGGTCTCCTACCTGACGCAGCAAATCACCTCGTGTGCCCCCCCCAAAAACAATCTTGGGGCTGCCTCTCGGGCTTCCGTGCTAGCCGTGTACTTTCACATCGTCACTGTTCCTCTATTCTCCTATATTTATCCTTGTAGTATCGCCATTCCGCTTTCGCTGCCTCTAACTCCTCCTTAGGACGGCGATGCTCCCCCAGCTGTGTCCAGGGTCCTGCTCCATCTCCTCCCAGGTCCATTTCCCCATTAAGCGCTGTTCCTCCTTTTCACGCTGCTTGGTCCTGGTTTGGTGGGTTATTCTGTCACGTTTGTCATAATGATGAGACCAAGGCGCAGCGTGATAAGAATACGTGTGTGAGCAAGGAGGCCTACAAACCTGACTCAGTTACACCAGCTCTGTCAGGAGGAATGGGCCAAAATTCACCCAAAATATTGTGGGAAGCTTGTGGAAGGCTACCAAAAATGTTTGACCCAAATGAAACAATTAGGTAAACAATTTAAAGGCAATGCTACCAAATACTAATTGAATGTATGTAAACTTCTGACCCACTGGGAATGTGATGAAAGAAATAAAAGCTGAAATAAATCATTCTCTCTACTGTTATTCAGACATTTCACATTATTAAAATAAAGTGGTGATCCTAACTGACCTAAGACAGGGAATTTTTACTAGGATTATGAATGTCAGGATTTGTGAAAAACTGAGTTTAAATGCATTTGGCTAAAGTGTATGTACACTTCCGGCTTCAACTGTATGTCCCACAGCTGACACAGACTCACAAAGAATTTGAAAACAAATAAAACATTGATAAACTCTCATATTGTACATACCACAATGTGCAATCACAGCAGCATGATGCTTTACCCGTTGCCATGAGAAAGCGTCAAAAAGTGGAGCACAAACAACATTGTAAATTCAACCAATATTTTTCTGATTACTTATCTTCCCCTACTATTCGTACAACTATTTCCACATTGTTAAAAAAAACACTGTAATGTACATAGCTGATGATCTAACATTTAAATAGCTGATGATCTAACATTTATATAGCTGATGATCTAACATTTATATAGCTGATGATCTAACATTTATATAGCTGATGATCTAACATTTATATAGCTGGTGATCTAACATTTATATAGCTGATGATATAACATTTATATAGCTGATGATATAACATTTATATAGCTGATGATATAACATTTATATAGCTGATGATCTAACATTTATATAGCTGATGATCTAACATTTATATAGCTGGTGATCTAACATTTATATAGCTGATGATATAACATTTATATAGCTGATGATCTAACACTTACATAGTTGATGATATAACATTTATATAGCTGATGATCTAACACTTATATAGCTGATGATATAACATTTATATAGCTGATGATCTAACATTTATATAGCTGATGATCTAACATTTATATAGCTGATGATAACATTTATATAGCTGATGATCTAACATTTATATAGCTGATGATCTAACATTTGCAATGTCTTCATCCCTCTCAGACCTTCATGATACCATGTTTACTGTTGTTTGTAAATTGTTTCTTCTCACTCTTGTTTATTTGTTTTTGTGTTTTTGTATTTTATATATATATATATATATATATATATATATATATATATATATATATATATATATATATATATATATATATATACTATTCCTGTTAGCTGTTGCCATCCAGTTAACAATGGGAATTCCAACTATAATCTATCAATGGCTTCATCCGAAATGGTACCCTTATCCCTATGTAGGGCACTGCTTTTTATTTTTTACCAGGGACCATAGGGCACTGATCAAGTATAGTCTATAAGGAATAGGGTACCATTTGAGACGTGTTCCCTATTCATTAGGCCTATAGAACAAGCTCCACTTGCACAGTCTATTCCATGGTAACCGTTTAGTAACTACTGTGCATATGACTGTCCACATTTGCCACAGACATTAAAGGGATAGTTCGGGATATCTACTTCCCGCCCCCCAGAGTCAGATGAACCAATTTTTACGACTCCACTTCCAGTGTGAAGGAAGTTTAGAGGTAGTTTTGCGAGCTAATGCTAACTGGCTTAGCGCAAATACTGGAAGTCGTCGCATGCTAGCTGAAGCCGAAGCGTCTGCGCCAAGCTAGCGGAACTGCATCCAACTTTCTTCATTATATATATTTTGTCATAACATGGTTTGTCCTCCTTAAGTTATCCTGACCAATAGTGGGGCTAATAACAGTCCATGGGTCACATTCACACACACCAGTCACACACAGTAATCACATTGGTTATGCACGAGGGGTTGGTGGTCACCCACACACTCACAATAAACCATGCCGAGACCTTCTAGCTTGTACGTGACCCGTGTAATTGGCACCTTGGGAGGTCCCCTACTGTGAAAAGAGGGAAGCTACACCCCTCTCCCTGAAAAGACCTTCACTTTTTTATAAAATGTAAAATGAAAACAGCAATATTAATACTTTGTCCTTCTTGAGAAGCCGTAGCCAGTAGACACTTTCTCAAAATAGTCAGAATTAAGAAATCTGTCATTCTTTTTTGTATTTTCCTTAATTATTATTTGCCCCTACCCACCCGTCCCCTAATTAGAGTAAACTAATGGCTTTTACTTCCTGTTTATACATACTATATACATGTTACGGACACAGTATATTTTACATTGTTTTTTTGCTAAGAGTATAATTATATTATTGTTTAATTGACTATGACTTTTCAAATCACCCAGCAGCGCTATTTGCAGAGTTAGCTCCAGGTAAATGTTGTCCTTCTTCAACCATTCCTGAACCTGCGTCCAGACACAAGCTACATATGGACAGTACCAAAACGAGCTACATATGAACAGTACCAAAACAAGCTACATATGAACAGTACCAAAACAAGCTACATAGGAACAGTACCAAAACAAGCTACATATGGACAGCACCAAAACAAGCTACATATGGACAGTACCAAAACAAGCTACATATGGACAGTACCAAAACAAGCTACATATGGACAGTACCAAAACAAGCTACACATGGACAGTACCAAAACAAGCTACATATGGACAGTACCAAAACAAGCTACACATGGACAGTACCAAAACAAGCTACATATGAACAGTACCAAAACAAGCTATATATGAACAGTACCAAAACAAGCTACATATGAACAGTACCAAAACAAGCTACATATGAACAGTACCAAACAAGCTACACATGGACAGTACCAAAACAAGCTACATATGAACAGTACCAAAACAAGCTACGTATGAACAGTACCAAAAGAAGCTACATATGAACAGTACCAAAACAAGCTACATATGGACAGTACCAAAACAAGCTACATATGAACAGTACCAAAACAAGCTACATATGAACAGTACCAAAACAAGCTACGTATGAACAGTACCAAAACAAGCTACATATGGACAGTACCAAAACAAGCTACATATGGACAGTACCAAAACAAGCTACATATGAACAGTACCAAACAAGCTACATATGGACAGTACCAAAACAAGCTACATATGAACAGTACCAAAACAAGCTACATATCAACAGCACCAAAACAAGCTACATATGAACAGTACCAAAACAAGCTACGTATGAACAGTACCAAAACAAGCTACATATGGACAGTACCAAAACAAGCTACATATGGACAGTACCAAAACAAGCTACATATGAACAGTACCAAACAAGCTACATATGGACAGTACCAAAACAAGCTACATATGAACAGTACCAAAACAAGCTACATATGAACAGCACCAAAACAAGCTACATATGGACAGTACCAAAACAAGCTACATATGAACAGCACCAAAACAAGCTACATATGAACAGTACCAAAACAAGCTACATATGAACAGTACCAAAACAAGCTACATATGGGCAGCACCAAAACAAGCTACATATGAACATTACCAAAACAAGCTACATATGAACAGCACCAAAACAAGCTACATATGAACAGCACCAAAACAAGCTACATTTGAACAGCACCAAAACAAGCTACATATGGACAGTACCAAAACAAGCTACATATGAACAGCACCAAAACAAGCTACATATGAACAGTACCAAAACAAGCTACATATGAACAGCACCAAAACAAGCTACATATGAACAGTACCAAAACAAGCTACATATGAACAGCACCAAAACAAGCTACATATGAACAGCACCAAAACAAGCTACATATGGACAGCACCAAAACAAGCTACATATGAACAGTACCAAAACAAGCTACATATGAACAGTACCAAACAAGCTACATATGGACAGTACCAAAACAAGCTACATATGAACAGTACCAAAACAAGCTACATATGAACAGCACCAAAACAAGCTACATTTGAACAGCACCAAAACAAGCTACATATGGACAGTACCAAAACAAGCTACATATGAACAGCACCAAAACAAGCTACATATGAACAGTACCAAAACAAGCTACATATGAACAGCACCAAAACAAGCTACATATGGACAGTACCAAAACAAGCTACATATGGACAGCACCAAAACAAATTATCTAATGATTTTTTTCTCTTTGCAGAAAAATCTGCATAGCTGGGATGGTTGTATCCCCCGTATATATAACATTATATTACTTGCAAGAATTTTGTATAACAATTTCAATAGAAAAACTCTCAATTTTGAATCCGGCGTCCTTTTGTGCATCAGTTCAGGAGATATTATCTGAGGAGATCTTAGCCGCGTAATTTAACAAGACAATCATGTTTGGTGCAGTATTTCTCAATGAAAGAAATGTGTATGACAACAAAGACTTTAGTTAAGAATCCCTACTGCTGACCAATCACCAACGAAGGGGCGTAGACTTCGCCTACTGACTTCGGCTTGCCTCAAGAAATTCTCCGAACAACCGAAAAAAAAGTCCAAAACTACATGTCATCATAATATATGAACAAACTCTTCCGAACCGTTTAGTTTGGGAAGCATGCGGATGCCTTTAGCCTCCTCTACCCTCCCTTACCCTCTCGTGACAAGAAACCCCATGACTACACCACCATCCCGTCCCCTCCCCTCCCCTCCTCTCCTCTCACCTCACCCCTCTCAATCCTTGCCCTTATACCTCTACACGCTACAGTAAGTAGGCCTGCAAGCCAGTTTACACAGTGGCGCGCACACACGCGCACACACACACACAGGGACAGCTAGGCAGTATTGTCTGATAAGGAGAATAGAGCATATTTTATAATCAGTTAATAATATCTAATCCCTTTTCAATGAACTCCAGAGTCAGGGCAGAGAGTCAGGGCAGAGAGTCAGGGCAGAGAGTCAGGGTCCTGTTCGAGTGGGAGAGTTAGGGCAGAGAGTCAGGGCAGAGAGTCAGGGCAGAGAGTCAGGGTCCTGTTCGAGTGGGAGAGTTAGGGCAGAGAGTTAGGGCAGAGAGTCAGGGCAGAGAGTCAGGGCAGAGAGTCAGAGCAGTGAGTCAGGGCAGAGAGTCAGGGTCCTGTTCGAGTGGGAGAGTTAGGGCAGAGAGTAGGGGAGAGACTGGATCCTTTGGGAGAGTTAGGGGAGAGAGTGGTGGAGAGACTGGGTACTAAGGGAGAGTTAGGGGAGAGAGTAGGGGAGAGACTGGGTACTAAGGGAGAGTTAGGGCAGAGAGTGGTGGAGTGACTGGGTACTAAGGGAGAGGTAGGGGAGAGACTGGGTACTAAGGGAGAGTTAGGGGAGAGAGTAGGGGAAAGATCATGTGGGGAGACAATGGGAGTGGCAGACTGTGGGAACCGTTTCTCCCCTGGGAACAAGAGACACTTCCACCTAGTCACCACACAGTCCCCATTCACATACACACAGTCTCCCATTCACTCACAACATTCACTCACTGGCAGTTAGGGTTAGCTATTGAAGGAGAGAGCCACGCTATGCTAAATATGCAACCCACAAGGCACAATAGCTGGCTTCTCTAGTTAAACAAGCACAGAGTCTCTCTCTTTCTCTGTCAAAGACAGAAACACCAACCCTTTCTCTCACACTTTCACAACTAAACCAGTGTGTTTCTGCTGTATGAGCGATTTTGGAGATGTTACCTTTCTTTCTACCTCTCTCTCTCACATACACACACACACACACACACACACACACACACACACATACACACACACACACACACACACACACACACACATGTGCGCGCGCACACACACACATGGACACACAAAGGACCTGCAACTAGGCCAGCTGCGATATGTTTCCTGTCACTAGGCCAGCTGCGATGTGTTTCCTGTCACTAGGCCAGCTGCGATGTGTTTCCTGTCAGTAGGCCAGCTGCGATGTGTTTCCTGTCACTAGGCCAGCTGCGATGTGTTTCCTGTCACTAGGCCAGCTGCGATGTGTTTCCTGTCACTAGGCCAGCTGCAGGGTGTTTCCTGTTACTAGGCCAGCTGTAGTGTGTTTCCTGTCACTAGGCCAGCTGCAGTGTGTTTCCTGTCACTAGACCATCTGCAGGGTGTTTCCTGTCACTAGTATCAGTGGAGAACACCCCTTCCAGGCCAATAGGAGACACCATATTACATAGTTTAAGGGATATATCAGTGGAGACCACCTCTTCCAGGACAATAGGAGACACCATGTTACATTGTTTAAGGGATGTATCAGTGGAGACCACCTCTTCCAGGACAATAGGAGACACCATATTTCTCTCAGCCAGGGGGGAAGAAGAATGTCTAAACCGATTTAGGAAAATGTTGCCTTAAAATACAATTTAAAGTTTGGTATGGATGCATACAGTCTTTTACCGTCTTTCCGTATTCGTAAATTTGTTAATTTTATCCGAGATTGTTTAACTTGCGATATACATTTTGAAACTGCACTATCGATTTTGTTTCCCAATACCAAGAAGGGAGGGCCATGGGAAGCATTGAACAACAGATATTCATCCTTAAGCAAATTATTAATTTTGACAGTAGATATTCTGCTGGTTAAAACAAGAGGGACATTAGTCCATCTACTGAGGTCGGATTGAATTGATTTGAGCGTTCTGTTAAGGTTTCTGACAACAGTTTAATCTAAGGAAGGAAATAGAGCTACTCCCAAATATTTTAAATGGGAAACGATTGTGATTTCATAAGTAGAGACGGAGTCCTCCATCGGGATCCTGAGAGACAATAAGGCTAATTTCCTTAGATTCATTTTAGAACTTGAGATGGAGCTGAATTTGTCTACGATTCGCAGAGCTTTTGGGAGGAATTGAGATACATTGTCTAGATATAGTAAAATATTGTCTGTGTATAATGAGATTAAGGCATCGTTGGATTTTAGAGTAATTGGTGTTATTTTCTTCGATTGGCCAATTGCCCGTGTAATAGGTGTGAAACGGCTAGCTAGTTAGCGGGGTGCGCACTAATAACGTTTAAATCGGTGACGTCACTCGCTCTAAGACCTTGAAATAGTTGTTTCCTTTGCTTTGCAAGGGCGCGGCTTTTGAGGAGCGATGGGTAACGATGCTTCGAGGGTGTCAGTTCTTGAGGTGTGCAGAGGGTCCCTGGTTCGAGCCCAGGTAGGGGGGCGGAGAGGGATGGAAGGAACACTCTTATACCTGGGCCAACGGTTCCATGGATAATAAGAATAGCAAAGGTGAAATTGGATCCCCTTGTCTGCTGCTTCTAGTGATTCTGAACGGAGGAGAACAGATATTGCGTGTTATAACTATGGCTGAGGGATTGGCATATAATATTTTAATCGCATTAATGAAATTGAAGTCCCAAATGTTCCAAGACGGAGATAAAACAGCCCAAGGAGCTTTGTTCCTAATAAAATAAATATAACATATGAAATTATATGAGATTATAAACTGGGGGGTCCAGCCCTGAATACTGATTGGCTGACAGTCGTAGTATATCAGACCGTATACCAAGTGGGCATGACAAAACTTTTATTTTTACTGCTCTAATTACATTGGTAACCAGTTTATAATAGCAATAAAGCACCTTGGGGGTTTGTAGTATATGGCCAATATACCACCACTAAGAGCTGTGTCATACTTCCGACAGAGATGGCCACCTCGCTTCGCATTCCTAGGAAACTATGCAGTATTTTGTTTTTTTACGTGTTATTTCTTACATTGGTACCCCTACGTAATCTTAGGTTTCATTACATACAGTCGGGAAGAACTACTGAATATAAGAGCAACGTCAACTCACCATCAGTACGACCAGGAATATGACTTTTGCGAAGCAGATCCTGTGTTCTGCCTTCCATCCAGGACAACAGAATGGATCCCAGCCTGCGACCCAAGACAACGACGTCGTAAAAGAGGCAAACGAAGCGGTCTTCTGGTCAGGCTCTGGAGACGGGCACATCGCGCGCCACTCCCTAGCATACTACTCGCCAATGTCCAGTCTCTTGACAACAAGGTTAATGAAATCCGAGCAAGGGTAGCATTCCAGAGAGACATCAGAGTCTGTAACATTCTTTGCTTCACGGAAACATGGCTCACTCGAGAGACGCTAACAGAATCGGTGCAGCCAGCTGGTTTCTTCACGCATCGCGCCGACAGAAACAAACATCTTTCTGGTAAGAAGAGGGGCGGGGCGTATGCCTTATGATTAACGAGACGTGGTGGGATCACAACAACATACTCAAGTCCTTCTGTTCACCTGACTTAGAATTCCTCACAATCAAATGTCGACCTCATTATCTACTAAGGGAATTCTCTTCAATTATAATCACAGCCGTATATATTCCCACCCAAGCAGACACACAGCTGTTCCATCAGAGTCCCTGGGTTCGCGCCCAGGCTCTGTCGTAACCGGCCGCGACCGGGAGGTCTGTGGGGCGACGCACAATTGGCCTAGCGTCGTCCGGGTTAGGGAGGGCTTGTTCGGTAGGGATGTCCTTGTCTCATCGCGCACCAGCGACTCCTGTGGCGGGCCGGGCGCAGTGCGCGCTAACCAAGGTTGCCAGGTGCACAGTGTATCCTCCGACACATTGGTGCGGCTGGCTTCCGGGTTGGATGTGCGCTGTGTTAAGAAGCAGTGCGGCTGGTTGGGTTGTGTATCGGAGGACGCAATTGGATACCACGAAATTGGGGAGAAAAAGGGGTTAAAATTAAAAATAAAAATAAATGTTGGGGACCAAGCATCACGTGTTAATGTTTAAACCAAGCATCACGTGTTAATGTTTAAACCAAGCATCACGTGTTAATGTTTAAACCAAGCATCACGTGTTAATGTTTAAGCCAAGCATCACGTGTTAATGTTCAGACCAAGCATCACGTGTTAATGTTTAAACCAAGCATCACGTGTTAATGTTTAAACCAAGCATCACGTGTTAATGTTTAAATCAAGCATCACGTGTTAATGTTCAGACCAAGCATCACGTGTTAATGTTTAAACCAAGCATCACGTGTTAATGTTTAAACCAAGCATCACGTGTTAATGTTTTAACCAAGCATCACGTGTTAATGTTTAAACCAAGCATCACGTGTTAATGTTCATAACAAGCATCACGTGTTAATGTTTAAACCAAGCATCATGTGTTATTGTTGACACCAAGCATCACGTGTTAATGTTGAATCAAGCATCACGTGTTAATGTTGAATCAAGCATCACGTCTTAATGTTGAATCATGCATCACGTGTTAAATGTTGAATCAAGCATCACGTGTTAATGTTGAATCAAGCATCACGTGTTAATGTTTGAACCAAGCATCACGTGTTTATGTTTAAACCAAGCATCACGTGTTATTGTTCATACCAAGCATTACGTGTTAATGTTTAAGCAGGGGGACACGTCTGGCAATGCAGGATTTGAGTCCCTGGCGGCGTAGTGTGTTACTGATGGTAGGCTTTGTTACTTTGGTCCCAGCTCTCGGCAGGTCATTCACTAGGTCCCCCCGTGTGGTTCTGGGATTTTTGCTCACTGTTCTTGTGATCATTTTGACCCCACGGGGTGAGATCTTGCGTGGAGCCCCAGATCGAGGGAGATTATCAGTGGTCTTGTATGTCTTCCATTTCCTAATAATTGCTCCCACAGTTGATTTCTTCAAACCAAGCTGCTTACCTATTGCAGATTCAGTCTTCCCAGCCTGGCGCAGGTCTACAATTTTTGTTTCTGGTGTCCTTTGACAGCTCTTTGGTCTTGGCCATAGTGGAGTTTGGAGTGTGACTGTTTGAGGTTGTGGACAGGTGTCTTTTATACTGATAACAAGTTCAAACAGGTGTAGTGGCGGTCGTTCATTGGCTGAATAATGCAACGTGACAGAAATATGATGCCACGTTTTCAAACTACCGGTAGTTTTTATAGTTTCTTTTATACAAAGTGAAGTGTGCATTTGAACAACAGCATAAATACACCTATTTCACTTTTGCATGTCAAAAGTCGAATGACCACTGGCTGCACATGCTGCCACTGTTTTCAAACGAATTAGATTATACAATTTAGAACGAATGCAGCAGGGAGAATAGAACTAGCATGCAGATGCAATAAGTGAAAACACATGATCTAACTGGGGATAGCTAGCTAACATTTCACAAATCATGATGCGCTAGCCAGTTAACTTTCATCCTGAAATAACTAGCTAGCAAGCTACCAGCCTGTGGTGATTCGGTTTCTGACATGAAGTTAAGTGTATTTACACTACCGTTCAAAAGTTGTTGTTTTTTTGTCCATTAAAATAACATAAAATTGATCAGAAATACGGTGTAGACATTGTTAATGTTGTAAATGACTACTGTAGCTGGAAATGGCTGATTTTTCTTCTGAAACTCTATTCTTGTATATTATTGTTTTGTGAAATGAAGGCCAATCCAAGCAAGACATTGCCAAGAAACTGAAGATCTCATACAACGCTGTGTACTACTCCCTTCACAGAACAGCGCAAACTGGCGCTAACCAGAACAGAAAGAGGAGTAGGAGGCCCCGGTGCACAACTGAGCAAGAGGATAGAAGAGCAAGAGGTACATTAGAGTGTCTAGTTTGAGAAACAGACGCGTCACAAGTCCTCAACTGGCAGCTTCATTAAATAGTAACCGCATAACACCAGTCTCAATATCAACATTGAAGAGATGACTCCGGGATGCAGGTCTTCTAGGCAGAGTTCTGTGTTCTTATGCCCATCTTAATCTTTGATTTTTATTGGCTAGGTTGAGATATGTCATTTCTTTTGCTACTCTGCCTATGCCTCTACTGTGCTCCTGTGGCGTGTATTCATATTTGTTCATGAGATATACTGTGCTTTTTTTCCAAATCTTGTTAAGTATACCCTGTTCTATTACCACCCATACCCTACCTCATCTCCCTCCCTCTACCCATATTCTACCTCATCCCCCTCCCCCCACCCATATCCTACCTCATCTCCCTCCCCCACCCATATCCTACCTCATCTCCCTCCCCCCATATCCTACCTCATCTCCCTCCCCCCACCCATATCCTATCTCATCTACCTCCCTCCACCCAAATCCTACCTCATCTCCCTCCCCCCACCCATATCCTACCTCATCTCCCTCGCCCCACCCATATCCTATCTCATCTACCTCCCTCCACCCATATCCTACCTCATCTCCCTCCCTCCCTCTCTCCCTCCACCCATATCCTACCTCATCTCCCTCCCCCACCCATATCCTATCTCATCTCCCTTCCCCCACCCATATCCTACCTCATCTCCCTCCCTCCCTCTCTCCCTCCACCCATATCCTACCTCATCTCCCTCCCCCACCCATATCCTATCTCATCTCCCTCCCCCCACCCATATCCTACCTCATCTCCCTCCCCCCACCCATATCCTATCTCATCTCCCTCCCCCCACCCATATCCTACCTCATCTCCCTCCCTCCCTCCACCCATATCCTACCTCATCTCCCTCCCCCACCCATATCCTACCTCATCTCCCTCCCTCCCTCCACCCATATCCTACCTCATCTCCCTCCCTCTCTCCCTCCACTCATATCCTGATGGTGGTGGGGGGCGTTTTTATCGATTGAGAAGATTCTCTAAATTACTTGACTTCCAGCAGTGACACCCTAACACACACACACACACACACACACACACACACACACGTACATTCAAACACATCACACACACACACATTCAAACACATCACACACACATTCAAACACATCACACACACACTCAAACACATTCAAACACATCACACACACACACATTCAAACACATCACACACACACACATTCAAACACATCACACACACACACATTCAAACACATCGCACACACACACACGTGTACACTGATGCACGCATGCAAAAGTTACTTCGGAGAGACTGTGTGTGTGCGTGAATAAGTGTTTAAGGTTATACCATTGTTAATTTAAAAGAAGATACATGAGGTCTGTGGGAGAATGGAAGAAGAAAGAGAGAGGGCAGAAGAAGAAAGGGGAGGTATGTTGGTAGTGTCACGCCCTGACCTTAGAGATCCTTTAAATTCTCTATTTGGTCGGTCAGGGTGTGCCTAGGGTGGGAAATCTATGTTCATATTTATTTGTTGGCCTGAGTATGGTTCCCAATCGGAGGCCGCTGTCTATCGTTGTCTCTGATTGGGGATAGTACTTAGGCAGTCCTTTTTCCCCACCTTGTGTTGTGGGATCTTGTCTTTGTGTGTTGCACGTGTTTGCACTACTAGCTTTACGTTCGTTGACTTGTTTATTGTTTTTGGTGGAACAATTATAATTAAAAGAAAATGGTCTTCCTTTAACAACGAGCGTAGCAGGTAGAGAGGGGTGAGAGGTCAACGACGAGCCTCTGTAGAAATGTTTAAGGCAAAGAAAGAGCTCTTTTCTCCTCTCACATCCAATGAATATGTTGCCAGGCACACCAGGATGTGAGGAGGCATCAAACGCTACCTAGACATTCTAAAGTGACCTACCACACTTGTGTAAATCAAATCAAATTGTATTGGTCGCATGTACGTGGTTAGCAGATTTTAAAGCGATTGTAGCAACATGCCTGTGCTTCTAGTTCCCGACCGTGCAGTAATATCTAACAAGTCATCTAATAATTTCACAACAACAAAGGAATGAATAACAATATGTACATATAAATACATGGATGAGCGATGGCCGAGCGGCATGGGCAAGATGCAGTAGATGGTATAAGGTACAGTGTATATACTGTATATATATATATATATATATATGAGATGAGTAATGTAAGCTATGTTTACATTTTATTTAAAGTGCCGTTATTTAAAGTCACTAGTGATCCATTTACTATAGTGGCCAGTGACAAAAGGAGAGTCTCTGCCACTGAATGGTTTCGATGAGTGTCTTTTCCCACACTGATAGTCAGAGCTGTTTCCCAGACAGATAAAATGCACAAGACGTATTATGTCTCGAAGAGACAGCCTGAGAGTTACGGTGTTCTCAGTACCCAGCTGGTCTGGAGAACACACAGTACATCTCTGCTGCCGATAAATAAACTCCTCCCCCCTTTTGTCTCGTCTTCTAGAGTTGTGTTCTTGTAACCATAGTGATGATCATGCAGCCTAGACCCAGATACCTTTTTTTGTCCTGTTTAGTCGTAGCCAACTATCTATGGTCGTTGTCAGTGGTTGGCACAAACTGATCTGGCACAAGGCTACACATCAGGGCCTCGAGTAAAAGTGCCAAGAGTGTGCAAAGCTGTCATCAAGGCAAAGGGTGGCTATTTCGAAGAATATCAAATATCAAATATATTTTGATTTGTTTAACACTTGTTTGGTTACTACATGATCCCATATGTGTTATTTCATAGCAGAAGTGCCTGGGTGACCATAGAAACAACTGACATCAAAATGATTAAATCAGTAACACATACAGAAACACACACGCAGCCAAGAAGATAGATAATCAGAGAGATCGCTCAAGATCCACTGCGAAATTATATTTTGGTCCAGGAAAGCAGGGTGCCATGAGATTACTTCAAAACCAGCCACTACGGGCAACGGTGAGCGCTATTAGGGAGTTGTGGACGGGGATTGAGGATGGGCTCCGAGGGGTTCAATCCCAGTGCTAAGCAGGGTTCAATCCAAGTGCTAGGCAGGGTTCAATCCCAGTGCTAAGCAGGGTTCAATCCAAGTGCTAGGCAGGGTTCAATCCAAGTGCTAGGCAGGGTTCAATCTCAGTGCTAGGCAGGGTTCAATCTCAGTGCTAAGCAGGGTTCAATCTCAGTGCTAAGCAGGGTTCAATCTCAGTGCTAGGCAGGGTTCAATCCCAGTGCTAGGCAGGGTTCAATCCCAGTGCTAGACAGGATTCAATGTCAGTCCTAGGCAGGGTTAAATCCCAGTGCTAAGAAGGGTTCAATCTCGGTGCTAGGCTGGATTCAATATCAGTGCTAGGCAGGGTTCAATCTCAGTGCTAGGCAGGGTTCAATCGCAGTGCTGGACAGGGTGCAATCCCAGCGCTAGGCAGGGTTCAATCCCAGTGCTAAACAGGGTTGAATCCCAGTGCTAGGCAGGATTCAATATCAGTGCTGGACAGGGTGCAATCCCAGTGCTAGAAAGGGTTCAATCCCAATGCTGGGCAGGGTTCAATCCCAGTGCTGGGCAGGGTTCAATCCCAGTGCTAGGCAGGGTTCAATCCCAGTGCTAGGCAGGGTTCAATCCCAGTGCTAGGCAGGGTTCAATATCAGTGCTGGACAGGGTGCAATCCTAGTGCTAGGCAGGGTTCAATCCCAATGCAGGGCAGGGTTCAATCCCAGTGCTGGGCAGGGTTCAATCCCAGTGCTAGGCAGGGTTCAATCCCAGTGCTAGGCAGGGTTCAATCCCAGTGCTAGGCAGGGTTCAATCCCAGTGCTAGGCAGGGTTCAATCCCAGTTCTAGGCAGGGTTCAATCCCAGTGATAGGCAGGGTTCAATCCCAGTGCTAGGCAGGGTTTAATCCCAGTGATAGGCAGGGTTCAATCTCAATGCTAAGCAGGGTTAAATCTCAGTGCTAAGCAGGGTTCAATCTCAGTGCTAGGCAGGGTTCAATCCCAGTGCTAGGCAGGGTTCAATCCCAATGCTAGACAGGATTCAATGTCAGTCCTAGGCAGGGTTCAATCCCAGTGCTAAGCAGGGTTAAATCCCAGTGCTAGGCAGGGTTTAATCCCAGTGATAGGCAGGGTTCAATCCCAGTGATAGGCAGGGTTCAATCCCAGTTCTAAGAAGGGTTCAATACAAGTGCTGGGCAGGGTTCAATCTCAGTGCTAGGCAGGGTTCAATCGCAGTGCTGGACAGGGTGCAATCCCAGCGCTAGGCAGGGTTCAATCCCAGTGCTAAACAGGGTTCAATCCCAGTGCTAGGCAGGATTCAATATCAGTGCTGGACAGGGTGCAATCCCAGTGCTAGAAAGGGTTCAATCCCAATGCTGGGCAGGGTTCAATCCCAGTGCTGGGCAGGGTTCAATCCCAGTGCTAGGCAGGGTTCAATCCCAGTGCTAGGCAGGGTTCAATCCCAGTGCTAGGCAGGGTTCAATATCAGTGCTGGACAGGGTGCAATCCTAGTGCTAGGCAGGGTTCAATCCCAATGCAGGGCAGGGTTCAATCCCAGTGCTGGGCAGGGTTCAATCCCAGTGCTAGGCAGGGTTCAATCCCAGTGCTAGGCAGGGTTCAATCCCAGTGCTAGGAAGGGTTCAATCCCAGTGCTAGGCAGGGTTCAATCCCAGTTCTAGGCAGGGTTCAATCCCAGTGATAGGCAGGGTTCAATCCCAGTGCTAGGCAGGGTTTAATCCCAGTGATAGGCAGGGTTCAATCTCAATGCTAAGCAGGGTTAAATCTCCGTGCTAAGCAGGGTTCAATCTCAGTGCTAGGCAGGGTTCAATCCCAGTGCTAGGCAGGGTTCAATCCCAGTGCTAGACAGGATTCAATGTCAGTCCTAGGCAGGGTTCAATCCCAGTGCTAAGCAGGGTTAAATCCCAGTGCTAGGCAGGGTTTAATCCCAGTGATAGGCAGGGTTCAATCCCAGTGATAGGCAGGGTTCAATCCCAGTGCTAAGAAGGGTTCAATACCAGTGCTGGGCAGGGTTCAATCCCAGTGCTGGGCAGGGTTCAATCCCAGTGCTAGGCAGGGTTCAATCTCAGTGCTAAGCAGGGTTCAATCTCAGTGCTAGGCAGGGTTCAATCCCAGTGCTAAGCAGGGTTCAATCCCAGTGATAGGCAGGGTTAAATCCCAGTGATAGGCAGGGTTAAATCCCAATGCTAGGCAGGGTTTAATCCCAGTACTAGGCAGGGTTTAATCCCAGTGATAGGCAGGGTTAAATCCCAGTGATAGGCAGGGTTCAATCCCAATACTAAGCAGGGTTCAATCCCAGTGCTAAGCAGCGTACAATCCCAGTACTAGGATTGTTTCAATCCCAGTGCTAGGCAGGGTTCAATCCCAGTGATAGGCAGGATTCAATCCCAGTACTAGGCAGGGTTCAATCCCAGTGCTGGGCAGGGTTCAATCCCAGCGCTGGACAGGGTTCAATCTCAGCTCTGGAGAGGGTTCAAACTCAGTACTGGACAGGGTTCAATTCCATTGCTAGGCAGGGTTCAATCCCAGTGCTAAGCAGGGTTCAATCCCAGTGCTAAGCAGGTTTCAATCTCAGTGCTAAGCAGGGTTCAATCCCAGTGCTAGGCAGGGTTCAATCCCAGTGCTGGGCAGGGTTCAATCCCAGTGCTGGGCAGGGTTCAATCCCAGTGCTAGGCAGGGTGCAATCCCAGTGCTGGACAGGGTTCAATCTTAGTGCTGGGCAGGGTTCAATCCCAGTGTTGGGCAGGGTTAAATCCCAGTGCTAGGCAGGGTTCAATCCCAGTGCTGGGCAGGGTTCAATCCCAGTGCTAGGCAGGGTTCAATCCCAGTGCTGGGCAGGGTTCAATCCTAGTGCTAAGCAGGGTTCAATCCCAGTGCTAGGCAGGGTTCAATCCCAGTGCTGGGCAGGGTTCAATCCCAGTGCTGGGCAGGGTTCAATCCCAGTGCTAGGGAGGGTTCAATCCCAGTGCTAGGCAGGGTTCAATCCCAGTGCTGGGCAGGGTTCAATCCCAGTGCTGGGCAGGGTTCAATCCCAGTGCTAGGCAGGGTTCAATCCCAGTGCTGGGCAGGGTTCAATCCCAGTGCTAGGCAGGGTTCAATCCCAGTGCTGGGCAGGGTTCAATCCCAGTGCTGGGCAGGGTTCAATCCCAGTGCTGGGCAGGGTTCAATCCCAGTGCTGGGCAGGGTTCAATCCCAGTGCTAAGCAGGGTTCAATCCCAGTGCTAAACAGGGTTCAATCCCAGTGCTAAGCAGGGTTCAATCCCAGTGCTAAGCAGGGTTCAATCCCAGTGCTAGGCAGGGTTCAATCCCAGTGCTAAGCAGGGTTCAATCCCAGTGCTGGGCAGGGTTCAATCCCAGTGCTAGGCAGGGTTCAATCTCAGTGCTAAGCAGGGTTCAATCTCAGTGCTAGGCAGGGTTCAATCCCAGTGCTAAGCAGGGTTCAATCCCAGTGATAGGCAGGGTTAAATCCCAGTGATAGGCAGGGTTAAATCCCAATGCTAGGCAGGGTTTAATCCCAGTACTAGGCAGGGTTGAATCCCAGTGATAGGCAGGGTTAAATCCCAGTGCTAGGCAGGGTTCAATCCCAATACTAAGCAGGGTTCAATACCAGTGCTAAGCAGCGTACAATCCCAGTACTAGGATTGTTTCAATCCCAGTGCTAGGCAGGGTTCAATCCCAGTGATAGGCAGGATTCAATCCCAGTACTAGGCAGGGTTCAATCCCAGTGCTGGGCAGGGTTCAATCCCAGCGCTGGACAGGGTTCAATCTCAGCTCTGGAGAGGGTTCAAACTCAGTACTGGACAGGGTTCAATTCCATTGCTAGGCAGGGTTCAATCCCAGTGCTAAGCAGGGTTCAATCCCAGTGCTAAGCAGGTTTCAATCTCAGTGCTAAGCAGGGTTCAATCCCAGTGCTAGGCAGGGTTCAATCCCAGTGCTGGGCAGGGTTCAATCCCAGTGCTGGGCAGGGTTCAATCCCAGTGCTAGGCAGGGTGCAATCCCAGTGCTGGACAGGGTTCAATCTTAGTGCTGGGCAGGGTTCAATCCCAGTGTTGGGCAGGGTTAAATCCCAGTGCTAGGCAGGGTTCAATCCCAGTGCTGGGCAGGGTTCAATCCCAGTGCTAGGCAGGGTTCAATCCCAGTGCTGGGCAGGGTTCAATCCTAGTGCTAAGCAGGGTTCAATCCCAGTGCTAGGCAGGGTTCAATCCCAGTGCTGGGCAGGGTTCAATCCCAGTGCTGGGCTGGGTTCAATCCCAGTGCTAGGGAGGGTTCAATCCCAGTGCTAGGCAGGGTTCAATCCCAGTGCTGGGCAGGGTTCAATCCCAGTGCTGGGCAGGGTTCAATCCCAGTGCTAGGCAGGGTTCAATCCCAGTGCTGGGCAGGGTTCAATCCCAGTGCTGGGCAGGGTTCAATCCCAGTGCTAGGCAGGGTTCAATCCCAGTGCTAGGCAGGGTTCAATCCCAGTGCTGGGCAGGGTTCAATCCCAGTGCTGGGCAGGGTTCAATCCCAGTGCTAAGCAGGGTTCAATCCCAGTGCTGGGCAGGGTTCAATCCCAGTGCTAGGCAGGGTTCAATCCCAGTGCTGGGCAGGGTTCAATCCCAGTGCTAGGCAGGGTTCAATCCCAGTGCTGGGCAGGGTTCAATCCCAGTGCTGGGCAGGGTTCAATCCCAGTGCTGGGCAGGGTTCAATCCCAGTGCTGGGCAGGGTTCAATCCCAGTGCTAAGCAGGGTTCAATCCCAGTGCTAAACAGGGTTCAATCCCAGTGCTAAGCAGGGTTCAATCCCAGTGCTAAGCAGGGTTCAATCCCAGTGCTAGGCAGGGTTCAATCCCAGTGCTAAGCAGGGTTCAATCCCAGTGCTGGGCAGGGTTCAATCCCAGTGCTAAGCAGGGTTCAATCCCAGTGCTAGGCAGGGTTCAATCCCAGTGTTGGGCAGGGTTCAATCCCAGTGCTGGGCAGGGTTCAATCCCAGTGCTAGGCAGGGTTCAATCCCAGTGCTAGGCAGGGTTCAATCCCAGTGCTTGGCAGGGTTCAATCCCAGTGCTAAGCAGGGTTCAATCCCAGTGCTAGACATGGTTCAATCCCAGTGCTAAGCAGGGTTCAATCCCAGTGCTGGGCAGGGTTCAATCCCAGTGCTAGGCAGGGTTAAATCCCAGTGCTGGGCAGGGTTCAATCCCAGTGCTGGGCAGGGTTAAATCCCAGTGCTAAGCAGGGTTCAATCCCAGTGCTAAGCAGGGTTCAATCCCAGTGCTGGGCAGGGTTAAATCCCAGTGCTAAGCAGGGTTCAATCCCAGTGCTAAGCAGGGTTCAATCCCAGTGCTGGGCAGGGTTAAATCCCAGTGCTAAGCAGGGTTCAATCCCAGTGCTAAACAGGCAAACAAAGCGCAGCGTGGTGAGCGTACATTTTACTTTTATTCAAAACGTGTCCAACAAAAACAAGAAACAACAAACACAACCGTGAAATGTACAAGGGCTATAGTGCCTGTAACAAAGACAACTTCCCACGATCACAACAGGGAAAGGGCTGCCTAAGTATGATTCCCAATCAGAGACAACGATAGACAGCTGTCCCTGATTGAGAACCCTACCCGGACAAAACATAGAAAAAAATAAACATAGAAAACAGAACAGAGAACGCCCACCCAAATCACACCCTGACCAAACCAAATGGAGACATAAAAAGGCTCTCTAAGGTCAGGGTGTGACACTCCCCAATGAATGGGGAAGAGGTGTATTTATCCTGGGACACACCCAAGCTCAGGTGTGTCTCATGTCGCTGACGACCCTCCCTGCTCCGCCCACCATAAGGAAAACAAGAAAGAGTGGGAGGGTCGTCACAGGACCTACAACCAAACATATAAATTATATAAATAAGGGACGTTTGTAAATCGTATATAGTCATAATTATTGTACTTTTGGAATGGTTTTAAAATTATTTAAAAACTGTTCTCTTTTCTTGGAAATCTATTCTCTTGACGATTTACACTTCAGACTTGCAGTTGGGTGGATATTGGGTGGATCCAGTTGGGTGGATATCCAGAAAGATGGATGGACTACCCTGGTGTAAATAAAGTGCAAAACAACTTGTTGTTGTTACCAGGACAGTGGTGCGTTGTTACCAGGACAGTGGTGTGTTGTTACCAGGACAGTGGTGTGTTGTTACCAGGACGGTGGTGTGTTGTTACCAGGACGGTGGTGTGTTGTTACCAGGACAGTGGTGTGTTGTTACCAGGACGGTGGTGTGTTGTTACCAGGACGGTGGTGTGTTGTTACCAGGACGGTGGTGTGTTGTTACCAGGACGGTGGTGTGTTGTTACCAGGACAGTGGTGTGTGGTTCACTGTTTATTTTGGCTTTGTGTTTTATGTATAGATAGGGAAGACATTATTTTTGGAAAGAGTGTGTGTGCGTGTTAGAGAGAGAGGGAGAGAGAGAGGGGACGGGAGAAGAGAAGGCGAGAGTGTGAATGTGAGTCTTGAGATGATAGGAAATGTGTGTTTGTGTGTGCCAAAAACGTATTTCTTGGAGAATATTTCAAGAATGGCAGATATGTTATTGCTGCCAGACATCAGTTATGTAACAGGGTACCTCTGTTTAATCAAGTTTGTTCCTGTTAAGACTCTCTCGCCATCCAAACTCACTCTCTATCATTCTCTCTGTTTAGTCTCTCTCTTTCTCTGTTTCCAGTAGAATCAACTGAATCACCACTCCTCCTTCTCCCCCCCCCCCTCTCGCTCTCTTTATCGCTCTCTCTATCTCTCTCTCATAGGTAGAGTCTGTGCTATTTCTCTACGATGAGAATTGATTCTACCCAGAATGCAATAACAGGCGATGGGTGAACGGGGACGAGTGACTAACAGCATCTTTTCAATCACTCTGTTGACAGGGTTGCTAGAAGACTCTGTCTCTAACACACACACACACACACACACACACAAAGGCATGGATGCACACATACACACACCCACAGTCAGACTCACACAATGGAGGAGTACCCCCCCACCATTGAGTTTGGGCCTCATTACCATATCATCTCAGCAGGCCGTCAGAGCAAGGATTGGATGAGCCTCTTTGATTCTTTAAAATTCGGACAATTCGAAAACAGCTCGAGTCTCCTGACTGAGAGGGGCTACTGGTCACAGCTGGTCAGACAGACAGACAGACAGACAGACAGGGAGGGAGGGAGGGAGGGAGGGAGGGAGGGAGGGAGGGAGGGAGGAGTGTGTCCCAGGGCTGAAACCCCCAGAGGACTGACAGTGGCTTCACGTAATGAGGGATGAAGATAAAAACAGAAATGTGTGACGACAGGAGTGATGACCTTGTCTTCTCCTCTCCATCCTGCTGTGACCTTGTGAACCCTGTGACCCACCCCCCAAAACACACATACACACAACACCTCCTTCTCTCCCTGCCATGCTTCACGCTGCCTCTCTGACTTGGTTTCTCTAGACGTTTGATCTAATATCGGATATCTGATCTGTAAGGAGTAACTACACAGATATTGAACCATGATCTACATGTGCAACTGATGACTGTGTTAGGCCACTGAGCTAGTGGATCTAAGGTCTAGGGGATCTAAAGTCTAGGGGATCTAAAGTCTATCGGATCTAAAGTCTGGGGGATCTAAAGTCTGGGGGATCTAGGGTCTAGGGGATCTAATGTCTAGCGGATCTAAAGTCTGGGGGATCTAAGGTCTAGGGGATCTAAAGTCTAGCGGATCTAAGGTTTAGGGGATCTAAAGTCTAGGGGATCTAAAGTCTGGGGGATCTAAGGTCTAGGGGATCTAAAGTCTAGGGAATCTAAAGTCTGGGGGATCTAAGGTCTAGGGGATCTAAAGTCTGGGGGATCTAAGGTCTGGGGGATCTAAGGTCTAGGGGATCTAAAGTCTGGAGGATCTAAGGTCTAGGGGATCTAAAGTCTGGGGGATCTAAAGTCTGGGGATCTAAAGTCTGGGGGATCTAATGTCTAGCGGATCTAAAGTCTGGGGGATCTAAGGTCTAGGGGATCTAAAGTCTAGCAGATCTAAAGTCTGGGGGATCTAAAGTCTAGGGGATCTAAAGTCTAGGGGATCTAAAGTCTGGGGGATCTAAGGTCTAGGGGATCTAAAGTCTAGGGGATCTAAAGTCTGGGGGATCTAAGGTCTGGGGAATCTAAAGTCTAGGGGATCTAAAGTCTGGGGGATCTAAAGTCTAGGGGATCTACATCCTAGGGAAGACTATACCCGTACGCCAGGTCTAGTTTTAAGATGGTCATATGGAATTGTTTTAATAAGATGGTTATACCAAGGATCATTTATTTGATTTAGAATTTTAGGACCCCTTCAGGTATACATTAAAAAATAAAAATATTCTCAGTATATACAGTACCAGTCACAGGTATGGACACACCTACTCATTCAAGGGTTTTTCTTTATTTTTACTATTTTCTACATTGTAGAATAATAGTGAAGATGTCAAAACTATGAAATAACACATATGTAATCATGATGTAGTAACCAAAAAAAGTGTTAAACTAATCAAAATGTATTTTATATTGGAAATTCTTAAAAGTTGCCACCCTTTGCCTTGATGACAGCTTTGCATGCTCTTGGCATTCTCTCAACCAGCTTCACCTGGAATGTTTTTCCAACAGTCTTGAAGGGGTTCCCACATATGCCGAGCACTTGTTGGCTGCTTTTCGTTCACTCTGCAGTCCAACTCATCCCAAACCATCTCAATTTGGTTGATGTCGGGTGATTGTGGAGGCCAGTATGACATACCAGTGCTGTGATGTAATAGGATCATTTCATATGCAGATTGCCGCTATCACTCCTCTATTCTGAGAGCAGACACCAATTAATTGTCACATCCTGTGTGATAATGGCCCACTTAAAGCACGACTACACACCGAGGGATATATGTGTGTGTCTGAGAGAGAGAGAGAGAGAGAGAGACAATATGAGAGAGGGGTAAAGAGAAATAAAGAGAGTGTTGAGATAGAAGGAGAGACACAGAGTGAGAAAGAAAGAAAGAGATGTGAAACAGGAAAGGTACTCAGAAGGATATGCTAATTTGGTATAGAGCAGACCTAACTCACTCTATTAAACTAATCAAAACAGGAACATTTTACATTTGCCTAGAAATTCAAAAGGAAATGATCTCAACAGAGAAAAATGTCCTCCTGTGTGCTACCTAGAGTATATCCCCCCACTTAAATCCCAATACTTTAATGAGGACAGCTTCTCCATCCTTGAGGTGGAAATAAATAATGTCATGGCCCAGGGACATGTACTAGTCTGTGGCAACCTAAATGCCAGAACTAGACAAGAACCTGACACCCTCAGCATACAGGAGGGCAAAAACCTGCCTGGAGGTGACAGCATTCCCTCCCCCATATGCTCCCCCAGGCATAACTATGACAACATAACCAACAAAAACGGGTCACAACTCCTGCAGCTCTGTTGCATGCTGGGTATGTACATAGTCAATGGTAGGCTTCGAGGGGACTCCTACGATAGGTACACCTATAGCTCATCTCTTGGCAGTAGTACTGTAGACTACTTTATCACTGACGTCAACCCACAGTCTCTGTGTTCACAGTCAGCCTACTGACACTGACTATATGATCACAGCAAAATCACAGTCTACTTGAACAGAGCAACACTCAATCATGAGGAATCAAAGCCAAGGGAACTGAGCAATATTTAGAAATGCTATAGACGGATGAAAGTAGCGTGTAAACCTACCAAAAAACAATTAGGCAACAACAAATTCAATCCCTTTTAGACAACTTCCTGGACGAAACATTCCACTGTAATAGTGAAGTTGTAAACTTGGCAGTAGAAAATCTAAACAATATATTTTACCTCAGCTTCCCTCTCAAATCAAAAAAATAGTTTGATGAAGAATGCAAAAACCTCAAAGAAATTGAGAAACCTATCCAACCAGAAACATAGAGACGCAGAAAACCTGACACTACGCCTTCACTGTGGTGAATCACTAAGGGGGTACCGCTTGCCATGCGATAGCAGAGAGAACAGTCTATGACTAGGGTGGCTGGAGTCTTTGACCATTTTTAGGGCCTTCCTCGGACACTGCCTGGTATAGGGGTCCTGGATGACAGGAAGCTTGGCCCCAGTGATGTACGGGGCCGTACGCACAACCCTCTGAAGTGCCTTGCGGTCGGAGGCGAGCAGTTGCCGTACCAGGCAGTGATGCCCTCGATGGTACAGCTGTAGAACCTTTTGAGGGTCTCAGGACCCATGTCAAATATTTTCAGTCTCCTGAGGGGGAAAATTATTTTTTTCTTGAAGTCCCCTCCAGGTCTGTTTTACCCTGTCCCAACCCAGCACATCTGGTTTCCCTGGATCTGCACTCCATGTCTCCCTGTGTTACAATAAATACCTTGGTTCATTCATCTGTATCCTCGTCTAAGTCCACTATTGGGTTCCCCTGCATTTACACAAACCCAATTTTGATCAACTGTGATAAAATCACAACAGCAAGATTCGTGACCTGTTGCCACAAGACAAAGGGCAACCAGTGAAGAACAAACACCATTGTAAATACAACCCATATCTATGTTTATTTATTTTCCCTTTTGTACTTTAACTATTTGCACATAATATGACATTTGAAATATGTGTAAATGCTTCTGGGATTTTTGTTTATCTATTTCACTTGCTTTGGCAATGTTTACATATGTTTCCCATGCCAATAAAGCCCCTTAAATTGGTGAGTGAGAGAGTCAGTGAGAGAGAAACGTCTAAGTCTTCAGCTGTCTTTATGTAATGTAACTTCCAAAGGGGAATGGGAGAGAACCCTCTCTCTATTCCCTGTCAGGTCGGGGGACTGTAGATCTGGTGGACTCGATGAGGTAGATGGCGGTTGCGTGAGCAGCAGCATTGTGTGTGTGTTTGATCAGCTGGTGAGCAGATACACATGGCCTAACAGAGCAGAGCACTGGCTTGGCTTCACTATCGACTGAGATGTGTGTGCGTGTTTGTGGACACTGGGGGTCTTTCACATCTTCAGGATGATACTGATCGCAGACATAATATAAAGGCTCTGACACACCAATAGCGTTTGCTGGCCGAGAGTACTTAGCACCTCTGAGAGTAATTTGCCAACCAAGTGCGCAAAAGATCTAGTGAGAAATGTCGCCAGTCAGACGACTACAGCGGATGGTACCTAAAACACAATGCGCTGAACGATCGGCAGAACGCTAGAAGCACTCTTCAGTGCGATGTGTTCGAGCCTTTAAGAGCCTTAAGATGCACTGAGGACATCAGACACCGCAGCCATATGTTGGGCACAACACACACACACACACACGGACACACACATGATTCCAATAACAGCTCAAATAGCACTGTAACAGTATTTCAAATGTAATCAATACGTATATATCTATCGACACCGGATTACACAAGAAACACAAGGAGTGATAGGTACAATATATACATAAATATACGGTGTGTATAAACAGTTTATTAAAATGTAGCAGTAGTGAGCTATGTCGAGAATACAGTATTTAAATACACCGTACAAAACCCCCATAGCAAAATTGATAGAATTGCAGGAAATTATGCCCCGTTCAAAACACCTGGGAGCTCTGAACTTGGAACTCTGAAATCTCCGACTTCAGTGCGTTTTAAGACAACTGTGAACTCGGGGGGAAAATTCATTTTGAACGGTCATCCAACTAGGAATTCCAAGTCGGCAGCTCGGGACTCTTTCTAGAGCTTCGGTTTTCCGACCTTAATATCACTGACATCATGATTTGACCTAGTTTTTCCCGAGTTCCCAGTTGTATTGAACACACCATTAGCTTCTGGACCTCAGTCCGGAATATAAAGACTATATATGTATGTGAAAAATGTGTATAGACAGTATGGACAGTATGGACAGTATAGACAGTATGGACAGTATGGACAGTATGGACAGTATGGACAGTATGGACAGTATGGACAGTATGGACAGTATAGACAGTATGGACAGTATGGACAGTATGGACAGTATAGACAGTATGGACAGTATGGACAGTATGGACAGTATGGACAGTATGGACAGTATAGACAGTATGGACAGTATGGACAGTATAGACAGTATGGACAGTATGGACAGTATGGACAGTATGGACAGTATGGACAGTATGGACAGTATAGACAGTATGGACAGTATGGACAGTATGGACAGTATGGACAGTATGGACAGTATAGACAGTATGGACAGTATGGACAGTATAGACAGTATGGACAGTATGGACAGTATGGACAGTATAGACAGTATGGACAGTATGGACAGTATGGACAGTATGGACAGTATAGACAGTATGGACAGTATGGACAGTATGGACAGTATGGACAGTATGGACAGTATAGACAGTATGGACAGTATGGACAGTATAGACAGTATGGACAGTATGGACAGTATGGACAGTATAGACAGTATGGACAGTATGGACAGTATAGACAGTATGGACAGTATGGACAGTATGGACAGTATGGACAGTATGGACAGTATGGACAGTATAGACAGTATGGACAGTATGGACAGTATGGACAGTATGTGAATAGAAAAGGTATTGACATCAGTAGTTATATAGGATGGTGTGTATAGACAGTAGTTATACGGGATGGTGTGTAGAGACAGTAGTTATATGGGATGGTGTGTATAGACAGTAGTTATATAGGATGGTGTGTATAGACAGTATGGACAGTATGTGAATAGAAAAGGTATTGACATCAGTAGTTATAAAGGATGGTGTGTATAGACAGTAGTTATATAGGATGGCGTGTATAGACAGTAGTTAAATAGGATGGTGTGTATAGACAGTAGTTATATAGGATGGTGTGTCTAGACAGTAGTTATATAGGATGGTGTGTATAGACAGTAGTTATACAGGATGGTGTGTATAGACAGTAGTTATATAGGATGGTGTGTATAGACAGTAGTTATATAGGATGGTGTATATAGACAGTAGTTATATAGGATGGTGTGTATAGACAGTAGTTATATAGGATGGTGTGTATAGACAGTAGTTATATAGGATGGTGTGTATAGACAGTAGTTATATAGGATGGTGTGTATAGACAGTAGTTATATAGGATGGTGTGTATAGACAGTAGTTATATAGGATGGTGTGTATAGACAGTAGTTATATAGGATGGTGTGTATAGACAGTAGTTATATAGGATGGTGTGTATAGACAGTAGTTATACAGGATGGTGTGTATAGACAGTAGTTATATAGGATGGTGTGTATAGACAGTAGTTATATAGGATGGTGTGTATAGACAGTAGTTATATAGGATGGTGTGTATAGACAGTAGTTATATAGGATGGTGTGTATAGACAGTAGTTATATAGGATGGTGTGTATAGACAGTAGTTATATAGGATGGTGTGTATAGACAGTAGTTATATAGGATGGTGTGTATAGACAGTAGTTATACAGGATGGTGTGTATAGACAGTAGTTTTATAGGATGGTGTGTATAGACTGTAGTTATATAGGATGGTGTGTCTAGACAGAAGTTATATAGGATGTTGTGTCTAGACAGTAGTTATATAGGATGGTGTGTCTAGACAGTAGTTATAATAGGATGGTGTGTATAGACAGTAGTTATTTATAGGATGGCGTGTATAGACAGTAGTTATATAGGATGGTGTGTATAGACAGTAGTTATTTAGAATGGTGTGTATAGACAGTACTTATATAGAATGGTGTGTATAGACAGTAGTATATAGGATGGTGTGTATAGACAGTAGTATATAGGATGGTGTGTATAGACAGTAGTTATATAGAATGGTGTGTATAGACAGTAGTTATAAAGGATAGTGTTTATAGACAGTAGTTATATAGGATGGTGTGTATAGACAGTATAGACAGTAGTATATAGGATGGTGTGTATAGACAGTAGTTATAATAGGATGGTGTGTATAGACAGTAGTTATATAGGATGGTGTGTATAGACAGTTGTTATAAATGATGGTGTGTATAGACGGTATAGACAGTAGTTATATAGGATGGTGTGTATAGACAGTAGTTATATAGAATGGTGTGTATAGACAGTAGTATATAGGATGGTGTGTATAGACAGTAGTATATAGGATGGTGTGTATAGACAGTAGTTATATAGAATGGTGTGTATAGACAGTAGTTATAAAGGATAGTGTTTATAGACAGTAGTTATATAGGATGGTGTGTATAGACAGTATAGACAGTAGTATATAGGATGGTGTGTATAGACAGTAGTTATAATAGGATGGTGTGTATAGACAGTAGTTATATAGGATGGTGTGTATAGACAGTTGTTATAAATGATGGTGTGTATAGACAGTAGTTATATAGGATGGTGTGTATAGACAGTAGTTATATAAGATGTTGTGTACAGCAGTAGTTATATAGGATGGTGTGTATAGACAGTATAGACAGTAGTTAAATAGGATGGTGTGTATAGACAGTAGTTATATAATATGGTGTGTATAGACAGTATAGACAGTAGTATATAGGATGGTGTGTATAGACAGTATAGACAGTAGTTATAATAGGATGGTGTGTATAGACAGTAGTTATATAGGATGGTGTGTAGAGACAGTATAGACAGTTGTTATATAGGTTGGTGTGTCTAGACAGTAGTTATATAGGATGGTGTGTATAGACAGTAGTTATATAGGATGGTGTGTATAGACAGTATAGACAGTATAGACAGTATAGACAGTAGTTATATAGGATGGTGTGTATAGACAGTATAGACAGTATAGACAGTATAGACAGTAGTTATATAGGATGGTGTGTATAGACAGTAGTTATATAGGATGGTGTATAGACAGTAGATATATAGGATGGTGTGTATAGACAGTAGATATATAGGATGGTGTATAGACAGTAGTTATATAGGATGGTGTGTATAGACTGTATAGACAGTAGTTATATAGAATGGTGTGTCTAGACAGTAGTTATAGAGGATGGTGTGTATAGACAGTAGTTATATAGGATGGGGTGTATAGACAGTAGTTTTTAGGATGGTGTGTATAGACAGTAGTTAGATAGAATGGTGTGTATATACAGTAGATATATAGGATGGTGTGTATAGACAGTAGATATATAGGATGGTGTGCAAAGACAGTAGTTATATAGGATGGGGTGTATAGACAGTAGTTTTTAGGATGGTGTGTATAGACAGTAGTTAGATAGAATGGTGTGTATATACAGTAGATATATAGGATGGTGTGTATAGACAGTAGATATATAGGATGGTGTGCATAGACAGAATAGACAGTAGTTATATAGGATGGTGTGTATAGACAGTATAGACAGTAGATATATAGGATGGTGTGTATAGACAGTAGTTATATAGGATGGGGTGTATAGACAGTAGTTTTTAGGATGTTGTGTATAGACAGTAGTTAGATAGAATGGTGTGTATATACAGTAGATATATAGGATGGTGTGTATAGACAGTAGATATATAGGATGGTGTGTATAGACAGTATAGACAGTAGTTATATAGGATGGTGTGTATAGACAGTAGTTATATAGGATGGTGTGTATAGACAGTATAGACAGTAGTTATATAGGATGGTGTGTATAGACAGTATAGACAGTAGTTATATAGGATGGTGTGTATAGACAGTAGTTATATAGGATGGTGTATAGACAATAGATATATAGGATGGTGTGTATAGACAGTAGATATATAGGATGGTGTATAGACAGTAGTTATATAGGATGGTGTGTATAGACTGTATAGACAGTAGTTATATAGAATGGTGTGTCTAGACAGTAGTTATAGAGGATGGTGTGTATAGACAGTAGTTATATAGGATGGGGTGTATAGACAGTAGTTTTTAGGATGGTGTGTATAGACAGTAGTTAGATAGAATGGTGTGTAAATACAGTAGATATATAGGATGGTGTGTATAGACAGTAGATATATAGGATGGTGTGCATAGACAGTAGTTATATAGGATGGGGTGTATAGACAGTAGTTTTTAGGATGGTGTGTATAGACAGTAGTTAGATAGAATGGTGTGTATATACAGTAGATATATAGGATGGTGTGTATAGACAGTAGATATATAGGATGGTGTGCATAGACAGTATAGACAGTAGTTATATAGGATGGTGTGTATAGACAGTAGTTATATAGGATGGTGTGTATAGACAGTAGTTAAATAGGATGGTGTGTATAGACAGTAGTTATATAGGATGGTGTGTATAGACAGTATAGACAGTAGTTATATAGGATGGTGTGTATAGACAGTAGTTATATAGGATGGGGTGTATAGACAGTAGTTTTTAGGATGGTGTGTATAGACAGTAGTTAGATAGAATGGTGTGTATATACAGTAGATATATAGGATGGTGTGTATAGACAGTAGATATATAGGATGGTGTGCATAGACAGTATAGACAGTAGTTATATAGGATGGTGTGTATAGACAGTAGTTATATAGGATGGTGTGTATAGACAGTAGTTAAATAGGATGGTGTGTATAGACAGTATAGACAGTAGTTATATAGGATGCTGTGTATAGACAGTATAGACAGTAGTTATATAGGATGGTGTGTATAGACAGTGTCTAAGTTGCAAGGTGGAGAATCGAAAGTAGCTGGCTAGAGACTTTGTCTAATGTTCAGTGCAGAATACCAGGCGGAGCCCGGATTGTATATCTGTCTCTCGGTCGCAGCTTTGACTCACAGCAGGGTGAACCAGCCGTGGGTTCGGGTGAGGTCTATATCATGGTCACGTGGTTATTAAATCACAGTCTTGTAATGTTGCATCATGACATCCTTGTAAAAAAAGGACTCCTTGGAAATGACTATGTCCCTTTAAACGGCAGGCGTGGCTTTTCTACTCTCCCCACGCCTTTTATGCAAACCACCGTCTTTCTCTCCCGCATCATATAGTGCACTAGTCGGGTTGTCAAGTGTCCATTGTGAAATCTATCTAAGTTACTGGATTTGGAAAGTAGACCTACGAGTTACTTTTCCCAGTTTGGTGCCGAATGCTGCGTACTAGTCAAATAGTGAGCGTTCAACTGAAAGCAACAGCTATTTATTGAGTGTAATTTACCGCAAGAAGCTTCAGCGTCGCTGTGTTGGTTACTACGCATTATAGGAATTCATTAAGAAGACGCCCGTTCAATTTCACCAACGCTAAAAGGATTACTCAAATATTTAACCTAGATAACATTTAATTTTTTTCTTCATCCCCGGACGGAAGTGTGTTCTATTTATTTACTATAGCCCACTACTAGAAAGCATACATCGCAGTGTTTTCAGAAGTTTGGGGTTTGTGAACACGCCTGTTGTTATTTAATTATGGCAGATTTAGGCCTACCAGTGGATTGGGATTTATTTGCTCTCTTGCTTTTTCTCAATGCTTTGTGAGATAACGGTTTGTTTTGACTACCGTAAAACGTCGTGTTGCTCTGAAGACGCAAAACTTTTATTTATTTATTGAGACATCTGGGAATTGTTGTTTTGGTAATCATTTAAACGACATTTTATTAGCCACGTAACCCGAAAGAGACATACAGGGTGTTATAAGCGTTTTTTTGTGTGTGTTTTTTTTTGCCTACAAAGAGAGGGTTGCTGAACTGTGGCTCTACTTCCCCGGTGTAGTTGGACTGTTGTATTAGGTAATGCAAACTATGTTGCGAAACGTGGTGTTACGTAGTTGTATCATAACAGACTATTGTGTTTATTGTAGCAGTCCAACGTGCTAGGCTGATTCCAAGTCTCTCTGTTCCGTGGTAGGATAGTCTTAACGGAGATCAGTTCACAGTTGAAGAGTGCGCTTCCTCAACCACGCCTGCCCTGACCTCTAGATGCCGGGCATAAACTCCACCACCGCCTCTCACTATGAGTCCGGCTGGGAGATGGGGTACGACCACTATCAACATTACTTCTACGACGACCACGATCCTGACGAGGATTTCTCTAAATCTACTGCGCCCAGCGAAGACATATGGAAGAAATTTGAACTAGTACCAACCCCGCCCATGTCCCCTATTCGGACTTTGGAGGGGGCCGCCGGGGTCGGGATGGTCTGCCCTTCGCTGGGGGACAAACTCGAGTGGGTGTCCCAGTTTTTGGGTCAAGAGGACGACCAGGATGTGCCGTGTAAATTCAGTTCCGCCGACGAGGCTTTGGGGAACCTGAGCTCCATTATCGTACAGGACTGCATGTGGAGCGGCTTCTCAGCGGGCAAGCAGCTGGAGAAAGTTTTCGGGGAGCGGCTTGCCTCCTGTCCGAATAAACTACCCATGCAGGCGCTGGGAGCTGCAATCACCACCGCCGGGAGGGCGCAGTGCGTGACGGTGCCAGTGGACGCGGCTGTTCCAGTTCTCGGTAGCCTGGCGACGGATTGCGTGGACCCGGCTGCTGTTCTCGCCTTCCCGCTAACCGGGGGAACGTTTAAGAAACCGTTGGTGTCCTCCTGTTCAGAGACCCACACAGACTCATCAGGTACGTTATAAGTTCAACATTGGACTGTGAAACTGACTATGAAAAGCTCTTATATAATGTCAATCATAAGTGTGGATGCAGCCAATTTGCCATAAGTGACCTTACTGGCCACAAAGTTTTAGTAGGTGGCAGTTTTCACAATGTGTTTTTCTGAACAGTATTGGTAGTACTGTGGCTGCTGAAGGCTTAGTGACTGCATTTCGTTGCCCCTGGCAGCCCCGCTGCTCTGTGAAAATGACCCTCCCATCGGAAACATCTGTTGATTGGCTATGGTCCAAGACACCAGCTGCTAGAGAGAACGGTGTCTTGGCCTACTCTCCCTTTTCAAGTATAATTTATGGTTCACTTTAATGGTCTTACCATTTCCTCATCCTCAACTACACTGAAAGAAACACGTTACATTTTATATATATTTATATATGTATATGTGTGTATGTATATGTGTGTGTGTGTGTGTGTTAAATATCACTTCTTGGATAAACTTGAATAACTTGTAAATATGCTCTCTACATTCTCTTCAATTCATTGAACTACTTTTCGTTGGTCTTCAGTGTAGGTATTTAGGTTGGCATGTGACTAGTCTTTCTATCTAATATGTTAAATATCGCTTCTTGGATAAACTGAATAACTTGTAATAAATATGCTTTCTTCATTCTCTTCATTTCATTGAGCTACTTTCCGTTGGTCTTCAGTGTGGGTATTTAGGTTGGCATGTGACTAGTCTCTCTCTATCTAATGTGTGTGGAATGTCACAATGGAGACTTGTTGCAGTGCAGAGTCTTGGCATTCCTTCCTGGACTGAAGTGGCAACGGCACCAATTGTGTCAGAAGTTGGGTTTGGTCAACTTACTAGTGATGGGCTAGTAGACCAGTGATGAAAAAGGTTCATTCACCTTCATCTCTCGCAGTGTGTGACACTGTTTCATACCAGGCTTGATATTCGTATTTATTAAGTCACATATGTAGTATCATCTATTTCAATACTGTATGAAAGGGGGTTGGGTGCCAGAAAGCTAGGAATGAATGATTCCTCAGTGCAGGTAGGCATACACTCGTTCAGCACAGAAGTGTTTTAAAAGGAAAATTGAGTTTTAATGGAAAATGCAGAATAGGCCTCAGATCAGTACTAGTTGGTTGACAGACAGATACCAAGGAACCAATCTGTCCTTATCTCTATCTGACCTCATGCATGATAATGGTATATAGCAGGGTTATTCAACTATATTCTTAAGGGGCCAGACATTTTTTTTAAATTAAAAAAACAAAACAAAAAATTTAAAGGCTATTAACAGGGGGGGTCAGACATGTTCTACATGGGATTGATCTTCCTAAAACCTCTATATATATATATAAAAATATATATTTTAAAAAGACACAAACACAATTCTAATCTTATGAAGCACTTTTATTAACATGAAATGTTGCTAAAAAATATATATTTTAAGTGCTTGAAAATTACCCCAGTTCATGAATTTCTACTTTCCTGTCCATTGTACATAGCTTCATCTCTTCTTTCTTCTACACATAGGAAATCATTTATCTCAGTTGACCAGCATCACATTCTGTTTTCTGTTTCTTTATCATTTAGTTATTTTCTGTCTTGTTTATTGCTATTTTTCTACACATAAACCTTTTTTTTTTAATGCATGGCGTTTCTCAGTTGCTTAGCTTTTTGAAGAGACGTCTCTCGCCTGCATCAGTAGAGAACAACTCCCTGTAATAAACTGCATCACCTCTGTGGTGACTTCATCTCGTTCCAAAGTTAGCTCTTCAGTTTATCTAAAAACTCTGACATCACGGAGTGATCTGCACTGATGACTTGGATCGTGATGCTCAGCAGACTTCGAAACAAGCCGTGTTGCAGGCCAGGTGTTGATAGGATAACGTTTCTGATAGCCCATAACTGAGTCCATAGTGTTTCTTTGAGTCATCGCTGAGTTAAGCACAAAGCACGCTCTGGTGTATGAGGTAGTTTAAGTATCTGATTTGGTGAAAGAGCCAATAGGCGGGCAGACATACCCTGCACCCCTGTTAGCAGCTCTGATTGGCTGTAACTGGTACGTTGGATAATATTGATTGACAGCACATAATGGACGGGACTACAGAAAAACAGATTCTCCCATTGGAGAATATTGGATGAGGGCTCCTTTTGGCACTAAACATCACATTTTTTGTCGGATTCGTTTTTTTGGGGGGGCAGATTTGTTTTTAATTAATGTTCAGAGGATATCGCTCTCTGAGGCTGACGTGAGAAAGGTCTTTAATCAGGTTAAGGCTGCGGGACCTGAATGTATTCCAGGGTACGTAATCAGAGCATACGCAGAACTTTAAGGCTTCATGCCACAATAACTACCACCCTGTAGCCCTCACATCTGTAATCAGGAAGTGCTTTGAGAGGCTGGTTATGGCACACATTAACTCCATCATCCCAGACACCCTTTTCATTTGCATACCACCTCAACAGATCCATGACGCAATCTCAATTGCACTCCACACTGCCCTCACCCACCTAGATACCTACGTATGTGAGGATGCTGTTCATTGACCACAGGTTCAACACCATCGTCCCCTCTAAGCTCGTCACCAAGCTACGGACTCTGGGTCTGAATACATCCCTCTGCAACTGAATCCTGGACTTCCTGACGGGCCGACCCCAGGTGGTGAGGGTAGGCAACATCGCCTCCGGCACACTGACCCTCAACATGGGGGCCCCACAGGGTTGTGTGCTCAGTCCCCTCCTGTACTCCCTGTTAACCCACGACTGCGTGGCCACTCATGACTCCAACACCACCATCAAGTTGGCTGACAACACGACGGTGGTAGGCCTGATCACCGGTGACAATGAGTCAGCCTACAAGGAGGAGGTCAGTGACCTGACAGTGTGGTGCCAGAACAAACAATCTCAATGTCAGTAAGACCAAGAAGCTGATCGTGGACTAGAGGAAACTGGGGGGGGACTCTATATTGACGGGGCTGCAGTGGAGCGGATTGAGAGTTCCTCGGTGTCCAAATCACTAAATACTTAAAATGGTCCAAACACATGCACGGCCATGAAGAAGGCGCGACGGCGCCTCTTCGCCCTCAGGGAGTTGAAAAGGTTTGTCATCTGCCCTCAAATCCTCAAAATAGTTTTACAGCTGTACCATCGAGAGCATCTTGACTGCTTGGTACGGCAACACCACTGCCCTCCATCGCATGGTGCTACAGAGGGTGGTGTGGACAGCCCAGTGCGTCACTGCGGCCGAGCTCCCTGCCATTCAGGACCTCTATATCAGGAGGTGCTGCAGGAAGGCCAGGGGAAATGGTTAGACTCCAAGCACCCAAGCCATAGACTGTTCTCTCTGCTTCTGCACAGCAAGCTGTACCAGTGCATCAAGTCTGACACCAACAGGCTCTTGAACAGCTTCTATCACCCAAGAAATAAGACTGATAAAATAGCTACCCGGACGATCTGAGTTAACCTTGTGTTTGTATGGACCCTTTTTTTGAATTTTAATTTTTTTGTCACCGTCTCTATGCACAGTGAAAGGGCCCTTCACACCCTTCACACTCACACATAATATGCTCCTACATGTATACTGACTCTACACACTCACATACAAGCGGCTGTACAAGCTGCTGCTACTCTGTTTATCTCACACTGTCGTTCAAAAGCTTGTGGTCACTTAGAAATGTCCTTGTTATTGAAATATTTTTTTTTTTGTCCATTTAAAATAACATCAAATTGATCAGAAATACAGTGTAGACATTGTTAATGTTGTAAATGACTATTGACTAATGACTCTACGTAGGCGTAGAGGCCAATTATCAGCAAGAATCACTCCTGTGTTCCAATGGCATGTTGTGTTCGCTAATCCAAGTTTATCATTTTAAAAGGATAATTGATTATTAGAAAACCCTTTTGCAATTATGTTAACACAGCTGAAAACTGTTGTTCTGATTAAAGAAGCAACTAAACTGGCCTTCTTTAGACTAGTTGAGTATCTGGAGCATCAGCGTTTGTGGGTTCGATTACAGGCTCAAAATGGCCAGAAACAAATCACTTTCTTCTGAAACTCGTCAGTCTATTCTTGTTCTGGGAAATGAAGGCTTTTCCATGTGAGAAATTGCCAAGAAACTGAAGATCTCGTACAACGCTGTGTACTACTCCCTTCACAGATTAGCGCAAACTGTCTCTAACCAGAATAGAAAGAGGAGTGGGAGGCCCCGGTGCACAACTGAGCAAGAGGACAAGTACATTAGTGTCTAGTTGGAATGCGGGTCTCCTAGGCAGAGTTCCTCTGGCCAGTGTCTGTGTTCTATTGCCCATATTAATATTTTCTTTTTATTGTCCAGTCTGAGATTCGACCTTTTGGCTATATAGTATGGTATTGAACTGACCCTGTATATAGTGTGGTATTAACTGACCCTGTATATAGTATGGTATTAACTGACCCTGTATATAGTATGGTATTGAACTGACCCTGTATATAGTATGGTATTGAACTGACCCTGTATATAGTATAGTATTAACTGACCCTGTATATAGTATGGTATTAACTGACCCTGTATATAGTATGGTATTGAACTGACCCTGTATATAGTATGGTATTGAACTGACCCTGTATATAGTATGGTATTAACTGACCCTGTATATAGTATGGTATTAACTGACCCTGTATATAGTATGGTATTAACTGACCCTGTATATAGTATGGTATTAACTGACCCTGTATATAGTATAGTATTAACTGACCCTGTATATAGTATGGTATTAACTGACCCTGTATATAGTATGGTATTGAACTGACCCTGTATATAGTATGGTATTGAACTGACCCTGTATATAGTATGGTATTAACTGACCCTGTATATAGTATGGTATTAACTAACCCTGTATATAGTATGGTATTAACTGACCCTGTATATAGTATTGTATTAACTGACCCTGTATATAGTATGGTATTAACTGACCCTGTATATAGTATGGTATTGAACTGACCCTGTATATAGTATGGTATTAACTGACCCTGTATATAGTATGGTATTAACTGACCCTGTATATAGTATGGTATTGAACTGACCCTGTATATAGTATGGTATTGAACTGACCCTGTATATAGTATAGTATTAACTGACCCTGTATATAGTATGGTATTAACTGACCCTGTATATAGTATGGTATTGAACTGACCCTGTATATAGTATGGTATTGAACTGACCCTGTATATAGCATAGTATTAACTGACCCTGTATATAGTATGGTATTAACTGACCCTGTATATAGTATGGTATTAACTGACCCTGTATATAGTATTGTAATAACTGACCCTGTATATAGTATGGTATTGAACTGACCCTGTATATAGTATAGTAATAACTGACCCTGTATATAGTATGGTATTAACTGACCCTGTATATATTATGGTATTAACTGACCCTGTATATAGTATGGTATTAACTGACCCTGTATATAGTATGGTACTAACTGACCCTGTATATAGTATGGTACTAACTGACCCTGTATATAGTATAGTATTAACTGACCCTGTATATAGTATGGTACTAACTGACCCTGTATATAGTATGGTATTAACTGACCCTGTATATAGTATGGTATTAACTGACCCTGTATATAGTATGGTATTAACTGACCCTGTATATAGTATAGTATTAACTGACCCTGTATATAGTATGGTACTAACTGACCCTGTATATAGTATAGTATTAACTGACCCTGTATATAGTATGGTATTAACTGACCCTGTATATAGTATGGTATTAACTGACCCTGTATATAGTATGGTATTAACTGACCCTGTATATAGTATGGTATTAACTGACCCTGTATATAGTATGGTATTAACTGACCCTGTATATAGTATGGTATTGAACTGACCCTGTATATAGTATGGTATTAACTGACCCTGTATATAGTATGGTATTAACTGACCCTGTATATAGTAGGGTATTGAACTGACCCTGTATATAGTATGGTATTAACTGACCCTGTATATAGTATGGTATTAACTGACCCTGTATATAGTATGGTACTAACTGACCCTGTATATAGTGTGGTACTAACTGACCCTGTATATAGTATGGTATTAACTGACCCTGTATATAGTATGGTATTAACTGACCCTGTATATAGTATGGTATTAACTGACCCTGTATATAGTATGGTATTAACTGACCCTGTATATAGTATGGTATTAACTGACCCTGTATATAGTAATGGTATTAACTAACCCTGTATATAGTATGGTATTAACTGACCTTGTATATAGTGTGGTATTAACTGACCCTGTATATAGTATGGTATTAACTGACCCTGTATATAGTATGGTATTAACTGACCCTGTATATAGTATGGTATTAACTGACCCTGTATATAGTATGGTATTAACTGACCCTGTATATAGTATGGTAATAACTGACCCTGTATATAGTATGGTATTAACTGACCCTGTATATAGTATGGTATTAACTAACCCTGTATATAGTATGGTAATAACTGAACCTGTATATAGTATGGTATTAACTGACCCTGTATATAGTATGGTATTAACTGACCCTGTATATAGTATGGTATTAACTGACCCTGTATATAGTATGGTATTAACTGACCCTGTATATAGTATGGTATTAACTGACCCTGTATATAGTATGGTATTAACTAACCCTGTATATAGTATGGTATTGATATTTCTTGATATTTCTTATTATTTATTTTACATATATATTGATTACTGCTTTCTTGCGGTTAGAGTTTGCAAGAAAGGCATTTCACTCTACTTGTGGACGTGACATTAAACCTTGAATTGATCAAAAGACCATTTTAAATTGCGAAACAAGCTGGATCTGTTCCGCGGGCCTCTGCTCTATAGCCTATAATCCCCTCCTCCCTTTGGGCCATTGGGCTGCCATTATATTTATCTCCAAGCTATTACCACTTCAACAGCAGCCGAATCCACAGGGAATCAATTACTTTGGTGTCTTTCTCTTTCAATTTACAAGGAGAAAGCATCCCAAATGGAACACTTAGACCCTATATAGTCCACTACTGATTTTTTTTTTTTTTTTTTGCTCTTGTCAAAAGTAGTTCACTATATAGGGACTAGGGTGCCATTTGGGATGGGTGGAGGGAGCAGCAGTACTACCACTGGCTCCTTGGTGTCTAGTCCAGAGTTGGAGCTGATATCAACTGTTATTACATATGTGTGTTAAATCAAGGCCCAGTGTTAAAAATCACACGTTGACACAAGGCTAAGAGATTTCTGCGTTGTGAATGACTGAAGTTCTTAAAAGCAACGATGCCTAAAATATGTATTACTGTATAGTGAATGAATGGCTGTAGTGAATTTCTTACGGCACGTGGCTTGATTGCCCAGGCTCATTTCAGAGAGAGAGAGAAAGAGAGACAGAGAGAGAGAGAGAAGGGGAGAGAGAGAGAGGGGGGGGGGGGGAGACAGAGAGAGAGAGAGGGGGGAGCAAGAGAGAGAGAGGTACATTCGGGAGGAGGTTAGGAAGTGCCGCTCTGTTTCCAGCTCATTTTGTGGGCAGTGGCCACATGTATATCCTGTCTTCTCTTTGAGATCATGCGGTTGGGCTTTGATGCCTCGTGGTTGAGTGTTGCTCTGTTCAAATAGACTGTGATTTTGCTCTGATCTGATAGGGGTGTCAGTGGGCTGACTGTGAACGCTCTGAGATACCCTGGGTTGAGGTCAGTGACAAAGTAGTTTACAGTACTACTGGTAAGAGCTGAGCTATAGGTGTACCTATCGTAGGAGTCCCCTCGAAGCTTACCATTGACTATGTACATACCCAGCATGCAACAGAGCTGCAGTAGCTGTGACCTGTTTTTGTTGGTTATGTTGTCGTAGTTGTGCCTTGGGGGGCACATGGGGGAGGGAACGCTGTCACCTGCAGGCAGGTGTTTGTCCCCCTGTGTGCTGAGGGTGTCAGGTTCTTGTCCGGTTCTGGCATTTAGGTCGCCACAGACTAGTACATGTCCCTGGGCCTGAAAATGACAGCTTCTCCACTCTGGAACGGGAAATCAGTCTTCATTAAAGTATGGGGATTCTAGTGGGGGGATATCGGTAGCACACAGGAGGACATTTTTCTCTGTTACGATCATTTTCTTTTTGAAATTCTAGCCAAATGTAAAATGTTCCTGTTTTGATTAATTGAATGGAGTGAGTTAGGTCTGCTCTATACCAAATTAGCATACCCCCTGAGTCCCTTCCCTGTTTCACACCTGGTAGTTTGATGGATGGGACTACCAGCTCTCTGTAACCTAGAGGGCAACCAGTGGGTCCATCTCCTCTATACCAGGTTTCTTGTAGGATGACAAGGTCTGTATTTCTGATTTATTTGAAGTCTGGATTCCTGCTCTTTGGGCCAAAGGCAGATGACCTCAGGCCTTGAATATTCCAGCATGAGATAGTGAAGGCTTTGTGTTCTATAGTGGTGTGGTTTGGCCTCAGGCCAGTAAGTGTGAGCAGAGTCTGCTGAGCATCTGATACATACCATTGGCTTGGGCTAGTGTAAGAGTGGGGGTTGGGCCTGTTTTCCTGCTCACGGCCTGGGCGTATGTGTGACTCATGTTCAGGCCTTCTTTGCCGGAGGTGGAGGGCAGGAGGGGCATTGGTCTGGTCGTGCAGTGGTCTCGGTCTCTCTCTCGCTCTCTGTGTCTATTTCTCGTTCTCTCTCTCGCCCTCTGTGTCTACTTCTGTGTGTCTATTTCTCTGTCTCTCTCTCTGTGTCTATTTCTGTGTGTCTATTTCTCTGTCTCTCTCTCTGTGTCTATTTTGGTTTGTCTATTTCTCTGTCTCTCTCTCTCACTCTCTCTGTGTCTATTTCTGTGTGTCTATTTTAAAGGTCGACCGATTGTGATTTTTCAACGCCGATACCGATACCGACTATTGGAGGACCAAAAAAGCCGATATCGATTAATTTGACTATTTTTTATATTTTTTTATGTAATAATGACAATTACAACAATACTGAATGAACACTTATTTTAACTTAATATAATACATCAATAAAATCAATTTAGCCTCAAATAAATAATGAAACATGTTCAATTTCGTTTAAATAATGCAAAAATAAGTGTTGGAGGAGAAAGTAAAAGTGCAATATGTGCCATGTAAGAAAGCTAAGGTTTCAGTTCCTTGCTCAGAACATGAGAACATATGAAAGCTGGTGGTTCCTTTTAACATGAGTCTTCAATATTCCCAGGTAAGAAGTTTTAGGTTGTAGTTAATATAGGAATTATAGGACTATTTCCCTCTATACCATTTGTATTTCATTAACCTTTGACTATTAGATGTTCTTATAGGCACTTTAGTATTGCCAGTGTAACAGTATAGCTTCCGACCCTCTCCTCGCTCCTCCCTGGGCTCGAACGAGCAACACAACAACAACAGCCACCATCGAAGCAGCGTTACCCACGCAGAGCAAGGGGAACAGCTACTGGAAGGCTCAGAACGAGTGACGTTTGAAACGCTATTAGCGCGCGCTAACTAGCTAGCCATTTCACTTCGGTTACACCAGCCTCATCTCGGGAGTTGATAGGGTCGGAAGCTGCGCAATGACGCACAGCGAAGAGCTGCTGGCAAAATCAATCAATCAATCAATCCCTATACCAGTCTGCTGTTCCCACATGCTTCAAGAGGGCCACCATTGTTCCTGTTCCCAAGAAAGCTAAGGTAACTGAGCTAAATGACTACCGCCCCGTAGCACTCACATCCGTCATCATGAAGTGCTTTGAGAGACTAGTCAAGGACCATATCACCTCCACCCTACCTGACACCCTAGACCCACTCCAATTTGCTTACCGCCCAAATAGGTCCACAGACGATGCAATCTCAACCACACTGCACACTGCCCTAACCCATCTGGACAAGAGGAATACCTATGTGAGAATGCTGTTCATCGACTACAGCTCGGCATTCAACACCATAGTACCCTCCAAGCTCGTCATCAAGCTCGAGACCCTGGGTCTCGGCCCCGCCCTGTGCAACTGGGTACTGGACTTCCTGACGGGCCGCCCCCAGGTGGTGAGGGTAGGCAACAACATCTCCTCCCCGCTGATCCTCAACACTGGGGCCCCACAAGGTTGCGTTCTGAGCCCTCTCCTGTACTCCCTGTTCACCCACGACTGCGTGGCCACGCACGCCTCCAACTCAATCATCAAGTTTGCGGACGACACAACAGTGGTAGGCTTGATTACCAACAACGATGAGACGGCCTACAGGGAGGAGGTGAGGGCCCTCGGAGTGTGGTGTCAGGAAAACAACCTCACACTCAACGTCAACAAAACTAAGGAGATGATTGTGGACTTCAGGAAACAGCAGAGGGAACACCCCCCTATCCACATCGATGGAACAGTAGTGGAGAGGGTAGCAAGTTTTAAGTTCCTCGGCATACACATCACAGACAAACTGAATTGGTCCACTCACACAGACAGCATCGTGAAGAAGGCGCAGCAGCGCCTCTTCAACCTCAGGAGGCTGAAGAAATTCGGCTTGTCACCAAAAGCACTCACAAACTTCTACAGATGCACAATCGAGAGCATCCTGGCGGGCTGTATCACCGCCTGGTATGGCAACTGCACCGCCCTCAACCGTAAGGCTCTCCAGAGGGTAGTGAGGTCTGCACAACGCATCACCGGGGGCAAACTACCTGCCCTCCAGGACACCTACACCACCCGATGTCACAGGAAGGCCATAAAGATCATCAAGGACATCAACCACCCGAGCCACTGCCTGTTCACCCCGCTATCATCCAGAAGGCGAGGTCAGTACAGGTGCATCAAAGCTGGGACCGAGAGACTGAAAAACAGCTTCTATCTCATGGCCATCAGACTGTTAAACAGCCACCACTAACACTGAGTGGCTGCTGCCAACACACTGACACTGACTCAACTCCAGCCACTTTAATAATGGGAATTGATGGGAAATGATGTAAATATATCACTAGCCACTTTAAACAATGCTACCTTATATAAATGTTACTTACCCTACATTATTCATCTCATATGCATACGTATATACTGTACTCTATATCATCGACGGTATCCTTATGTAATACATGTATCACTAGCCACTTTATACTATACTATGCCACTTTGTTTACATACTCATCTCATTTGTACATACTGTACCCGATACCATCTACTGTATCTTGCCTATGCTGCTCTGTACCATCACTCATTCATATATCCTTATGTACATATTCTTTATCCCCTTACACTGTGTACAAGACAGTAGTTTTGGAATTGTTAGTTAGATTACTTGTTATTACTGCATTGTCGGAACTAGAAGCACAAGCATTTCGCTACACTCGCATTAACATCTGCTAACCATGTGTATGTGACAAATAAAATTTGATTTTGATTTGATTTGAAATGCACGGAAGAGCTGTTTGAATGAATGTTTACGCGCCTGCTTCTGCCTACCACCGCTCAGTCAGATACTTAGATACTTGTATGCTTGTATGCTCAGTCAGATACTTAGATACTTGTATGCTTGTATGCTCAGTCAGATACTTAGATACTTGTATGCTTGTATGCTCAGTCAGATACTTAGATACTTGTATGTTTGTATGCTCAGTCAGATACTTAGCTACTTGTATGCTCAGTCAGATACTTAGATACTTGTATGCTTGTATGCTCAGTCAGATACTTAGATAATTGTATGCTTGTATGCTCAGTCAGATACTTAGCTACTTGTATGCTCAATCAGATACTTAGATACTTGTATGCTTGTATGCTCAGTCAGATACTTAGCTACTTGTATGCTTGTATGCTCAGTCAGATACTTAGATACTTGTTTGCTTGTATGCTCAGTCAGATACTTAGATACTTGTTTGCTTGTATGCTCAGTCAGATACTTAGATACTTGTATGCTTGTATGCTCAGTCAGATACTTAGATACTTGAATGCTCAGTCAGATACTTATTTACTTGTATACTCACTCTGAAACTTAGATACTTGTATGCTCAGTCAGATTATTTGCCATGCAGGACACGCTAGATAATATCTAGTAATATCATCAACCATATGTAGTTAACTAGTGATTATGATTGATTGTTTTTTATAAGATAAGTTTAATGCTAGCTAGCAACTTACCTTGGCTTACTGCATTCGCGTAACAGGCAGTTTCCTTGTGGAATGCAACGAGAGAGAGGCAGGTCGTTATTGCGGTGGACTAGTTAACTGTAATAAGATTGGATCCCCCGAGCTGACAAGGTGAAAATCTGTCGTTCTGCCCCTGAATGAGGCAGTTAACCCACAGTTCCTAGGCCGTCATTGAAAATAAGAATGTGTTCTTTAACTGACTTGCCTAGTTAAATGAAGGTATACATTTTTTTTAGATCGGCAAATCGGCGCCCAAAAATACCAATTTCCGATTGTTACGAAAACTTGAAATCGGCCCTAATTAATCGGCCATTACGATTAATCGGTCGACCTCTAGTCTATTTCTCTCTCTCTCTCTCGCTCTCTGTCTATTTATGTGTGTCTATTTCTGTGTGTCTATTTCTGTGTGTCTATTTCTGTGTGTCTATTTCTCTCTCTCTCTCTCTCTCTCTCTCTCTCTCTCTCTCTCTCTCTCTCTGTCTCTCTCTCTCTCTCTCTCTCTCTCTCTCTCTGTCTCTCTCTGTCTCTCTCTCTCTCTCTCTCTCTCTCTCTCTCTCTCTCTCTCTCTCTCTCTCTCTCTGTGTCTGTGTCTGTCTGTCTCTCATGACACATGACTGAGATGGATAACCGGAGAGAGAGAGAGCTTGAGCCCAGTGGAGGCTGCTGAGGGGAGGACGGCTCATAATAATGGGTGGAACAGAGTGTTTGGAAACGGTGTGTTTTTGATGTATTTGATACCATTCCAGTGATTCTTGCTCCAGCCATAACCACGAGCCCGTCCTCCCCAATGTTAAGGTGCCACCAACCTCCCTTATGTGTGTGGCCATGTCTAAATACCTGTACCTACGTTCTAAATACTAGGGCATTATGGGTAGGCAAAAATATAACTTTTTATAGTATGTGAAATATAGAAAAAAAAGGGTATGCTTTAAATGCCAGAATGTTTGTACTCAATCTGTCTTTTCAGCTAGTTGAATTTGCTGCAGAAATATCGAGGAAGAGAGTCATTCTTTTCAAGATCCATGTGTGTTTGACAACAGCTGATAATCAAACATGGTGACATGGTTAAAAAGGGTACACGGAAAGGGATTTCTGGAATCAACATCATGCTTATTGTCACATTGTTCTGCTGTGGTCACTAACTTGCTCCATTCATTGTTCCAACAGATGACGAATCTAGTGACCATGACGACGACGATGATGATGACGACGACGACGAAGAGGAGATTGATGTGGTGACGGTGGAACACAAGCGGTACAAGTCCCGACGGCTGGTCAACAGCAGAGTTACCGGGGGCCGCGGCGGCAGGCTAAACAGACGGACGCCGGTGACAATCATGGTCCGGGCGGATGCTCTGAACCCGTGTATGAAACGCTTCCACATCTCTATCCACCAACAGCACCACAACTACGCAGCGCCCTCCCCGGACACACACACAGCCCCCGCCCTCCCTGGACACACAGCCCCCGCCCTCCCCAGAAAGAGGTTCCGACACGAGCCCTCAAACTCTTCTCATAACTTCTCTAACACCCAGCCACACCTGCACCCCGCCTCCACATCCAATCAGAACTCTGAGAGCAAACCACATGTCGCCGTAGCAACCATCGGGTCGGAATCATCTGACGCCAACACACCCTCCCCTTGTGGATCCCCGTCTGCCTCTCCTCGATTATCCTCCTCTCACCCCTGCAGCCCCCAGTCCTCCGACTATGAGGACACAGACAAACGCAAGACACATAACTTCCTGGAACGAAAACGGCGCAATGACCTGCGCTCTCGTTTCCTGACACTGCGGGATGAGATCCCCGACTTGGCAGAGTGTTCGAAGACGCCCAAGGTGGCCATCCTGACACGCGCCACTGAGTACCTGGGACAGCTGCATTCCAGCGAGCGCCAGCGGGCGCAGGAGAAACGGCAGCTGAAGGCCAGGCAGCAGCAGCTGCTCCGTAGGCTGGCACAGCTCAAACAACATCCCTAAACTCACTGACTGGCAGGTTGGCACAGCTCAAACAACACCCGTAAACTCACTGACTGGCAGGTTGGCACAGCTCAAACAACACCCCTAAACTCACTGACTGGCAGGTTGGCACAGTTCAAACAGCACCCCAAACTCACTGACTGGCAGGTTGGCACAGCTCAAACAGCACCCCTAAACTCACTGACTGGCAGGTTGGCACAGCTCAAACAGCACCCCTAAATTCACTAACTGGCAGGTTGACACAGCTCAAACAGCACCCCTAAACTCACTGACTGGCAAGGTTGGCACAGCTCAAACAGCACCCCTAAACTCACTGACTGGCAGGTTGGCACAGCTCAAACAGCACCCCTAAACTCACTGACTGGCAGGTTGGCACAGCTCAAACAACACCCCTAAACTCACTGACTGCCTGAATGACTGGCAGCGACCTCTAGTCGATGGAACGTACTCTTCACCAGGACTGACTGAAAACCAACTCACTGACAGACTGTTAGTGGCTAGCATGGAGAGAAGCCTTTGGATGGATCTGAACCCTATATTATAAACCAGGACTGAGTCAAAACCAGGGATGGATCTGAACCCTATATTATAAACCATGACTGAGTCAAAACCAGGGATGGATCTGAACCATATATTATAAATCAGGGATGGATCTGAACCCTATATTATAAATCAGGGATGGATCTGAACCCTATATTATAAACCAGGACTGAGTCAAAACCAGGATGGATCTGAACCCTATATTATCAACCAGGACTGAGTCAAAACCAGGGATGGATCTGAACCCTATATTATAAACCAGGACTGAGTCAAAACCAGGGATGGATCTGAACCATATATTATAAATCAGGGATGGATCTGAACCCTATATTATAAATCAGGGATGGATCTGAACCCTATATTATAAACCAGGACTGAGTCAAAACCAGGGATGGCTCTGAACCCTATATTATAAACCATGACTGAGTCAAAACCAGGGATGGATCTGAACCCTATATTATAAACCAGGACTGAGTCAAAACCAGGGATGGATCTGAACCATATATTATAAATCAGGGATGGATCTGAACCCTATATTATAAACCAGGACTGAGTCAAAACCAGGGATGGATCTGAACCCTATATTATAAACCATGACTGAGTCAAAACCAGGGATGGATCTGAACCCTATATTATAAACCAGGACTGAGTCAAAACCAGGGATGGATCTGAACCCTATATTATAAACCAGGACTGAGTCAAAACCAGGGATGGATCTGAACCCTATATTATAAACCATGACTGAGTCAAAACCAGGGATGGATCTGAACCCTATATTATAAACCAGGACTGAGTCAAAACCAGGGATGGATCTGAACCCTATATTATAAACCAGGACTGAGTCAAAACCAGGGATGGATCTGAACCCTATATTATAAACCAGGGATTTGTTAAAATCAGGGATGGATTGAGGTTGGCCCTATATTATTTGCAAACTGTGCATCTATTGTATGTCCTGTTATTGTCTGTAAGGTTCTATGATGTCATGAGTGAATCCATTGATTGTGAACTATGTCCAGATCAGCATGGCAATGTACATAGACTGTCACGTGTGTGTCTCTCTTTCTCTTTGTATGTCTCTGTCTCTCTCTTTTTCTCTCTTTTTTTCTCTCTCTCTCTCGCTCTCTCTCTGTGTGTATGTGTATCTCTCTCGCTCTCTCTCTGTGTGTGTATCTCTCTCGCTCTCTCTCTGTGTGTGTATCTCTCTCGCTCTCTCTCTGTGTCTGTGTGTGTATCTCTCTCTCGCTCTCTCTCTCTGTGTGTGTGTATCTCTCTCGCTCTCTCTCTGTGTGTGTATCTCTCTCGCTCTCTCTCTGTGTGTGTATCTCTCTCGCTCTCTCTCTGTGTGTGTGTGTGTATCTCTCTCTCGCTCTCTCTCTGTGTGTGTGTGTGTGTATCTCTCTCGCTCTCTCTCTGTGTGTGTGTGTATCTCTCTCTCGCTCTCTCTCTGTGTGTGTATCTCTCTCGCTCTCTCTCTGTGTGTGTATCTCTCTCGCTCTCTCTCTGTGTGTGTGTGTGTATCTCTCTCGCTCTCTCTCTCTGTGTGTATGTGTATCTCTCTCGCTCTCTCTCTGTGTGTGTGTGTGTATCTCTCTCGCTCTCTCTCTGTGTGTGTGTGTATCTCTCTCGTTCTCTCTCTCTGTGTGTGTGTGTGTATCTCTCTCGCACTCTCTCTCTCTGTGTGTGTGTGTATCTCTCTCGTTCTCTCTCTCTGTGTGTGTGTGTATCTCTCTCGTTCTCTCTCTCTGTGTGTGTGTGTGTATCTCTCTCGTTCTCTCTGTGTGTGTGTGTACCTCTCTCACTCTCTCTCTCTGTGTGTGTGTGTGTATCTCTCTCGCACTCTCTCTGTGTGTGTATCTCTCTCACTCTCTCTCTTTGTGTGTGTGTGTGTATCTCTCTCGCACTCTCTCTGTGTGTGTGTGTGTATCTCTCTCGCACTCTCTCTGTGTGTGTATCTCTCTCGCTCTCACTCTCTCTCTCTCTGTGTGTGTGTGTGTGTATCGCTCTCTCTCTCTCTCTCTCTCTCTCTCTCTCTCTCTCTCTCTCTCTGTGTGTGTGTATGTCTCTCTCTCTATATATATATCTTTGTGTGTGTGTGTATGTCTCTCTCTCTCTATATATATATATCTCTGTGTGTGTGTGTATGTCTCTCTCTCTCTATATATATATATATATCTCTGTGTGTGTGTGCATGTGGTACTAGTATCCTTCTGTAATGAAACAACAGCAGAGCATTCAGATCTCTTCCTATATTGTCTTTCCTGTGTGTCCTGAAACTGGGTTAGCTCAAACATGTCTCAAAATGCTTCTATTTTTTGTTAATAAAGAGGATAAATGAATAAAAACATTTAAATAAAAATAATAACACTATTGAAACTTTACTTTGATCACATTAATGACACTGTTTTCAATGCCTGTCTTTACATTTTTTGTTTGTTTTGTTGTCAGAATTGCAGGGGGGGATAAGGAAAGGTTTTGTACTATTTTTTCCTACAGAGTTGCTTTCTTGGTGTGAGCTGAAGACTGGTTTACAATTGTATTATTTAGATGTATGGTTGGTATGAGCTGCTGTTCTCCTCCCTCTTCCCTCTGTCTCTCTCTCTCTGTCTCTCTCTCTCTGTCTCCCTCTCTCTCTCTGTCTCCCTCTCTCTCTGTGTCTCTGTCTCAATTCAATTCAAGGGCTTTATTGGCATGGGAAACATGTGTTAACATTGCCAAAGCAAGTGAGGTAGACAACATACAAAGTGAAAATATAAAGTGAAAAACAACAAAAATTAACAGTAAACATTACACATACAGAGGTTTCAAAACAGTAAAGACATTACAAATGTCTCTCTCTCTGTCTCTCTCTCTCTCTCTCTCTGTCTCTCTCTCTCTGTCTCTCTCTCTGTCTCTCGCTCTGTCTGTCTCTCTCCCTGTCTCCCTCTCTCTCTCTCTCTCTGTCTCTCTCTCCCTCTGTCTCTCTCCCTGTCTGTCTCTCTCTGTCTCTCTGTCTCTCTGTCTCTCTGTCTCTCTCTCTCTCTCTCTCTCTCTCTCTCTCTCTCTCTCTCTCTCAAGGTAAAGTCATTTGCAGACTGCTCCTCTGTTTAATCCAATCACATGTCTAGCTTTCACTCTCTAAAATATCACGTTAGTGTACCCAAGAGGATCAAGTGCTTAAATGCCTTGACTGGTCCGTGGCCCCATGTGAACCCACCATCTCAGCCCTATCCCACCAGCTAGTTAGAAAGGCTGGGGTTGATTAGTTCAAGCCATAGCAACAGAGTTGCTCTGAAACTAGGAATGTGTTCCAAATTGCGCACTCTTTTTTTTATTTTTATATAGTGCACTAATTCTGACCAGAGCCATATGGCACCCTATTCCCTATTTAGTGCACTACATTAGACCAGTACTTTATGGCACCCTATTCCCTATATAGTGAACTTTTTATCCAGTATTTTTTGTTGTTGTTGCAAGAACCCTATGGGTCCATTAGAAGCCTATGGGTCCTGGTCCAAAGAAGTTCACTATGTAGGGAATAGAGTGCTATTTGGGACAGGCCCTAGCCCTGTACTGTAACAGACTTGAGGGTGTCTTAATATAGCCTACTCAGTGGGCTGTCATCATCCTTAACCAGTGAGAGATCTCAGAAGAAGTTATTATTTTATTGTGTATGCTTTTTGTTTTTGTTCCTCACTTTAAACAACGAATTCTGTATAGTTTGTTAATAAGGGGCCTTGTAAGTAAGTATGTAGGGAATAGAGTACTATTTGGGACAGGCCCTAGCCCTGTACTGTAACAGACTTGAGGGTGTCTTAATATAGCCTACTCAGTGGGCTGTCATCATCCTTAACCAGTGAGAGATCTCAGAAGAAGTTATTATTTTATTGTGTATGCTTTTTGTTTTTGTTCCTCACTTTAAACAACGAATTCTGTATCGTTTGTTAATAAGGGGCCTTGTAAGTAAGTATGTAGGGAATAGAGTACTATTTGTGACAGGTAAGTAAGTATGTAGGGAATAGAGTGCTATTTGGGACAGGTAAGTAAGCATTTCACGGTCAAAAAAAACTGTTGTATTCGGGCACATGTGAGAAATAAAATTTTATTCGATCCGTTTTTTGGGGGGCTTGTACAAAACATTATCAACATCTCTTTCCATGATATAGACTGACCAGGTGAATCCAGGTAAACGCTATGATCCCTTATTAATGCCAGTTGTTAAATCCACTTCAATCAGTGTTGATGAAGGGGAGGAGACGGTTTAAATAAGTATTTTTAAGCCTTGAGACATGGTGTAGGTATGCCATTCAGAGGATGAATAGGTAAGACCGGGGGTATGGTAGTAGGTGCCAGGCACACCAGTTTGAGTGTGTAAAGAACTGCAACGCTGCTGGGTTTTTCACGCGCAACAGTTTCCCAGTGTGTATCAAGAAAGGTCCACGACCCAAAGGACATCCAGCTAACTTGACAACTGTGGGAAGCATTGGAGTTACCATGGGCCCAGCATCCCTGTGGAACGCTTTCAACACCTTGTAGAGTCCATACCCCGAGGAATGTTCTAAGGGGAGGGGGGGGGGGGTGCAACTCCCAATATTAGGAAGGTGTTCTTAATGTTTTGTACACTCCGTGTATATGGACAGATCCTAGATCATTACTCCGACGCTTTGTGGATACGGGCCCAGAGAGCTTGAGGTTCAGGTTGGGTGGCACCTTTTTGGCAGCCTGGGTTCAGAGGCTGAGCTGCTACTGAAGGTACTCCTGAAAGCTTGGATTACTCCCTCTGGCTGAGAGAGAGAGAGATGATGAAGAGGGTGAGAAAATAGGGGAGAGAGAGAGCAGGAGGGAGAGAGAGCCGGAGGGAGAGAGAGCCGGAGGGAGAGAGAGCAGGAGGGAGAGAGAGCCGGAGGGAGAGAGAGCAGGAGGGAGAAAGAGCCGGAGGGAGAGAGAGAGCAGGAGGGAGAAAGAGCCGGAGGGAGAGAGAGCCGGAGGGAGAGAGAGCAGGAGGGCGAGAGAGCAGGAGGGCGAGAGAGCAGGAGGGCGAGAGAGCAGGAGGGAGAGAGAGCAGGAGGGAGAGAGAGCAGGAGGGAGAAAGAGCCGGAGGGAGAGAGAGAGCAGGAGGGAGAGAGAGCAGGAGGGAGAGAGAGCCGGAGGGAGAGAGTAAAACGGAAATCATCTCTTCGCTTTCACTACTCTTTCTATTCATCCCTTCTTTCAGGTCTATTTACGCCTCCTCCGGATTGGCTGTTGCCCACTGGTGGTGTTTGTATTTGTCACTAGTCCGTCTCTGCTGTCAGACACAGTCACGTTGGCAGTGGACCAGAATACGTTTCACTCTGGGGTGGCACGTTTCACTTCCTCATAAGCCTTCTACGTGTGGAAGAGAATCAGACAACGATAATACATTTAATTTAAAACGTAACCTCAGGTCTCTGTTCTCCATTCTATGTCTAACCTACTTCCTGTTCATGTATAATGCCAATCTCATAGGAATGGTCTAGAATCATTCACACTGTGAAAACAGAGAAGATAGTCACAGATACAGTGCCTTGCGAAAGTATTCGGCCCCCTTGAACTTTGCGACCTTTTGCCACATTTCAGGCTTCAAACATAAAGATATAAAACTGTATTTTTTTTGTGAAGAATCAACAACAAGTGGGACACAATCATGAAGTGGAATAATATTTATTGGATATTTCAAACTTTTTTAACAAATCAAAAACTGAAAAATTGTGCGTGCAAAATTATTCAGCCCCTTTACTTTCAGTGCAGCAAACTCTCTCCAGAAGTTCAGTGAGGATCTCTGATTGATCCAATGTTGACCTAAATGACTGATGATGATAAATACAATCCACCTGTGTGTAATCAAGTCTCCGTATAAATGCACCTGCACTGTGATAGTCTCAGAGGTCCGTTAAAAGCGCAGAGAGCATCATGAAGAACAAGGAACACACCAGGCAGGTCCGAGATACTGTTGTGAAGAAGTTTAAAGCCGGATTTGGATACAAAAAGATTTCCCAAGCTTTAAACATCCCAAAGAGCACTGTGCAAGCGATAATATTGAAATGGAAGGAGTATCAGACCACTGCAAATCTACCAAGACCTGGCCGTCCCTCTAAACTTTCAGCTCATACAAGGAGAAGACTGATCAGAGATGCAGCCAAGAGGCCCATGATCACTCTGGATGAACTGCAGAGATATACAGCTGAGGTGGGAGACTCTGTCCATAGGACTACAATCAGTCGTATATTGCACAAATCTGGCCTTTATGGAAGAGTGGCAAGAAGAAAGCCATTTCTTAAAGATATCCATAAAAAGTGTTGTTTAAAGTTTGCCACAAGCCACCTGGGAGACACACCAAACATGTGGAAGAAGGTGCTCTGGTCAGATGAAACCAAAATTGAACTTTTTGGCAACAATGCAAAACGTTATGTTTGGCGTAAAAGCAACACAGCTGAACACACCATCCCCACTGTCAAACATGGTGGTGGCAGCATCATGGTTTGGGCCTGCTTTTCTTCAGCAGGGACAGGGAAGAGGGTTAAAATTGATGGGAAGATGGATGGAGCCAAATACAGGACCATTCTGGATGAAAACCTGATGGAGTCTGCAAAAGACCTGAGACTGGGACGGAGATTTGTCTTCCAACAAGACAATGATCCAAAACATAAAGCAAAATCTACAATGGAATGGTTCAAAAATAAACATATCCAGGTGTTAGAATGGCCAAGTCAAAGTCCAGACCTGAATCCAATTGAGAATCTGTGGAAAGAACTGAAAACTGCTGTTCACAAATGCTCTCCATCCAACCTCACTGAGCTCGAGCTGTTTTGCAAGGAGGAATGGGAAAAAATTTCAGTCTCTTGATGTGCAAAACTGATAGAGACATACCCCAAGTGACTTACAGCTGTAATCGCAGCAAAAGGTGGCGCTACAAAGTATTAACTTAAGGGGGCTGAATAATTTTGCACGCCCAATTTTTCAGTTTTTGATTTGTTAAAAAAGTTTGAAATATCCAATAAATGTCGTTCCACTTCATGATTGTGTCCCACTTGTTGTTGACTCTTCACAAAAAAATACAGTTTTATATCTTTATGTTTGAAGCCTGAAATGTGGCAAAAGGTCGCAAAGTTCAAGGGGGCCGAATACTTTCGCAAGGCACTGTATAATGACAGAATGATAACAATACCCACTTATTTATGGACTATAATATAAAATGGTGAGACGGTGTTTAAGATGAGCGTTCATAAAAAAACGTCTTCATTTCCCTGGTGGGTAAGAACTTCGTATAACTACTCTCAACACACGTGAGATGGGAAGGAACTGACCCTCTTTTTCTTGATATTTTGTGTTGCTGAAGTAAGCTTGTCAGTAGGGTCCTAGGTCTCCTGTGTTACGTTCCCCAGTTTATATGTTGTAGTTTGTGTATTTGCATGTGTTTATTTCAGGAAAATGGCTTCCTGAAATCCCTCAAGCAGCTGATTGGTCGACTCCAGGGTTAATTGGAGAGCTGACCCCGCCCCCTCGTCAAGACACAGCTGTCTCCAGTTACACATTCATTCAGAAGCTATATAAAAGCCAGTGTTCTGTTCAGGATAGAGAGATTTTTTTTGCTGGAGGTTGATTTTGCTGGGAGTTCATTGCTGAGAGTGGGTATGTTCTGAGTTTGTTGCTCAGGTAGAGCTTAGTTGATGTCCTTTGTTTCTTAGTTTGTTTGTAAAATTGTGTAATATTCTGTTTCATTTGTTCCCAGGGGGGAAGGGGAAGGCACCTTGGGAGTGCTTAGGCAAGAGGCCCGCGGGCATACATATACCCGTAGTATATTCATTGTCTAGGTACACTAGGTAAGACCTGGGCGGACCACCCCCTGTATTTTGGTTAGGGCACCAGGTGGTGCTAAATTAGGTAAGTAGTGGGTAGGCAGGTAAGATGGGGGGGGGCTTTGAGATTTACTTTCTTTGCTTTGGTTCCGTCCAGCCCCTTTTCCCCATATTACCGTGTACAGGAATAAAGTCCTTGTAAAACGGTACCACATTCTGCCTGTTGTCATCCTTACTCGCACCTACAGTCCATACCTCTTTCGCTTCACAGAGCGTTTAGTTGTAGCAGGGGGTTGCGTTCCCTCTTCATAGAGGCGTGCGTAACAAAATGGGGGCTCATCCGGGATATTTCCATTAAACCCACCGGACCCTGCTGCTCTGAGTTCTCTGTGGTTAGTGATTGAGGTGTGATGGTAGGTTGTGAGTTTGGATGACTTGTTTAGTTAGTGTGTTCAGTAGACTGCGTTGTATAAGATGGCTGCCTCAGCCATCTCTAAGTTTTTTGAAGCACCCTCTATTGATTGTTTGGTGAGGTTTCGTAAAGTAGACCTTATAGCTATAGCTGACCATTATGGATTTGTTGTCCCTGAGAAAGCCCTAAAGGCTGAGCTTTTGGTGCTAGTCAGGGAGGGTTTAGTGAGAGAACGGATTCTCTCATTGCAAGGAGAGGAGACGGGTAGACCTTCCGATGCCAAGTCGGAGGACAAGGCGGAGGAAGGGGTTCCTCGTACCCCTTTTACATTGCCCCGATTCGATCCTTTATCTTCTGCTTCGCGTCGTTCAGATGGAACTGCTAGGCTGAAGGTCAGGCTGGCTCGGTTAGAAATGGAGCAAAAAGATAAAGAGAGACAGATGAATTTTGAACTTGAAATTAGGAGAATAGAAGCTGACAAGGAGGAGCTAGACGCTCGCTCCAGTGCGACTCTACAAGCTGCTCAACATCAAACCCACTTCGATGTGAGTAAAAACATAGCTTTAGTCCCTCCATTCCGAGAGTCGGAAGTGGATTCTTATTTCTCTGCGTTTGAGCGTGTAGCCGCTGCGCTGCATTGGCCACTCAAGGTTTGGCCGCTCCTGTTACAATGTAAATTGTCTGGGAAAGCCCAGGAAGTAATAGCTGCTCTCTCCCTGGAAGACAGTTTACACTACAATACAGTTAAAACTACCGTGTTGCGGGCTTATGAGTTGGTGCCGGAAGCTTATAGACAGATAGCTTCAGGAACCACAAGAAACTCTCTCAACGTACATTTGTTGAATTTGCTAGGGACAAAGAGTCTCTGTTTAGTCGCTGGTGTTCAGCCAGCAAAGCTAACACCTTTGCTGATATTAAGGAGTTGATGCTGTTGGAGGACTTTAAAGGCAACCTCCCAGATAGAATTGTAGTTCATTGAAATGAACAGAAGGTGGTGACATTGGCCCAAGCAGCAGTGTTGGCAGATGAGTACGCTTTGACACACAAGACTGTCTTTGGTGCACCTCGTTTTGAAGGCCGGACGATTACGTCATCAGTTCCTCGTTCAGGTCGCTTTTCCTCTGAAAACCCTAAGCCTTTTCATGAAATCCGTGAATGTTTTTACTGTCACCAAAAGGGTCACGTGATTGCGGACTGCCCAGTTTTGAAAAATAAACCGAAACAGTCCCAGTCACCGTCCCCAAAAATGAAAAGTTTGGGTTTAGTGAAGTCTTTGGCTCGTCCATTGGATCGAGTTGTTGATTCAGCATTTGAGAAACCGGATCCTGTCTATGCTCCGTTTATCTCTACCGGTTATGTTTCCTTAACAGGAGAACAAGCTGATCAAAAGCCTATCCAAATCCTACGAGACACTGGGGCGGCGCAGTCAGTAATCATTACTGATGTTTTACCCTGGTCTCCTGAAACATATTGTGGCTCACATGTCATATTACAGGGGATAGAGACAAAAACCGTGCCTGTACCATTACACTGGGTCCACTTAGTGTCAGACTTGGTATCAGGACGTTTCCGTGTTGGTGTAGTATCTACACTCCCAGTAAAAGGAGTCACATTGCTACTAGGGAATGATATTGCTGGTGGTAACGCCATTCCTGTGTTAGAGGTAGTAGACAATCCAGAAATCAGAACTACAGATGAGAAATTGGTTCAAGCATTTCCACATGTTTTTCCTGCTTGTGTGTTAACGAGGGCACAATCTCGCAAGCTAGGAGATGTGGTGGATTTGGCTAGTTCTATTTTTGAGAATGTTGAGGTAGAAGACAATGCACCGAGTATGCCTTCTGCAATGCCGACAGTTTTTACACCCGTAAAAACTAAGGCAGGGGAAAACGAAATTGTGCCCCAATTACATGACATTCTTTTGTCTGTCACCCCTGAGAAGGTGATTGAATGTCAAAAAGAAGACACCAGTCTTCGCAAGTGTTTTGCTTCGGTAATTTCCATTGAGGAAGCTAAAAGAGAGACCGCCTACTTTATGGAAGCAGGAGTTTTGATGCGTAAATGGGCATCTCATGACACCATTAATGACTGGAGTGAAGAGTGTCAAGTGGTTGTTCCTACACCGTTTCGACAGCAGGTGCTGTCACTCGCCCATGACCAGGCGTGGTCTGGACACTTGGGGATCACAAAGACTTATAACCGGGTCCTTCGTCATTTCTTCTGGCCAGGTTTGAAGTCTGACGTGGTCCAATTTTGTAAAACATGTCACATATGTCAACTCACTGGGAAAGTGAATCAAAAGTGTTCCACGAGCGCCACTCTGCCCGATTCCTGTGGTGGGGGAACCGTTTGAAAGAGTGATAATTGATTGTGTAGGTCCATTGCCGAAAACCAGGTCAGGTAACCAGTTCCTACTAACAATAATGTGCAGTGCTACTCGATACCCAGAGGCTATTCCTCTCCGTACTATAACGGCTAAGACTGTGGTGAAGGCACTAGTGAAGTTCTTCTCTACGTTTGGACTCCCTAAAGTAATCCAAACTGATCAGGGATCCAACTTCATGTCTAAACTGTTTTCAAATGTGTTAAAGACATTGTGTATTTCCCACCAGGTCTATAGTCCGTATCATCCAGAGAGTCAAGGGGCTCTAGAACGCTGGCATCAGACGCTGAAGACAATGCTACGCAAGTATTATATGGATACCAGTACTGATTGGGATGAGGGGGTGCCCTTTGTCCTATTTGCTATAAGGGAAACGATACAAGAGTCCTTAGGGTTCAGCCCTGCTGACCTTGTGTTTGGACACACCCCACGGGGTCCGCTTAAAGTTTTGAAGGAGCATATCTTATCTCCTACACCCAGTAGCGCCCCTAAAAATGTGTTGGAATATGTCAGTAAGATGCGGGAGAGACTGCACGCCGCATGTGCGTTAGCCCAAAAGTCTCTCTCCTCGTCTCAAAAACGCATGAAGTTGCATTATGACAAAAAGGCTGTTGGCCGTTCATTTGCACCAGGAGATCAAGTTTTAGTTTTGTTGCCAATCCCTGGCTCATCTCTGTCAGCACGTTTTTCTGGACCATATCTGGTGGAAAAGAAAATCAATGACACCAATTATGTGATAAAGACACCAGATCGAAGGCGTTCTTCCCGTGTGTCATGTTAACATGCTGAAAACATATTATGTGCGCGATTCTCCCGACAGCTCCTCAAGTAAGCCGGTCCAGCCCGCCGTCTCCAGTGTGGCTGCGGTGGTGCTGAAGCCTGGCTGGGACCTAGATGAGGATAAGGAATATCAACCCACGTTGATATTTTGTGTTGCTGAAGTAAGCTTGTCAGTAGGGTCCTAGGTCTCCTGACCCACTGATATTTTGTGTTGCTGAAGTAAGCTTGTCAGTAGGGTCCTAGGTCTCCTGACCCACTGATATTTTGTGTTGCTGAAGGAAGCTTGTCAGTAGGGTCCTAGGTCTCCTGAACCACATTGATATTTTGTGTTGCTGAAGTAAGCTTGTCAGTAGGGTCCTAGGTCTCCTGACCCACATTGATATTTTGTGTTGCTGAAGTAAGCTTGTCAGTAGGGTCCTAGGTCTCCTGACCCACTTTGATATTTTGTGTTGCTGAAGTAAGCTTGTCAGTAGGGTCCTAGGTCTCCTGACCCACTGTTATTTTGTGTTGCTGAAGTAAGCTTGTCAGTAGGGTCCTAGGTCTCCTGACCCACGTTGATATTTTGTGTTGCTGAAGTAAGCTTGTCAGTAGGGTCCTAGGTCTCCTGACCCACTGATATTGTGTGTTGCTGAAGTAAGCTTGTCAGTAGGGTCCTAGGTCTCCTGACCCACGTTGATATTTTGTGTTGCTGAAGTAAGCTCGTCAGTAGGGTCCTAGGTCTCCTGACCCACGTTGATATTTTGTGTTGCTGAAGTAAGCTTGTCAGTAGGGTCCTAGGTCTCCTGACCCACATTGATATTTTGTTTTGCTGAAGTAAGCTTGTCAGTAGGGTCCTAGGTCTCCTGACCCACTTTGATATTTTGTGTTGCTGAAGTAAGCTTGTCAGTAGGGTCCTAGGTCTCCTGACCCACTTTGATATTTTGTGTTGCTGAAGTAAGCTCGTCAGTAGGGTCCTAGGTCTCCTGACCCACTGTTATTTTGTGTTGCTGAAGTAAGCTTGTCAGTAGGGTCCTAGGTCTCCTGACCCACTTTGATATTTTGTGTTGCTGAAGTAAGCTTGTCAGTAGGGTCCTAGGTCTCCTGACCCACTTTGATATTTTGTGTTGCTGAAGTAAGCTTGTCAGTAGGGTCCTAGGTCTCCTGACCCACTTTGATATTTTGTGTTGCTGAAGTAAGCTTGTCAGTAGGGTCCTAGGTCTCCTGACCCACTTTGATATTTTGTGTTGCTGAAGTAAGCTTGTCAGTAGGGTCCTAGGTCTCCTGACCCACTGATATTTTGTGTTGCTGAAGGAAGCTTGTCAGCAGGGTCCTAGGTCTCCTGACCCACTTTGATATTTTGTGTTGCTGAAGTAAGCTTATCAGTAGGGTCCTAGGTCTCCTGACCCACTGTTATTTTGTGTTGCTGAAGTAAGCTTGTCAGTAGGGTCCTAGGTCTCCTGACCCACTGATATTTTGTGTTGCTGAAGTAAGCTTGTCAGTAGGGTCCTAGGTCTCCTGACCCACATTAATATTTTGTGTTGCTGAAGTAAGCTTCTCAGTAGGGTCCTAGGTCTCCTGACCCACTGTTATTTTGTGTTGCTGAAGGAAGCTTGTCAGTAGGGTCCTAGGTCTCCTGACCCACTGATATTTTGTGTTGCTGAAGGAAGCTTGTCAGTAGGGTCCTAGGTCTCCTGATCCACTGTTATTTTGTGTTGCTGAAGTAAGCTTGTCAGTAGGGTCCTAGGTCTCCTGACCCACTGATATTTTGTGTTGCTGAAGGAAGCTTGTCAGTAGGGTCCTAGGTCTCCTGAACCACATTGATATTTTGTGTTGCTGAAGTAAGCTTGTCAGTAGGGTCCTAGGTCTCCTGACCCACATTGATATTTTGTGTTGCTGAAGTAAGCTTGTCAGTAGGGTCCTAGGTCTCCTGACCCACTTTGATATTTTGTGTTGCTGAAGTAAGCTTGTCAGTAGGGTCCTAGGTCTCCTGACCCACTGTTATTTTGTGTTGCTGAAGTAAGCTTGTCAGTAGGGTCCTAGGTCTCCTGACCCACGTTGATATTTTGTGTTGCTGAAGTAAGCTCGTCAGTAGGGTCCTAGGTCTCCTGACCCACGTTGATATTTTGTGTTGCTGAAGTAAGCTTGTCAGTAGGGTCCTAGGTCTCCTGACCCACGTTGATATTTTGTGTTGCTGAAGTAAGCTTGTCAGTAGGGTCCTAGGTCTCCTGACCCACATTGATATTTTGTTTTGCTGAAGTAAGCTTGTCAGTAGGGTCCTAGGTCTCCTGACCCACTTTGATATTTTGTGTTGCTGAAGTAAGCTTGTCAGTAGGGTCCTAGGTCTCCTGACCCACTTTGATATTTTGTGTTGCTGAAGTAAGCTCGTCAGTAGGGTCCTAGGTCTCCTGACCCACTGTTATTTTGTGTTGCTGAAGTAAGCTTGTCTGTAGGGTCCTAGGTCTCCTGACCCACTTTGATATTTTGTGTTGCTGAAGTAAGCTTGTCAGTAGGGTCCTAGGTCTCCTGACCCACTTTGATATTTTGTGTTGCTGAAGTAAGCTTGTCAGTAGGGTCCTAGGTCTCCTGACCCACTTTGATATTTTGTGTTGCTGAAGTAAGCTTGTCAGTAGGGTCCTAGGTCTCCTGACCCACTTTGATATTTTGTGTTGCTGAAGTAAGCTTGTCAGTAGGGTCCTAGGTCTCCTGACCCACTGATATTTTGTGTTGCTGAAGGAAGCTTGTCAGCAGGGTCCTAGGTCTCCTGACCCACTTTGATATTTTGTGTTGCTGAAGTAAGCTTATCAGTAGGGTCCTAGGTCTCCTGACCCACTGTTATTTTGTGTTGCTGAAGTAAGCTTGTCAGTAGGGTCCTAGGTCTCCTGACCCACTGATATTTTGTGTTGCTGAAGTAAGCTTGTCAGTAGGGTCCTAGGTCTCCTGACCCACATTAATATTTTGTGTTGCTGAAGTAAGCTTGTCAGTAGGGTCCTAGGTCTCCTGACCCACTGTTATTTTGTGTTGCTGAAGGAAGCTTGTCAGTAGGGTCCTAGGTCTCCTGACCCACTGATATTTTGTGTTGCTGAAGGAAGCTTGTCAGTAGGGTCCTAGGTCTCCTGACCCACTGATATTGTGTGTTGCTGAAGTAAGCTTGTCAGTAGGGTCCTAGGTCTCCTGACCCACTGATATTTTGTGTTGCTGAAGTAAGCTTGTCAGTAGGGTCCTAGGTCTCCTGACCCACGTTGATTTTTTTGTGTTGCTGAAGTAAGCTTGTCAGTAGGGTCCTAGGTCTCCTGACCCACTGATATTTTGTGTTGCTGAAGTAAGCTTGTCAGTAGGGTCCTAGGTCTCCTGACCCACTAATATTTTGTGTTGCTGAAGGAAGCTTGTCAGTAGGGTCCTAGGTCTCCTGACCCACTGATATGTTGTGTTGCTGAAGGAAGCTTGTCAGTAGGGTCCTAGGTCTCCTGACCCACTGATATGTTGTGTTGCTGAAGGAAGCTTGTCAGTAGGGTCCTAGGTCTCCTGACCCACTGTTATTTTGTGTTGCTGAAGTAAGCTTGTCAGTAGGGTCCTAGGTCTCCTGACCCACTTTGATATTTTGTGTTGCTGAAGTAAGCTTGTCAGTAGGGTCCTAGGTCTCCTGACCCACTTTGATATTTTGTGTTGCTGAAGTAAGCTTGTCAGTAGGGTCCTAGGTCTCCTGACCCACTGATATTTTGTGTTGCTGAAGGAAGCTTGTCAGCAGGGTCCTAGGTCTCCTGACCCACTTTGATATTTTGTGTTGCTGAAGTAAGCTTATCAGTAGGGTCCTAGGTCTCCTGACCCACTTATTTTGTGTTGCTGAAGTAAGCTTGTCAGTAGGGTCCTAGGTCTCCTGACCCACTGATATTTTGTGTTGCTGAAGGAAGCTTGTCAGTAGGGTCCTAGGTCTCCTGACCCACTGATATTGTGTGTTGCTGAAGTAAGCTTGTCAGTAGGGTCCTAGGTCTCCTGACCCACTGATATTTTGTGTTGCTGAAGTAAGCTTGTCAGTAGGGTCCTAGGTCTCCTGACCCACGTTGATTTTTTTGTGTTGCTGAAGTAAGCTTGTCAGTAGGGTCCTAGGTCTCCTGACCCACTGATATTTTGTGTTGCTAAAGTAAGCTTGTCAGTAGGGTCCTAGGTCTCCTGACCCACTAATATTTTGTGTTGCTGAAGGAAGCTTGTCAGTAGGGTCCTAGGTCTCCTGACCCACTGATATGTTGTGTTGCTGAAGGAAGCTTGTCAGTAGGGTCCTAGGTCTCCTGACCCACTGATATGTTGTGTTGCTGAAGGAAGCTTGTCAGTAGGGTCCTAGGTCTCCTGACCCACGTTGATATTTTGTGTTGCTGAAGTAAGCTTGTCAGTAGGGTCCTAGGTCTCCTGACCCACTTTGATCGGTTTGAGGAAAAACAAGCTATTTTCAGAGGAAAGGTGTCTTCTCTTGTACTTTAAAATCAACACCTGTGTGAGTGAGTGACAACGACTCCCACTCTTCAAGCGCCATATCCACGGAAACACACCGCGGCCTCATTGCCACGGCAACAAGCATCTTCAGTTACTGTGGCTCTGCTGCCCTCAGTTTCCATAGTAACCCTTATGAGCTGGATTTGCTAGGAGAAGCAGTCCCATTAATCAAGAAGTCAAGAACAGACAATACATTGACTTTTATCATTGGCTATTATTAGTATTGGATTTTTTGGGGGGCTATTATTATTATTATTATTATTACTTTGTTTGTTCACATATAACAACAACTTATAACAGCCTAATATAATTTTATGGTTAAAAAATAAAGTTATCATTTTTTGTTTGTGTCATTGAGAAACATATTTAGGTTAAAGTACGATTTCCTGTTGTATTCTGGAACAAAAGACCTTCCCAGTCTTCACTCACACCATCTGTTTATCCACACTGGTGCCATGGGAACCGCTTGCCGTTGCCTAGTTACAGAGTCCGCCTGTCTCCATGCACAGATCAGCTGCGAACAGCAGGAAAGTAACATGGTCAGTGCTATCCGGGGTCCTTGGGGCGTCCCTACCCTTAACCTTTACCCTAACCATAAACATTTTCAATTTCAATGGTGTAGGGATGTCCCTAGCCCTTGATTCTGACTCTCAGTTCCATTACATTACAGATCTGAGTCATTGGACGAAGGTCGGGGGGAGTTTTGTTATTAAGAACCCCAACGCTCAACCTAAACATTAACACGTGATGCTTGGTTTAAACATTAACATCAAGCTGTCCACTTAGGAAGCAACACTGATTGACAATACATTTCACATGCTGTTGTGCAAATGGAACAGACAACAGGTGGAAATTATAGGCAATTAGCAAGACACCCCCAATAAAGGAGTGGTTCTGCAGGTGGTGACCACAGACCAATTCTCAGTTCCTATGCTTCCTGGCTGATGTTTTGGTCTCTTTTGAATGCTGACGGTGCTTTCACTCTAGTGGTAGCATGAGACGGAGTCTACAACCCACACAAGTGGATTAGGTAGTGCAGCTCATCCAGGATGGTACATCAATGCGAGCTGTGGCAAGAAGGTTTGCTGTGTCTGTCAGCGTTGTGTCCAGATCAGCCTGTATTGTGGTTTTCCACTTTAATATTGAGTGTGACTCCAAATCCAGACCTCCATGGGTTGATAAATTTGATTTCCATTGATAATTTGTGTGATATTGTTGTCAGCACATTCAACAATGTAAAGAAAAAAGTATTTAATAAGAATATTTCATTCATTCAAATCTAGAATGTGTTATTTTAGTGTTCCCTTTATTTTTTGAGCAGTGTGTGTATATATATATATATATATATATATACACACACACACAGTGGGGAGAACAAGTATTTGATACACTGCCGATTTTGCAGGTTTTCCTACTTAAAAAATTACAGACCTCTACATGCTTTGTATCATATGTACACTTCAACTGTGAGAGACAGAATCTAAAACAAAAATTTTGAAAATCACATTGTATGATTTTTAAGTAATTAATTTGCATTTTATTGCATGACATAAGTATTTGATCACCTTCAACCAGTAAGAATTCTGGCTCTCACAAACCTGTTCGTTTTTCTTTAAGAAGCCCTCCTGTTCTCCACTCATTACCTGTATTAACTGCACCTGTTTGAACTCGTTACCTGTATAAAAGACACCTGTCCACACACTCAATAAAACAGAGTCCAACCTCTCCACAATGGCCAAGACTAGAGAGATGTGTAAGGACAGCAGGGATAAAATTGTAGACCTGCACAAGGCTGGGATGGGCTACAGGACAATAGGCAAGCAGCTTGGTGAGAAGGCAACAGGCAACTGTTGGCGCAATTATTAGAAAATGGAAGAAGTTCCAGATGACGGTCAATCACCCTCGGTCTGGGGCTCCATGAAGATCTCACCCTGTGGGGCATCAATGATCATGAGGAAGGTGAGGGATCAGCCCAGAACTACACGGCAGGACCTGGTCAATGACCTGAAGAGAGCTGGGACCACAGTCTCAAAGAAAACCATTAGTAACACACTACGCCGTCATGGATTAAAATGCTGCAGCGCATGCAAGGTCCCCCTGCTCAAGCCAGCCCATGTCCAGGCCCATCTGAAGTTTGCCAATGACCATCTGGATGATCCAGAGGAGGAATGGGAGAAGGTCATGTGGTCTGATGAGACAAAAATAGAGCTTTTTGTTCTAAACTCCACTCGCCGTGTTTGGAGGAAGAAGAAGGATGAGTACAACCCCAAGAACACCATCCCAACCGTGAAGCATGGAGGTGGAAACATCATTCTTTGGGGATGATTTTCTGCAAAGGGGACAGGACGACTGCACTGCATTGAGGGGAGCATGGATGGGCCATGTATCGCCAGATCTTGGCCAACAACCTCCTTCCCTCAGTAAGAGCATTGAAGATGCTTCTTACACAGCCAGGGCAACTAATAAGTGGCTCCGTAAGAAGCATCTCAAGGTCCTGGAGTGGCCTACCCAGTCACCAGACCTGAACCCAATAGAAAATCTTTGGAGGGAGCTGAAAGTCCGTATTGCCCAGCGACAGCCCCAAAACCTGAAGGATCTGGAGAAGGTCTGTATGGAGGAGAGGGCCAAAATCCCTGCTGCACTGTGTGCAAACCTGGTCAAGAACTACAGGAAACTCACAGGAATCTCTTTAATTGCAAACAAAAGTTTCTGGTCCCAAATGTGCTCAATGGGATTGAGATCCGGGCTCATCGCTGGCCATGGCAGAACCATGACATTCCTGTCTTGCAGGATATCATGCATAGAATGAGCAGTATGGCTGGTGGTATTGTCATGCTGGAGGGTCATGTCAGGATGAGCCTGCAGGAAGGGTACCACATGAGGGAGGAGGATGTCTTCCCTGTAACGCACAGCATTGAGATTGAGTGCAATGACAACATGCTCAGTCCGATGATGCTGTAACACACAGCAGGTCTGGGGACCATAACGGACCGTCCACCTCCAAATCGATCTCGCTCCAGAGTACAGGCCTCGGTGTAACGCTCATTCCTTCGACGATAAACGCTAATCCGACCATCATCCCTGGTGAGACAAAACTGCGACTCGTCAGTGAAGAGCACTTTTTGCCAGGCCTTTCTGGTCCAGCGATGGTGGGTTTGTGCCCATAGGAAACATTTTTGCTGGTGATGTCTGGTGAGAGCCTGCCTTACAACAGGCCTACAAGCCCTCAGTCCAGCCTCTCTCAGCCTATTACGGACAGTCTGAGCATTGTGCATTCCTAGTGTAACTCGGGCAGTTGTTGTTGCCATCCTGTACCTGTCCCGCAGTTGTGATGTTCGGATGTACTGATCCTGCGCAGGTGTTGTTACACGTGGTCTGCCACTGCGAGGACGATCAGCTGTCCACCCTGTCGCCCGGTAGCGCTGTCTTAGGCGTCTCACAGTACGGACATTGCAATTTATTGTCCTGGCTACATTTGCAGTCCTCATGCCTCCTTGCAGAATGCCGAAGGCACATTCACGCAGATGAGCAGGTACCCTGGGCATCTTTCTTTTGGTGGAGTCAGTAGAAAGGCCTCTTTAGTGTCCTAAGTTTTCATAACTGTGACCATAATTGCCTACCGTCTGTCAGCTGTTATTATCTTAACAACCGTTCTAGAGGTGCATGTTCATTAATTGTTTATTGTTCATTGCACAAGCATGGGAAACAGTGTTTAAACCTTTTACAATGAAGGTCTGTGAAGTTATTTAGATTTTTACAAATGTCTTTTTTTGCTGAGTTTATAGGAACCGAAGGTTCAGAGCTTTTGTGAAACATCACAGCACAGTCAAAAAATAGATGACAGCTAAAAAACTGGATGGTCTTCAGAGATAGATGGGAGGGGTTGAGGGTAGCTGAAGGCTAGGACTGGATGGTCTTCAGAGATAGATGGGAAGGGTTGAGGGTAGCTGAAGGCTAGGACTGGATGGTCTTCAGAGATAGATGGGAGGGGTTGAGGGTAGCTGAAGGCTAGGACTGGATGGTCTTCAGAGATAGATGGGAGGGGTTGAGGGTATCTGAAGGCTAGGACTGGATGGTCTTCAGAGATAGATGGGAGGGGTTGAGGGTAGCTGAAGGCTAGGACTGGTTGGTCTTCAGAGTTAGATGGGAGGGGTTGAGGGTAGCTGAAGGCTAGGACTGGATTGTCTTCAGAGATAGATGGGAGGGGTTGAGGGTAGCTGAAGGCTAGGACTGGATGGTCTTCAGAGATAGATGGGAGGGGTTGAGGGTATCTGAAGGCTAGGACTGGATGGTCTTCAGAGATAGATGGGACGGGTTGAGGGTAGCTGAAGGCTAGGACTGGATGGTCTTCAGAGATAGATGGGAGGGGTTGAGGGTAGCTGAAGGCTAGGACTGGATGGTCTTCAGAGATAGATGGGAGGGGTTGAGGGTAGCTGAAGGCTAGGACTGGATGGTCTTCAGAGATAGATGGGAAGGGTTGAGGGTAGCTGAAGGCTAGGACTGGATGGTCTTCAGAGATAGATGGGAGGGGTTGAGGGTAGCTGAAGGCTAGGACTGGATGATCTTCAGAGATAGATGGGAGGGGTTGAGGGTAGCTGAAGGCTAGGACTGGATGGTCTTCAGAGATAGATGGGAGGGGTTGAGGGTAGCTGAAGGCTAGGACTGGATGGTGTTCAGAGATAGATGGGAGGGGTTGAGGGTTGCTGAAGGCTGGGGCTAAAAACAAAACAAAAAAATCTAATTTGAAATATACTGTCAGTGAAATTGATGTATGTATAATCTGGAAGTGTATTATACATACCACAACAAATAAACAACAAGTATTGTTGTCCATTAGTTTACTCCCATTAGGGGTTGGGTTTTTGTTCAACATTATAATATACAAAATCTGTTATTATCTTAACAACCGTTCTAGAGGTGCATGTTCATTAATTGTTTATGGTTCATTGCACAAGCATGGGAAACAGTGTTTAAACCTTTTACAATGAAGGTCTGTGAAGTTATTTAGATTTTTACAAATGTCTTTTTTTGCTGAGTTCATAGGAACCGAAGGTTCAGAGCTTTTGTGAAACATCACAGCACAGTCAAAAAATAGATGACAGCTAAAAAACTGGATGGTCTTCAGAGATAGATGGGAGGGGTTGAGGGTAGCTGAAGGCTAGGACTGGATGGTCTTCAGAGATAGATGGGAGGGGTTGAGGGTAGCTGAAGGCTAGGACTGGATGATCTTCAGAGATAGATGGGAGGGGTTGAGGGTAGCTGAAGGCTAGGACTGGATGGTCTTCAGAGATAGATGGGAGGGGTTGAGGGTAGCTGAAGGCTAGGACTGGATGGTCTTCAGAGATAGATGGGAAGGGTTGAGGGTAGCTGAAGGCTAGGACTGGATGGTCTTCAGAGATAGATGGGAGGGGTTGAGGGTAGCTGAAGGCTAGGACTGGATGATCTTCAGAGATAGATGGGAGGGGTTGAGGGTAGCTGAAGGCTAGGACTGGATGGTCTTCAGAGATAGATGGGAGGGGTTGAGGGTAGCTGAAGGCTAGGACTGGATGGTCTTCAGAGATAGATGGGAGGGGTTGAGGGTAGCTGAAGGCTAGGACTGGATGGTGTTCAGAGATAGATGAGAGGGGTTGAGGGTAGCTGAAGGCTGGGGCTAAAAACAAAACAAAAACATCTCATTTGAAATATACTGTCAGTGAAATTGATGTATGTGTAATCTGGAAGTGTATTATACATACCACAACAAATAAACAACAAGTATTGTTGTCCATTAGTTTACTCCCATTAGGGGTTGGGTTTTTGTTCAACTTTATAATATACAAAATCCAACGCCATGTAGCTAGATAGTTCAGTCCTCCAGTTGGTTCTTGATGGTGAATATGAGGCTTTCCAATTTATGGCCATAAAAATAATAATAAAAAAAATCAGCAATTAGACCTAGATCAAAAAAAACTCTGATATTGATCACCAATATTGAAATTCCCCAACAGACATAATCGTGGAGATGGATGGATGTAAATTCCTAGATGTAATGAAATGATAGCACATACAATATCTCAAAATGGTGCCAGTTTATCACAGGACCACAGTATCACAGGACCACAGGACCATAGTATCACAGGACCATAGTATGACAGGACCATAGTATGACAGGACCACAGTATCACAGGACCACAGGACCATAGTATCACAGGACCATAGTATGACAGGACCATAGTATCACAGGACCACAGGACCATAGTAACACAGGACCACAGTATCACAGGACCACAGGACCATAGTATCACAGGACCACAGTATCACAGGACCACAGGACCATGGTATCACAGGACCATAGTATGACAGGACCATAGTATGACAGGACCACAGTATCACAGGACCACAGGACCATAGTATCACAGGACCATAGTATGACAGGACCATAGTATCACAGGACCACAGGATCACAGGACCACAGGACCATAGTATCACAGGACCACAGTATCACAGGACCACAGGACCATAGTATCACAGGACCACAGTATCACAGGACCACAGTATCACAGGACCACAGGACCATAGTATCACAGGACCACAGTATCACAGGACCACAGTATCACAGGACCACAGGACCATAGTATCACAGGACCACAGTATCACAGGACCACAGTATCACAGAACCATAGTATCACATGACCACAGTATCACAGGACCACAGTATCACAGGACCACAGTATCACAGGACCACAGGACCATAGTATCACAGGACCACAGTATCACAGGACCACAGGACCATAGTATCACAAGACCACAGTATCACAGGACCACAGTATCACAGGACCACAGGACCATAGTATCACAGGACCACAGTATCACAGGACCACAGGACCATAGTACCACAGGACCATAGTACCACAGGACCACAGTATCACAGGACCACAGTATCACAGGACCACAGTATCACAGGACCACAGGACCATAGTATCACAGGACCACAGTATCAAAGGACCACAGGACCATAGTATCACAGGACCACAGTATCACAGGACCACAGTATCACAGGACCACAGTATCACAGGATGACAGGACCATAGTATCACAGGACCACAGTATCACAGGACCACAGTATCACAGGACCACAGGACCATAGTATCACAGGACCACAGTATCACAGGACCACAGTATCACAGGACCACAGGACCATAGTATCACAGGACCACAGTATCACATGACCACAGGACCATAGTATTACAGGACCACAGTATCACAGGACCACAGGACCATAGTATCACAGGACCATAGTATCACAGGACCACAGGACCACAGGACCATAGTATCACAGGACCACAGTATCACAGGACCACAGGACCATAGTACCACAGGACCATAGTACCACAGGACCATAGTACCACAGGACCACAGTATCAGAGGACCACAGCATCACAGGACCACAGTATCACAGGACCACAGGACCACAGTATCACAGGACCACAGGACCATAGTATCACAGGACCATAGTATGGCAGGACCATAGTATCACAGGACCACAGGATCACAGGACCACAGGACCATAGTATCACAGGACCACAGTATCACATGACCACAGGACCATAGTATCACAGGACCATAGTATCACAGGACCACAGGACCACAGTATCACAGGACCACAGGACCATAGTATCACAGGACCACAGTATCACAGGACCGCAGTATCACAGGACCACAGGACCATAGTATCACAGGACCACAGTATCACAGGACCACAGTATCACAGGACCACAGTATCACAGGACCACAGGACCATATTATCACAGGACCACAGTATCACAGGACCACAGGACCATAGTATCACAGGACCACAGTATCACAGGACCACAGGACCATAGTACCACAGGACCATAGTATCACAGGACCACAGTATCACAGGACCACAGTATCACAGGACCACAGGACCATAGTATCACAGGACCACAGTATCACAGGACCACAGGACCATAGTATCACAGGACCACAGTATCACAGGACCACAGGACCATAGTATCACAGGACCACAGTATCACAGGACCACAGTATCACAGGACCACAGGACCATAGTATCACAGGACCACAGTATCACAGGACCACAGTATCACAGGACCACAGGACCACAGGACCATAGTATCACAGGACCACAGTATCACAGGACCACAGGACCATAGTATCACAGGACCACAGTATCACAGGACCACAGGACCATAGTACCACAGGACCACAGGACCACAGTATCACAGGACCACAGTATCACAGGACCACAGTATCACAGGACCACAGGACCATAGTATCACAGGACCACAGTATCACAGGACCACAGGACCATAGTATCACAGGACCACAGTATCACAGGACCACAGTATCACAGGACCACAGTATCACAGGACGACAGGACCATAGTATCACAGGACCACAGTATCACAGGACCACAGGACCATAGTATCACAGGACCACAGTATCACAGGACCACAGGACCATAGTACCACAGGACCATAGTATCACAGGACCACAGGGTCACAGGATAAAATGGTTCCTTTGTGGTTTTGTATCTCCTACAGAGATATGTCTGGGTGCATTACATTACATTACATTAAATGACATGCATTCTGGCAGGAATGAATTATCTTAATAAATTGCAGTAGTTTAAGTCATACGTTGTAGGAACAGGTATTCACATATCTGTGACCAATGGTTCTCCTCATTTTCTTCCTGTAAATCGGTTTCCCCAGTTTCTTCCTTATAGGTCCTGAACCATCAGGTAGAATTTCAATAAATCCTTGATATCAATAATCTTCTTTGGGATAGCAGCTTCTCTCAGTATTATTATAATTTTTGCTAGATGCCTTCGGTTTTCTAGCTGTCATCCAGATTCTGTTGAAGTGATTGAATAAGATCTGAGTTAGTAAGAACTCTGAGTAGTAAGAATTGTTCTTGCATCTAGCACTGCGTAATAGGAGGGAGAGGGTGAGCTATGTGCATAGTCAGCGATTGCACGTGTGTGTGTGTGTGTGTGTGTGTGATGATGATGAAGAATAATATGCACCCTCAGGGAGAGCCCAGCTCTGCCCCTCCCCTCATCCTGGAATTTGGGTTGTCAATCAACATGATTGATGTCCTTCCCCACCCCCCCTTCTCCATCCCTCTCCCTATCTGTCCTCTCCCCCAATCCCCCCTCCCATCCCTTCCCCCAGATTAGTAAATCCTTAATGTCGACAGGTAGGCGATCGTCCATCACCCCTCCCTCCCTCCCTCCCTCCCTCCCTATCCAAGCTGACCAGAACATTGAGAGGGGGATGGGGTGGGGGGTGGGGGGGTGGTGAGGGTCAGAGGGTGAGGGTCACGATGTTTGACCATGTGCACAGCATTGTATTTGCTGAAGGTGTCTGTATTGGATGCGGCTACGGTGCTACTAGCTAACAGTGTACTAACTAGCAGCAACTAACTCAAACCCGGGGACATTACAAAACATGGCCTGAATCGAATCCAATGTGAGACACATTGAGCACAGAGAGCTTCATCAACAACGACAGGGGGCCCAGATAGCATATGCTAGCAAAATGTGTAAGGGAAAAAAAATGTGACACTTGGTAATGCTTAATTTTAAGGGGCCCTCATTACAGTGTAACTACACAATAACTCATAGGTACAGTGTCATAACATGTTACTGGTGGTAATTGCAGAGGTGCAACAACAAATTGTTACCACGCTTGTTACAAAATGGGCAATTTCCACTAACTTCACCAATTTCGTGTTTGGCTTCTTCTCAGCTGCTTCCGATTCAGTAATAACTATCGCAAAGTTGTAGTCTATGGTGGACAGATATGCTGGGCGTCCCGAGATTACATAGGCTTTTAATTACCTACCCGTGAATGCACACACCAAAATGGCCGCTCAGTGTTGTTGCTAGTACTTGCCCTCGTAATGTGTACCGCCTGGGTTAACTTGATTCAAAAAACAGTTAATATGTACCATACGAGTGGGTGGATAAACACACAATTATACCACAGGGTACATGTACAATCTGCAAAAGTATGATGTAATTACTCGTTATTACACAGGATTTAGTAAGTTAAAATGAAGGATGTTTCTTGAGGGGTACTTACACTTCCGTTCAAAAGTTTAGGGTCACTTAGAAATGTCCTTGTTTTTTTTTAAAAGAGAAGCACGTTTTTTATGTTGTCCATTAAAATAACATCAAATTGATCAGAAATACAGTGTAGACATTGTTAATGTTGTAAATGACTATTGTAGCTGGAAACGGCTGATTTTTTTTAATGGAATATCTACATAGGCGTATAGAGGCCCATTATCAGCAGCCATCACTCCTCTGTTCCAATGGCACGTTGTGTTAGCTAATACAAGTTTATCATTTTAAAAGGCTAATTGATCATTAGGAAACAATTTTGCAATTATGTTAACACAGCTAAAAACTGGCCTTCTTTAGACTAGTTGAGTATCTGGAGCATCAGCATTTGTGGGTTCGATTACAGGCTCAAAATGGCCAGAAACAAATAACTTTCTTCTGAAACTCGTCAGTCTATTCTTGTTCTGAGAAATGAAGGCTTTTCCATGTGAGAAATTGCCAAGAAACTGAAGATCTCGTACAACGCTGTGTACTACTCCCTTCACAGATTAGCGCAAACTGTCTCTAACCAGAATAGAAAGAGGAGTGGGAGGCCCTAGTGCACAACTGAGCAAGAGGACAAGTACATTAGTGTCTAGTTTGAGAAACAGACGCCTCACAAGTCCTCAACTGGCAGCTTCATTAAATAGTACCAGCAAAATACCAGTCTCAATGTCAACAGTGAAGCAGCGACTCCGGGATGCTGGACTTCTAGACAGAGTTGCAAAGAAAAAGCCACATCTTAGACTGGCCAATAAAAAGAAAAGATTAAGATGGGCAAAAGAACACAGACGCTGGACAGAGGAACTCAGCCTAGAAGGCCAGAAACCCAGAGTCGCCTCTTCACTGTTGACTTTGAGACTGGACAGAGGAACTCTGCCTAGAAGGCCAGAATCCCAGAGTCGCCTCTTCACTGTTGACGTTGAGACTGGACAGAGGAACTCAGCCTAGAAGGCCAGAATCCCAGAGTCACCACTTCACTGTTGACTTTGAGACTGGACAGAGGAACTCTGCCTAGAAGGCCAGAATCCCAGTCACCTCTTCACTGTTGACTTTGAGACTGGTGTTTTGCGGGTACTATTTAATGAAGTCAAAAGGTCAAAATAGTTTTTAATTTTGTCCCAATTCACCCTCATAACCTGACCTGGTGGGAACCAGCCTGGTCTCTGCGTTCACCATTATATTTAACTGTTATGATGTCTGAAGTGAAATAGAAAAGGTGAACACAGTGATCAGGTTGGTTCCACCAGGCTAATCAAAACCACCATTGATAAATGTCATCAGTGCTCTGTGTGTGTGTCTGTGCCATTGGTAATGGAACAGTGGACTGTGTATGTTTTCACAGAAACATGTATGGAGCCAGGACATGGAGACTTGCAAGATGATGTGATGGAGTCCAGACCGACAAAACAGGCTTGATACTGATGTCTCTGAATAGAGAGAGACCTGCTACTCAGCATTAACATTGGAGTTTTACTTGTGTATACTGCACCAGGATCAGGGAACTCCTGTTCCTTGTTTGGGACACCAAACAGGAAGGTATGACCACTGACATGTTACCATGGTAACCCCATTACCACCATACAAGAAGGTATGACCACTCTGACATGTTACCATGGTAGCCCCATTAACACTAGAAAGGAAGGTATGACCGCTCAGGTATGACCACTCTGACATGTTACCATGGTAACCCCATTACCACCAGACAAAAATGCCAATAGGCACAGTATCTGTATCAGCTGGGAATGACAATGAAAGATGAAAAGGTACACGTTGTTATATTAGCAGAACACTGACCTGTGGTATTCTGTAAAAGGTTGTTTATTTTACATGGACCTGTTACTACATTTGAAAGTTATCCAAAAACTTAGTTTAAAAGATATCTATATCAATTCAGCAATTGCAATATTCTCATTTTCATCTGTGGGCTACTGACCTATTCAAGGCTTCCTCCGGCATCTCACCACACATCTGTCTGTAGTTATTGAAGTCAACCTGCAGGGGAGGTTTGTTGTGATTGAGTGGAGGAGAGGGAACAGCTGCGGACAAGGTTCTGAGAGAGGGGTGTGTCTTTGGTGGTGGCAAGGACACACCCAAGAAACATCCACATCAAACCACACCCCCAAGACAACACACGTTTGGCTTCTGTCATGACCGCCAGTATTTTTTGACAAGCAAGACAATAAAAAAACTAGGCCAAATCAGCGGGTGTAGTTCCCCTTTAAGTGGCAAGAAAAGAGGCACGTTATTGCAGTGGTTTTGTATCGCCATCTAGTGTACTTTTGCTAAACACTGAGTTTACACTGACATCAGCCACGCCCTTCCTGCAATAGCACAACCTCACCACTAGGTGTCAGCAAAGTGTACTGCAGATTCCTGTCCTTGTCACATTTATCACAGCTAAAGTACTACAGTATGACAATTGGGTACTTTTTCCCTGGTAAAAAGCATTATGACATGTAAACCAAACGGGGCCTGCTCCAATGACCTTTTCTCTCTACTCCGCTCCCAGATACAGACCAGTATAGAACTGAACTCCCCTCCTCTATACTATCAATCATACCGTATAGCCTAACAACCGCGTACAGATGTCCCAAGGATGTACTTTTAGGCCTGAAGGTGTTAAACGTTGTTTCGTACAGAGTGCTGCTTCTCACAAACTCCAACCGTCCGACAGATGTTCCAGAGATGTTGATTTTGAAACTGAGAGCAGGCTGGAGGTTTGTGGGGATGAATAATAATACTTTTTCCACCACTGATGGCCAGAGGGGGAGAGACGTGTCCACCAACGATCCACAACCCGTCCATGGAACTGAGTGAAAGTTAATGTAGATAATCAATCAATAATCAGTCAATAATTTGGACCTTCTCATTCAAGGATTTTCTTTATTTTTCACTGTTTTCTACGTTGTAGAATAATAGTGAAGACAAACTATAAAATAACACATATGTTATTGTGTAGTAACCACACACACACACACACACACACACACACACACACACACACACACACACACACACACACACACACAAAAAAAAAAGTGTTAAACAAATCCAAATATATTTGAGATTCTTCAAAGTAGCTACCCTTTGTCTTGATGACAGCTTTGCACACTCTTGGCATCCTCTCAACCAGCTTCATGGGGTAGTCACCTGGAATGCTTTTCCAGCAGTCTTAAAGGAGTTCCCACCTATGCTGAGCACTTGGTGGCTGCTTTACCTTCATTCTGCAGTCCAACTCATCCCAGACCATCTCAGTTGGGTGATTGTGGAGGCAAAAAATCATCTGATGCGGAACTCCATCACTCTCCTTCTTGGTCAAATAGCCCTTACACAGCCTGGAGGTGTGTTGGGTCATTGTCCTGTTGAAAAACAAATTATAGTCCCACTAAGCGCAAACCAGATGGGATGGCGCATCGCTGCAGAATGCTGTGGAAGCCATGCTGATTAAGTGTGCCTTGGATTTCTAAATAAATCACTGACAGTGTCACCAGCAAAACACCCCCACACCTCCACCTCCATGCTTCACAGTGGGAACCACACATGGTGAGATTATCCGTTCACCTACTCTGCGTCTCACAAAGACACAGCGTTTGGACCCAAAAATCTTACATTTGGACTCAGACCAAAGGACAGATTTCCACCGGTCTAATGTCCATTGCTCATGTTTCTTGGCCCAAGAGATTCTCTTCTTATTGGTTTCCTTTAGTAGTGGTTTCTTTGCAACAATTCAATCATGAAGGACTGATTCACGCAGTCTCCTCTGAACAGTTGATGTTGAGATGTGTCTGTTACTTGAACTCTGAAACATTTATTTGGGCTGCTATTTCTAAAGCTGGTAACTCTAATGAACTTATCCTCTGCAGCAGAGGTAACTCTGGGTCTTCCTTTCCTGTGTCGGTCCTCATGAGAGCCAGTTTCATCATAGCGCTTGATGGTTTTTGCGACTGCACTTGAAGAAACTTTCAATGTTCTTGAAATGTTCCGTATTGACTGACCTTCATGTCTTAAAGTAATGATGGACTGTCATTTATCTTTGATTATTTGAGCTGTTCTTGCCATAATATGGACTTGGTCTTTTGCCAAATAGGGCTATCTTCTGTATATCCCCCCTACCTTGTCACAACACAACTGATTGGCTGAAATGCATTAAGAAGGAAAGAAATTCCACAAATTAACTTAAGGCACACCTGTTCATTGAAATAAATTCCAGGTGACTACCTCATGAAGCTGGTTGAGAAAATGCCAAGTGTGCAAAGCTGTCATCCAAGGCAAAGTGCGGCTACTTTGAAGAATCTCAAATATATTTTGACTTGTTGAACACTTTTTTTGATTACTACATGTTATTGATGTCTTCACTATTATTCTACAAAGAAAAAGCCTTGAATGAGTAGGTGTATACAAACTGTTGACTGGTACTGTGCATGTACAAAACACACTTTATTTTTTATTCCCCTTTATTTAACTAGGTAGGCTAGTTGAGAACAAGTTCTCATTTGCAACTGCGACCTGGCCAAGATAAAGCACAGCAGATTGACACATACAACAGAGTTACACATGGAATAAACAAACATACAATCAATAATACAGTAGAAAAATCTATATACAGCATGTATAGTAGAGATACTGGGGTGCAAAGGAGCAAGATAAATAAATAAATACAGTATTTGGTAGTTGGATGGGCTATTTCCAGATGAGCTATGTGCAGTGATCTGTGAGCTGCTCTGACAGCTGGTGCTTAAAGCTAGTGAGGGAGATAAGAGTCTCCAGCTTCAGTGATTTTTGTAGTTCGTTCCAGTCATTGGCAGCAGAGAACTGGAAGGAAAGGCAGCCAAAGGAGGAATTGGCTTTGGGTGTGACCAGTGAGATACACCTGCTGGAGTGCGTGCTACGTGTGGGTGCTGCTATGGTGACCAGTGAGCTGAGATAAGGCAGGGCTTTACCTAGCAGAGACTTGTAGATGACCTGGAGCCAGTGGGTTTGGCGAGGAGTATGAAGTGATTCAAATGGTCGGTAATCTGTTTAAAACCTTGGCTTTCAAAGACCTAGAATAGATATAGGTCTGTAGCAGTTTGGGTCTAGAGTGTCTCCCCCTTTGAAGAGGGAGATGACCGCAGCAGCTTTCCAATCTTTGGGGATCTCCGACAATACGAAAGAGGTTGAACATGCTAATAATTGGGGTTGCAATAATTTCGGCAGATCATTTTAGAAAGAGAGGATCCAGATTGTCTAGCCCGGCTGATTGGTAGGGGTCCAGATTGTCTAGCCCGGCTGATATGTAGGGGTCCAGATTTTGCAGCTCTTTCAAAACATTGGCTATCTGGATTTGGGTGAAGGAGTAGGGGGAGGTTTGGGCGAGTTTCTGTGGGGAGCGCAGGGCTGTTGACAGGAGTAGGGGTAGCCAGGTTGAAAGCATGGCCAGCCGTAGAAAAATTCTTATTGAAATTCTTAATTATTGTGGATTTATCAGTAGTGACAGCCTCAGTGCAGTGGGAAGCTGGGAGAAGGTGCTCTTATTCTCCATAGACTTTACAGTGTCCCAGAACTTTTTTGAGTTTGTACTACAGGATGCAAATTTCTGTTTGAAAAAGCTAGCCTTTGCTTTCCTAACTGCCTGTGTATATTGGTTCCTAACTTCCCTAAAAAGTTGCATATCACGGGGGGCTATTCGATGCTAATGCAGAACACCACAGGATGTTTTTTGTGCTGGTCGAGGGCAGACAGGTCTGGAGAGAACCAATGTTTTTGTGCTGGTCGAGGGCAGACAGGTCTGGAGAGAACCAATGTTTTTGTGCTGGTCGAGGGCAGACAGGTCTGGAGAGAACCAATGTTTTTGTGCTGGTCGAGGGCAGACAGGTCTGGAGAGAACCATGGGCTGTATCTGTTCCTGGTTCTACATTTCTTGAATGGAGCATGCTTATTTATTAAGATGGTGAGGACGGCACTTTTAAAGAATAACCAGGCATCCTCTACTGTCAGGATGAGGTCAATGTCATTCCAGGACACACGGGGAGAATATAGCCCAAGGGTCACGAGTCCATACGGACATGCCATTCCTCTAATGTAAACACAGTGACATCATTAACTTCAGAACCTGTTGTGTACAGTGATTTGTGTCTCAACGACTCTGAGTACATTGACGGGACTGATGGACTTTGACACCCATCAGCTGAGATTTCTAAACAAGCCATGTATGTGTTTATGCGCACGTGTGTGCCCGCAGCAGCTGATTGGCCACTGAGGACAGTCACTTGAACTTGAGCCTAGAGGTAATTTCAGTCCAAATTAGAGAACCAGTTGAACAGGATCAGACAAAAAATTAACAGGATCAGATGAACAGGATCAGGCCAGAAATTAACAGGATCAGACCAGAAATGAACAGGATCAGATGAACAGGATCAGACCAGAAATGAACAGGATCAGACCAGAGATGAAGAGGATCAGATGAACAGGATCAGAACAAAAAATGAACAGGATCAGATGAACAGGATCAGACGAACAGGATCAGATGAACAGGATCAGACGAACAGGATCAGACCAGAGATGAACAGGATCAGATGAACAGGATCAGATGAACAGGATCAGATCAGAGATTAACAGGATCAGATGAACAGGATCAGAACAAAAATGAACAGGATCAGATGAACAGGATCAGACCAGAGATTAACAGGATCAGATTAACAGGATCAGAACAAAAATGAACAGGATCAGATTAACAGGATCAGACCAGAGATTAACAGGATCAGATGAACAGGATCAGATGAACAGGATCAGATGAACAGGATCAGATGAACAGGATCAGATGAACAGGATCAGACCAGAGATGAACAGGATCAGACAGTGGAAGAGTTTTCCCCCTGTGACCTTTCCCACCAATACTCTGGATTCAATCAATACTTAAAGTCCCAGTGCAGTTTAATAAATACTGTGAAAATGATAATGCTCTTTTAGTTTAAGAGCTGTTTGAAAAGCCTCCCTGAAATTCCAGCTTTGGCCTGCCCGGTGACATCACCAAGTGGTACATTGGTTAATAGACCAATAACAAAGAGAGTTCCAAAGCTCTCTGCCAATAACAAGCTACTTTTCAGTTGTCCCCTCCCCACTCAGACCGCTCCCAGACCGTCCTAGCAAACTTCTCGCTTGAGAAATCACTCTTCGCTAAGAAGCTTTTTTTTTTGGGGGGGGGGGGGGGGGGGGGGGGGGGGGGGGACCATTTTAAATTGAAAACAATCACAATAAGATATTTCATTGTTACCCACAAATTATTTGATATTGAGATACAAATGGCTGGATTGGACCTTTAAACCTGGAGAAGGTTTTAGGAATGAAAACAATATGAGATTAACATTAAGCAAGACAGTGGAACTAACATTTATAAAGTTATATTCTTCAAGAATAAAATGAACATTCATATCATTCATGTAAAATACATAAAATGTTTTTACTCAGGCTTGTAATGAAGTCACAGTATTGTGCTGTATTGTTGTAGAACATGTGCAGTGGATCTGGCAGCAAGCATCACACCCATTGGTCAATTATACTGAAAGCTCTTACCACTGCCCTCCTGGTCACTACTGTGAGTTGACAATGGTATGGAACCACCAGTTCTGATGTGATCATTTACGGAGTCGAAATCACTAACACCCTTCTGTCACTGATTCCCTTACCTGTGAGTTGTATAACTCCATGCAGCTCAATAGATGCTATGGACGAGGGGTCTCCAACCCTGTTCCTGGAGAGCTACTCTCCTGTAGGTTTTTAACTCCAACCCTGTTCCTGGAGAGCTACTCTCCTGTAGGTTTTTAACTCCAACCCTGTTCCTGGAGAGCTACCCTCCTGTAGGTTTTAACTCCAACCCTGTTCCTGGAGAGCTACCCTCCTGTAGGTTTTAACTCCAACCCTGTTCCTGGAGAGCTACTCTCCTGTAGGTTTTAACTCCAACCCTGTTCCTGGAGAGCTACCCTCCTGTAGGTTTTAACTCCAACCCTGTTCCTGGAGATCTACCCTCCTGTAGGTTTTAACTCCAACCCTGTTCCTGGAGAGCTACTCTCCTGTAGGTTTTAACTCCAACCCTGTTCCTGGAGAGCTACTCTCCTGTAGGTTTTAACTCCAACCCTGTTCCCGGAGAGCTACCCTCCTGTAGGTTTTAACTCCAACCCTGTTCCTGGAGAGCTACTCTCCTGTAGGTTTTAACTCCAACCCTGTTCCTGGAGATCTACCCTCCTGTAGGTTTTAACTCCAACCCTGTTCCTGGAGATCTACCCTCCTGTAGGTTTTAACTCCAACCCTGTTCCTGGAGAACTACCCTCCTGTAGGTTTTAACTCCAACCCTGTTCCTGGAGAACTATCATCTTATCGCTTTTCACTCCAACGCCAGTTGTAACTAACCTGGTTCAGTTTATCAACCAAGTAATTATTAGAATCAGGTGGATTAGGGTTGGAGTGAAAACCTACAGGGGAGTAGTTCTCCAGGAACAGGGTTGGAGTGAAAACCTACAGGAGAGTAGTTCTCCAGGAACAGGGTTGGAGTGAAAATCTACAGGACGTTAGCTCTCCAGGAACAGGGTTGGAGTTAAAACCTACAGGAGGGTAGATCTCCAGGAACAGGGTTGGAGTTAAAACCTACAGGAGAGTAGCTCTCCAGGAACAAGGTTGGAGTTAAAACCTACAGGAGGGTAGATCTCCAGGAACAGGGTTGGAGTTAAAACCTACAGGAGAGTAGCTCTCCAGGAACAGGGTTGGAGATAAAACCTACAGGAGGGTAGATCTCCAGGAACAGGGTTGGAGTTAAAACCTACAGGATGGTATCTCTCCAGGAACATGGTTGGAGAGGCCTTGACTAGGGGATCATCAACTGACCCTCTAAACACCCAGTCACCTCTGCTACCAGGTCACTGATATGTTACTAGGGAGGTTGCAATGGGGCATGACCCCTGACAGTCCTGCCTGCTCAGGTCAAAGCCTCCTCAGTCTCTCTCCAAGAGTGATGGGGTGTGTGGACATAAGTCCTTTGATTATGTCAATATCTCCTTATACAGTCAATATTATTATATATATATATCTTTATACAGTCAATATTATATATATATATCTTTACAGTCAATATTACTATATATATCTTCATACAGTCAATATTATTATATATATCTTTACAGTCAATATTATTATATATATCTTTACAGTCAATATTATTGTATATATCTTTACAGTCAATATTCCTATTATTACTGTGTTTGTGTGTGTCCATGTGTCCTTGAGACCGGTTGCATTTGTTTAAAGAAGGCCAGTGTAAGGTAGAGTATAAATCTGTCCCAGCCTGTTGGTTTCTCCACAGTACGCCAGGAGAGAGATCAAAACCACCACAGAGATGATGTTAGTTTCTCCACAGTACACCAGGAGAGAGATCAAAACCACCACAGAGATTATGTTAGTTTCTCCACAGTATGCCAGGAGAGAGATCAAAACCACCACAGAGATGATGTTAGTTTCTCCACAGTACAGCAGGAGAGAGATAAGAACCACCACAGAGATTATGTGGTTTTCTCCACAGTACGCCAGGAGAGAGATAAGAACCACCACAGAGACGATGTGGTTTTCTCCACAGTACACCAGGAGAGAGATCAAAACCACCTTAGAGATTATGTTAGTTTCTCCACAGTACAGCAGGAGAGAGATCAAAACCACCACAGAGATTATGTGGTTTTCTCCACAGTACGCCAGGAGAGAGATAAGAACCACCACAGAGATTATGTTAGTTTCTCCACAGTACAGCAGGAGAGAGATCAAAACCACCACAGAGATTATGTGGTTTTCTCCACAGTACGCCAGGAGAGAGATCAAAACCACCACAGAGATTATGTTAGTTTCTCCACAGTACAGCAGGAGAGAGATAAGAACCACCACAGAGATTATGTGGTTTTCTCCACAGTACGCCAGGAGAGAGATAAGAACCACCACAGAGATTATGTGGTTTTCTCCACAGTACGCCAGGAGAGAGATAAGAACCACCACAGAGATTATGTGGTTTTCTCCACAGTACGCCAGGAGAGAGATAAGAACCACCACAGAGATTATGTGGTTTTCTCCACAGTACGCCAGGAGAGAGATCAAAACTACCACAGAGATTATTTTAGTTTCTCCACAGTACAGCAGGAGAGAGATAAGAACCACCACAGAGAGGCAGAGCAAAAGGAACCTCTGAGAAAGTTCTGTATTTAATGGGGTCAAGGTCAGCCAGGCTTTTTGAAACCTGTGTGAAAGTATCAGCACTAACACAACTGATCCAAACCCTCTGTGTCCCAAATGACACTCTATTCCCTATATAGTACACTATTTTAGAACAGAGCCCTATTCCCTATATAGTACACTATTTTAGACCAGAGCCCTATTCCCTATATAGTACACTATTTTAGACCAGAGCCCTATTCCCTATATAGTACACTATTTTAGACCAGAGCTCTATTCCCTATATAGTACACTACTTTAGACCAGAGCCCTGTTCCCTATATAGTACACTATTTTAGACCAGAGCCCTATTCCCTATATTGTACACTACTTTAGACCAGAGCCCTGTTCCCTACATAGTGCACTACTTTAGACCAGAGCCCTGTTCCCTATATAGTACATTACTTTAGACCAGAGCCCTGTTCCCTACATAGTGCACTACTTTAGACCAGAGCCCTGTTCCCTATATAGTACACTACTTTAGACCAGAGCCCTGTTCCCTATATAGTACATTACTTTAGACCAGAGCCCTTCTGACCGTGGGGATTGGGTTCTATGTAGTACATTACTATAGACCAGAGCCCTTCTGACCATGGGGATAGGGTTCTATGTAGTACATTACTTTAGACCAGAGCCCTTCTGACCGTGGGGATTGGGTTCTATGTAGTACACTACTTTAGACCAGAGCCCTTCTGACCATGGGGATAGGGTTCTATGTAGTACACTACTTTAGACCAGAGCCCTTCTGACCATGGGGATGAAGTGTAGAACATTCTGTGTAGAACGTTCCTTTAGACCATGGGGATAGGGTTCTGTGTAGAACATTCCTTTAGACCATGGGGATAGGGTTCTATATAGAACATTCCTTTAGACCGTGGGGATAGGGTTCTATATAGAACATTCCTTTAGACCATGGGGATAGGGTTCTATATAGAACATTCCTTTAGACCATGGGGATAGGGTTCTATATAGAACATTCCTTTAGACCATGGGGATAGGGTTCTATATAGAACATTCCTTCTGACCATGGGGATAGGGTTCTATGTAGCTATTGTGTTTGAAATAATCACAACGAATATGCAAATAAAAACATGATGCAATATAGAATAGAATTTAAAATGTAACTTTATGATTCATTGTGATAGGTCGGGGAAACCTGTCTTCACGGTTGGCCAACTCCCAAATCATCACACATAGTCCGCCCCAGAACATATTCAGCCAATAGAAAGCAGTTATTTCTGGATCATGTGGGAATGTGTCAACTTTAGACTCATTTTTGAAAGGTGTCCGTTTTTTTCACAGACAGAAGGACATAGGTAATCAATCAATATTTAATCTGTAATTCAGCCAGTCTGTCCAGTGTGTCTAACCCTTGGTAATTACTGGCGCAGCGAAAGGCAAGAGTTGCTCCCTGTCTACCTCTTCTGGAGAGTTCTCTTGAGGACACATTGTTACTGCCAAATAACTCCCCTAGAAAACAGTTAGAGTAGAGAACAGTCTGTGTTTGTGTGTCTGTGTGCCTAAATATATGTGTGTGTGTGTGTGTGTGTCTGTGTACCTGCGTGTGTGTGTGTGTTTATGTGTGTGTGTGTGTGCGTGTGTGTGTGTGTGTACCTGCATTTATGCGTGTGTGTGTGTGTGTGTGTGTGTACCTGCATTTGTGTGTGTGTGTGTGTGTTTATGTGTGTGTGTGTGTGCGTGTGTGTGTCTGTGTACCTGCATGTGTGTGTGTGTGTGTGTGTGTTTATGTGTGTGTGTGTGTGCGTGTGTGTGTCTGTGTACCTGCATATGTGTGTGTGTGTGTGTGTGTGTGTGTACCTGCATTTATGTGTGTGTGTGTGTGTGTACCTGCATTTATGTGTGTGTGTGTGTGTGTGTGTGTGTGTGTGTGTACCTGCATTTGTGTGTGTGTGTTTGTGTGTGTGTGTGTGTGTGTGTGTGTACCTGCATTTGTGTGTGTGTGTGTGTGTGTGTGTGTGTGCGTGCCTGCGTGTGTGTCTGTGTGTGTGTCTGTGTCCCTGCATATGCGCGTGCATTTGGTGTGTTGTATCTCTCCAACCCAAGTCGGCAATAGTAAATCCCCCGGCGGCTTATACTAGCCCCACCATGTTAAAGTAGTTTACATAAACATTCTCTCTCACACACACACACACACACACACACACACACACACACACACACACACACACACACACACACACACTGTAATGTCAGCCAGTTTCTTGGAGAGAGAAGTTAATCCGTAAATGCACAGAAACTCATGCTAACAGGCAATATCATACACATTCTCTAAGTTAAGGCTAAGTTCAACTTTTGAGAGCAGAAGTCCCTACCTATCCTTACAATCCTTACAATCTATTGGTCGGCAGGTAGCCTAGTGGTTAGAGGCATCGTAGCCTAGTGGTTAGAGGCATCGTAGCCTAGTGGTTAGAGGCATCGTAGCCTAGTGGTTAGAGGCATCGTAGCCTAGTGGTTAGAGGCATCGTAGCCTAGTGGTTAGAGGCATCGTAGCCTAGTGGTTAGAGGCATCGTAGCCTAGTGGTTAGAGGCATCGTAGCCTAGTGGTTAGAGGCAGGTAGCCTAGTGGTTAGAGGCAGGTAGCCTAGTGGTTAGAGGCAGGTAGCCTAGTGGTTAGAGGCAGGTAGCCTAGTGGTTAGAGGCAGGTAGCCTAGTGGTTAGAGGCAGCGTAGCCTAGTGGTTAGAGGCAGGTAGCCTAGTGGTTAGAGGCAGCGTAGCCTAGTGGTTAGAGGAAGGTAGCCTAGTGGTTAGAGGCAGGTAGCCTATAGGTTAGAGGCAGCGTAACCTAGTGGTTAGAGGCAGGTAGCCTAGTGGTTAGAGGCAGCGTAGCCTAGTGGTTAGAGGTAGCGTAGCCTAGTGGTTAGAGGCAGGGTAGCCTAGTGGTTAGAGGCAGGTAGCCTAGTGGTTAGAGGCAGCGTAGCCTAGTGGTTAGAGGCAGGTAGCCTAGTGGTTAGAGGCAGCGTAGCCTAGTGGTTAGAGGCAGGTAGCCTAGTGGTTAGAGCGTTGGACTAGTAACTGAAAGGTCGCAAGACAGAATCCCCAAGCTGACAAATCTGTCGTTCTGCCCCTGAACAAGGCAGCTGTCATTGAAAATAAGTATTTGTTCTTTAACTGACTTGCCTAGTTAAATAAAAGTAATACAACTAAACAGCTTCAACATCATGACTTGTCTACCCAGACCTTTAATAATCTTGAGGATATTTTGTTGTGGTGAACACGATGCTGCAGATTGAATACTAAATTAAAGTGCATTCGTAAAGTAGTCAGATCCCTTGAATTTATCCACATTTTGATACGTTACAGCCTTATTCTAAAATCTATTACATAGTTCCCCCCCCCCCCCCCTCATTAATCTATACAATATCCCATAATGATAAAGAAAAAAATGTTTTTTATTTTTAAGTATTCAAACCCTTTACTCAGTACTTTGTTGAAGCACCTTTGGCAGTGATTGCACTCTCGAGTCTTCTTGGGTATGACGCTACAACCTTGGCCCATCATTATTTGGGGAGTTTCTCCCATTCTTCTCTGCAGATCTTATCAAGCTCTGTCAGGTTGGATGGGGAGCGTCGCCGCACAGCTATTTTCCAGTCTCTCCAGAGACACATTTCGGGTTCAAGTCCGGCCTCTGGCGGGGCCACTCAAGGACATTCACAGACTTGTCCTGAAGCCACTCCTGCGTTGTCTTGGCTGTGTGCTTAGGGTCGTTGTCCTGTTGGAATGTAAACCTTGGCCCCAGTCTGAGGTGCTGAGCGCTCTGGAGTAGGTTTTCAACAAGGATCTCTCTGTACTCTGCTCCATTCATCTTTCCCTCGATCCTGACTAGTCTCCCAGTCCCTGCCACTGAAAAACATCCCCACAGCATGATGCTGCCACCACCATGCGTCACCATAAGGATGGTGCCATGTTTCCTCCAGAAGTGATGCTTGGCATTCAGGCCAAAGAGTTTCATCAGTCACCTCCCTGACCGAGGCCCTTCTCCTCTGATTGCTCAGTTTGGCCGGGCGGCCAGCTCTAGGATGAGTCTTGGTGGTTCCAAACTTCTTCCATTTGAGAATGATGGAGGCCACTGTGTTCTTGGGGATCGTCAATGCTGCAGAAATGTTTTGGTACCCTTCCCCAGATCTGTTCCTCGACACAATCCTGTCTCAGAGGTCTACAGACAATTCCTTCGACCTCATGGCTTGGGTTTCGCTCTGACATAAAACTGCCAACTGTGGGACCTTATATAGACAGTTGTGTGCCTTTCCAAATCATGACCAATCAGTTGAATTTACCACAGGTGGACTCCGATCAAGTTGTAGAAACTTCTCAAGGATGATCAATGAAAACAGGATGCACCTGAGCTTAATTTCGAGTCTCATAGGAAAGGGTCTGAATACTTATCTAAATAAAGTAAATAAGGTATTTCTCTTTTTAATTTCTAAAAACCTGTTTTTCCCATTGTCATTATGGGATATTGTTTGTAGATTGATGAGGAAAAAAAATCTATTTAATCCATTTTTAATAAGGCTGAAACTAAGTCAATAGGTCTGAATACTTTCCAAATGCACTGTAGATGATATTTCAACATGGCTTCCCTTGCAAGCTTTTGCAACATTGTTATCAAATATATTGCAACTTTAGTGAATGATCAGAAACAGTCTGGGACTATATGGCCCAGTCTGACTATGGGACTATATGGTCCGGTCTGACTCTGGGACTATTTGGCCTAGTCTGACTCTGGGACTATTTGGTCCAGTCTGACTCTGGGACTATTTGGTCCAGTCTGACTCTGGGACTATATGGTCCAGTCTGACTCTGGGACTATATGGCCCAGTCTGACTATGGGACTATATGGTCCGGTCTGACTCTGGGACTATTTGGCCTAGTCTGACTCTGGGACTATTTGGTCCAGTCTGACTCTGGGACTATATAGCCCAGTCTGACTCTGGGACTATATGGTTTTCAACTGGGTTCAAGCAAATTTGAAATCATTTAAAATACTTGATCTGTGCTTGATTGAGCTTGCCTGACTTTATGGACCAATTGAATATCCCCAAAAGACTGTCAACCTCTGGTACTTGATGCAGGCCAGAGCCAATGCTAAAAGATTTCAAATAGTACTTGAACCTATGGTCTGATATGGTCTGATTCTGCCTGAACTTGAGTGTAGAGTTGGCGTTACAGAGGTCATTGAAAAGTTGTTCAATAGGGCAAAGGAATTTCTGTTCATTTATGGATTAACTTCTCTCTCCAAGAAGCTGGCTGACATTACAGTATGTGTGTGTGTGTGTGTGTGTGTGTGTGTGTGTAGGCATACTGTATGAGTGTGTGTGTGTGTGTGTGTGTGTGTGTGTGTGTGTGTGTGTGAATACATTACTCTCCACGTGGCCCTCCGTGATCCTCAGTAACACGCAGTCCAATGTTCAAAGTCACAGTGTTTGAGTCACAGGAGGCTGCTGAGAGGGAGGACGGCTCATAACATTGGCTGGATTGGAGCGTTGGGAACGCCATCAGACACAATGAAACCATATGTGTGATGTGTTGGATACGATTCCATTTGTTCCATTCCAGCCATTAATATGAGCCTGTCCTCCTCATTGAAGGTGTCACCAGCCGCCTGTGGTGTGTGTCATTTTTTATATATATATTTATTTAACCTTCATTTAACAACTCAGTTAAGAACAAATACTTATTCTAGAATGACGGCCTATCCCCCGGCCAAACGCCTCTCCTAAGCAGGATGACGCTGGGCCAATTGTGCACCGCCCTATAGGACTCCTGATCAAGGCCGGTTGTGATGAAGACCGGGATCGAACCAAATGAAATCAATTAAAATGTATTAGTCACATGCGCCGAATACAACAGGTGTAGTAGACCTTACAGTGAAATGCTTACTTACAAACCCTTAACCAACAATGCAGTTTTAAGAAAAAATACCTACAGAAATATAACCAGTGTCTGTAGTGATGCCTCTCTCACTGACATTCAGTGCCTTAGACCACAAGCACCAGTCGGGAGCCTTACTAGTGTATATGTGCATAGCTTAGGGAACATACCCTCCACATCACAACCAGTTGCCACTGACCATTAACAAATAGAATGTTTACCTGCATACAGAATCACAAGGCTGCATACAACTCACCATCTATTTGCTCTACTGCAGATGTGGAATGTCCACGAAAACATCGCGGTTGCTGTATAGTTTACAGTTTGTATTGGGCCAGACCAGGGTACGTGGTATCTCTGGTTCACAGTGTGTAGTGTGTATTGTAGTGATTTTTTTTTTTGGAGATGACCTATTTGCTATATTTTAAAAGACACGTACATGTTCTACATTACCAGGATAAATGTGAAAAACGGACAAACATTTCGGTCCTTGTCCATTGGAAACCATGTATTTGATACCATTTCACCATTTTTTAGGGGCGGCAGGTTAGAGCGTTGGACTAGTAACCAAAAGTTTGCCGGATCGAATCCCTGAGCTGACAAGATAAAAAAATCTGTTGTTCCGCCCCTGAAAAAGGCAGTTAACCCACTGTTAGGCCGTCATTGTAAATATGAATTTGTTCTTAATTAACTGACATGCCTCGTTAAATAAAGGTTACATTTAATAAACAATTCTGCTCCAGTCATTAGCACGAGCCTGTCCTCCCCATTTAAGGTGCCACCAACCTCCTGTGTAACACAATCTATAAACAGTATGATAATATTTCCTTAACTTCTAATATCTACTGTAACCCTCATCCTCCACATTACAACCCCGTTCTGCCAGTTCTGCCACATTCTGTTAAAGGTCCCCAAAGCACACACATCCCTGGGCCTCTCTTCTTTTCAGTTCGCTGCAGCTAGCGACTGGAACGAGCTGCAACAATCTCCATGTTTTCGTTCAAAGACTCAATCATGGACACTCTTACTGACAGTTGTGGCTGCTTTGCGTGATGTATTGTTGTCTCTAACTTCTTGCCATTTGTGCTGTTGTCTGTGCCCAATTATGTTTGTACTATGTTTTGTGTTGTTGTCATGTTGTGTTGCTACCACGCTGTGTTGTTGTCTTTAGGTCTCTCTTTATGTAGTGTTGCGTTGTATCTCTTATCGTGATGTGTTTTGTCCTATATTTTTATGTAATATATTTTTAATCTAATCCGCCGTCCCCGCAGGAGGCCTTTTGGTAGGCCGTCATTTGTAAACAGGAATGTGTTCTTAACTGACTTGCCTCGTTAAATAAAGGTTACATAAATTCCATATTAAAAATTGGTCTGAGTCTCCGCCAGCTTTGTGGGCGGGGTTAAATCATGCTGACCGGTAAGGGGCGGGGTCCTACTGCTACATCATGGCACACTCCTAGTCGTAAACTTTCACATGTGTAGTTTGAACGGATCTCACAAGGTGTAACCGATTTGTGTTTTAAGACGTTTACATTTTTTTGTTGTTAAGTATATTTGTTTTTCAAAAGGTTATTTATCCGTAAAGTGATGGCAAAAGGAGAAGGCGCCGATCAATATTCCAACAATAGTTTATTAACGAATAAACCGGTCAACCCAGATGTGGTCAAATTAGCTGGGAAGGTAAGTTGATTAATGTATAGTTTTATGAACAACAATATTAGCAGTAAATGTGTATGCATGAATGTACAACCTGAACTAAACTGGAGAGGAAGACGGCTTTGATTGAACAGCGATTCCAAAGAGGTGGAACGGTTTGTCAATATTCTCATGTCTAACTTTTTATACGTCCAGCCTAATCAATTAGTCTAGGTATTGATGATAAACTATAATCCGTTTTATTTCCACCGGCTTTGATGACAGCAGCCACCACGTTTCAATTACATTCCGCAAGGCGAGCACCAAACCCCGTCCTGTCTTCCCTTTATTCATTGAAAATGATTAGCTATAGCTATTTACGGCAAGGATGTTTTTTGCTTTGAAAAACCTATTGAGAATAGCGTAGGTTATATAAGTGATTAGAAATAGCTATGCGGTTTAGTCCGTCCCCTCGGATATATATGAATTGTAATGTGGCTTTTGGGGGTTGGAAACATATAGGAGTAGTCTACGCCGTGTCAGAGGAGCGTCTTGCTCGATGTAGCTAACACAGGCAGCGAGGCTACGTGTCATTTCACCCGGGCTGGAGCTGTGATTTCTTCTAAAGTTTGAATGAGCGCTTATATGCTTGATTTTGGTGTATACTAGGGGTGTGAATCGTAAACAAAATAATTGGGATCCTTCACGTTAAGAAAAATGCCTAACCGATAGTTGTGTAATGATGTTAGTTGATAACTTGCATTATTGCACTATCTTCAAAACTGCACGCAGAAATAAACTCCTCTTTCCAGGTCGGAATGAATTGTCTTATCCTCCTATACTGGCTTTTTTAGCAGCTGGTTCAAGGTTTGGTGGTGCCTTGACCAGCTTGTCTGGTGCCTTGGCCAGCCTTTCTGGTGCCTTGACCAGCTTTCGATGCTTGTCTGGTGCCTTGACCAGCTTGTCTGGTGCCTTGACCAGCTTTCGATGCTTGTCTGGTGCCTTTGACCTGCTAGTCTGGTGCCTTTGACCAGCTTGTCTGGTGCCTTTGACCAGCTTGTCTGGTGCCTTTGACCAGCTTGTCTGGTGCCTTTGACCAGCTTGTCTGGTGCCTTTGACCAGCTTTCGATGCTTGTCTGGTGCCTTGACCAGCTTTCGATGCTTGTCTGGTGCCTTTGACCTGCTAGTCTGGTGCCTTTGACCTGCTTGTCTAGTGCCTTTGACCAGTTTCCGATGCTTGTCGAAACATTTTATTCACACTTCCACCTGCCAGAGATCACACTGACAAGAGTAGGCTACACACATCTGAAAACGAAGGTCAAACTGCAGGACACGGGATGAGACACTTAAATTGAGCCACTCGCAGCTCAATTAATTTCCGCCTAATCTCTATAGGCCACTTGAAGCCTACGCACTGATAGACAGTGTCTCCGTGAAGAGGTTGGGAGTTGTCGGTGCGCAACACATCGCATCCTCAGTCTGTATTCTCCTTGTCAGATTTATTTTTCTTGTCCCGGCCAATTGTTAAGGTCGAGCCCTGGGTTAAGAAGGTCGAGCCCTGGGTTAAGAAGGTCGAGCCCTGGGTTAAGAAGGTCGAGCCCTGGGTTAAGAAGGTCGAGCCCTGGGTTAAGAAGGTCGAGCCCTGGGTTAAGAAGGTCGAGCCCTGGGTTAAGAAGGTCGAGCCCCGGGTTAAGAAGGTCGAGCCCCGGGTTAAGAAGGTCGAGCCCTGGGTTATTGCACACTCTTCTCTAGAGGTTGATTGCACAGGAAGGTTTAGCTGTTGCAGTAGAAGTTTGATGACCATGTTCTGCAGTTTCCAATTCATTTAACTCCTTTACAAGTGTAGGCCCACATTCCAGACAGACAGGTTTGTTAACCCAGACCCTGCGTGTCCCCAGGCGCTCTCATTTGTTGACTTCTGTAACCGTAAAAGCCTTGCATATGTTAATATCAGAAGCCTCCTCCCTAAGGTTGTTTTACTCAGAGTGCTCAGCACACTCCGCCAACCCTGATGTCATTGCCTTGTCTGAATCCTGGCTCAGGAAGGCTACCAAAAATTTACATCTCCAACTACAACATTTTCCATCAAGGTAGAACTGCCAAAGGGGGAGGAGTTAGCCTGCAAAGTTCTGTTATACTTTCCAGGTCTATGCCCAAACAGTTCGAGCTTCTAATTTTAAAAATGAATCTCTCCAGAAATAAGTCTCTCACTGTTGCAGCCAGTTATAGACCCCCTCAGCTCCCAGCTGTGCCCTGGACACCGTATGTGAATTGATTGCCCCCCCCATCTATCTTCAGACTTCGTTCTGTTAGGTGACCTAAATTGGGATATGCTTAACACCCCAGCAGTCCTACAATCTAAGCTAGATGCCCTCAAACTCACACAAATTATCAAGGAACCCACCAGGTATAACCCTAAATCCGTAAACATGGGCACACTCCTAGATTTTATCCTGACCAACTTTCCCTCCAAATACTGCCTCATTGCCTGCATCCGCTATGGGTCAAACGACCACCCCTCATCACTGTCAAACGCTCCCCAAAACACTTCTGCGAGCAGGCCTTTCTAATCGCCCTGGCCCGGGTATCCTGGAAGGATATTGACCTCATCCCGTCAGTCGAGGATGCCTGGTCGTTCTTTAAAAGTAATTTCCTCACCATCTTGTATAAGCATGCCCCTTTCTAAAAATGTAGGACTAAGAACAGATATAGCCCTTGGTTCACTCCAGACCTGACTGACCTCGACCAGCACAAAAACATCCTGTGGTGTTCTGCACTAGCATTGAATTGTTCCCGCGATATGCAACTTTTCAGTAAAGTCAGGAACCAATACACGCCATCAGTCAGGAAAGCAAAGGCCAGCTTTTTCAAACAGAAATTTGCATCCTGTAGCTCTAACTCCAAAACATTTTGGGACACTAAAGTCCATGGAGAATAAGAGCACCTCCCCCAAGCTGCCAACTGCACTGAGGCTAGGTAACACTGTCACCACCGATAAATCCACGATAATCGAGAATTTCAATAAGCATTTCTCTACGGCTGGCCATGCTTTCCTCCTGGCTACCCCAACCCCGGCCAACAGCTCTGCACCCCCCGCAGCTACTTGCCCAAGCCTCCCCAGCTTCTCATTCACCCAAATCCAGATAGCAGATGTTTTGAAAGAGCTGCAAAACCTGGACCTGTACAATTCAGCTGGGCTAGACAATCTGGACCCTCTCTTTCTGAAATTATCCACCGCCATTGTTGCAACCCCTATTACCAGTCTGTTCAACCTCTCTTTTGTATCGTCTGAGACCCCTAAAGATTGGAAAGCTGCCGTGGTCAAACTGTTACAGACCTATATCTGTGGTCAAACTGTTACAGACTTATATCCATCCTGCCCTGCCTTTCAAAAACCATGTCAATATACCGATCCCTGACCATTTCGAATCCCACCATACCTTCTCCACTGTGCAATCCGGTTTCCGAGCTGGTCACGGGTGCACCTCAGCCACGCTCAAGGTACTAAATGATATTAGAGCCGCCATCAATAAAAGACAATACTGTTCAGCTGGGTTCATCGACTTGGCCAAGGCTTTCAACTCTGTCAATCACTGTACTCTTATCGGCAGACTCAACAGCCTTGGTTTCTCAAATGACTGCCTCGCCTGGTTCACCAACTACTTCTCAGAGTTCAGTGTGTCAAATCGGAGGGCCTGTTGTCTGGACCTCTGGCTGTCTCTATGGGGTACCACGGGGTTCAATTCTCAGGCCGACTCTTTTCTCTGTATATATCAACGATGTCACTCTTGCTGCGGGTGATTCCCTGATCCACCTCTACACAGACGACACCATTCTGTATACTTCTGGCCCTTCTTTGGACACTGTGTTAACTAATCTCCAAATGAGCTGCAATGCTAGTGAAACTAAATGCGTGCTTTTCAACCGTTCCATGCCCACCCGACGAGCATCACTACTCTGGACGGTTCCGACTTAGAATATGTGGACAACTACAAATGCCTAGGTGTCTGGCTAGACTGTGAACTCTCCTTCCAGACTCATATTAAAGTCTGTGTGCCAGACAGACAGGTTTGATATGGGTAATGTGTAGGGTAGCAGTCCCAATAAGTCTGTTGTGAAATGCATGTCATGGGTTGGCACGGTTTTGGTTTCGAAAGGATTCAACCTTGTGTAACAGTATAACTTTAGACCGTCCCCTTGCCCATACCCGGGCACGAACCAGAGACCCTCTGCACACATCAACAACAGTCTCACCCTCGAAGCATCGTTACCCATCGCTCCACAAAAGCCGTGACCCTTGCAGAGCAAGGGGAACCACTACTTCAAGGTCTCAGAGCGAGTGACGTCACCGATTGAAACGCTATTTAGCGCGCACCACCGCTAAGTAGCTAGCCGTTTCACATCCGTTACACTTGTGCAATACCGTTGGTGTTTGACCTGAATTAAAACCTAGTGTTTGGCCAGTTAATGTATGTTGCCAGTGAGTCAGTCCACAACACTGTGAAAGATGCCTTAATGTCCCTGTGGCCTACATCAGACTTAAGAGAGGATCCTTTTTCAGTCAGACCAACAAGTTGTCACTGAAAGAATGTGTTGGTGCGTCAACAGCCTTGGTTATCTGACGTTTATGGTCACACAGTGACTCATGTGTCTAACCAGATCCAAAGTACAAACAATAATAGACACAGATTCTCAAGGAGTTGTTTTATTTTGAACTTGTTTTATGGCCTGTGAACTTGCCCTGAAAACTCCACTTAGTCTAGCAGAGGATAAGGATTGATTTGGGACCCGGGCACAAATAAACTTTTATGTTCCCTGCAGTTCTTAGTACCCAGTGTTTTCCCCCTATATGTGAATGAGGTGACGTCTCAGATCCCACCAATCAGGATCCTCGCCAACCGGGTGGCGGCCACAGAGAGCCCTTTTCATTGGCTTAGGAGGAGGGTGTGGGTGCCTGTGCTCCTGACTGCCTATTGGTTGACAAATGTTGAGGGCTCCCTTTCAAGCTGGCTAGCCAACCTGGCGAAGTTCCCTGCCAGAGAAGTGCAGAAAGGCCCTCGTTCTCGCCAGGGGATTGTGACAACCCTGTGAGGAGACACACTAACCAGTCTGGCCATTTTGTATTTATTTTTGACCAGGCTCCAACTACTTTTGACCAGGCTCCATAGAGTGATGTAGAGAATACGGTGCCATTCTGGAGGCAGTCTGTCAGGTCACTCATGCCAGGGAATTGATATGAAAGTAGTGCACTATGTATGGGGAATAGAGTACCGTTTGGGATTTTTTTATTTTATTTCACCTTTATTTAACCAGGTAGGCAAGTTGAGAACAAGTTCTCATTTACAATTGCGACCTTGGCCAAAATAAAGCAAAGCAGTTCGACACATACAACGACACAGAGTTACACATGGAGTAAAACAAACACACAGTCAATAGTACAGTATAAACAAGTCTATACGATGTGAGCAAATGAGGAGAGATAAGGGAGGTAAAGGCAAAAAAAGGCCATGGTGGCAAAGTAAATACAATACAGCAAGTAAAACACTGGAATGGTAGATTTGCAGTGGAAGAATGTGCAAAGTATGAAATACAGTAGGGAAAGAGGTAGTTGTTTGGGCTAAATTATAGGTGGGCTATGTACAGGTGCAGATGCGGACAGGGTGATTGGTATCGAGGTGGGAAAGGTTCCAGTCTACAACCTGTGGGGACAGAGAGAATAATTGGGTTACACTGTTCTCACGCTGTCGTGGGACCGTCTCATGACAAAATGCCTCTCTGTCCCAGATTCCCAGCACTGGTCCTCCTGTTACTGTGGGTGTGTTCTGTAGCCCCCATCCCTGCGCTGGTCCTCCTGTTACTGTGGGTGTGTTCTGTAGCCCCCATCCCTGCGCTGGTCCTCCTGTTCTGTAGCTGGATGGTAGATCTGGAAACCAGAACTCTTGAGTAAAACAGACGAGGGAGGGAGGGATAGGAGAGAGACTGTTTTGGATTAGGCTGCTAAGCAGAATACCCCCCTATCACCATTGTAAAGAGAGCCTGCTAAATGCTAAGCCAAAGAGACCGTAGATCCAATCATATTTAGGCTAGCTCTGCAAATAAGTTGATGTGATTTTATTATTTGACCCTTCTGGTCATTTATGCACATTTGAACATCTTTCAAGAACGATCTGGCCATGTACTCTCATTATCCCCCGGCACAGCCAGAGGAGGACTGGCCATCCATCAAAGCCAGGTTCTTCTCTCTACGTTTCTTCCTAGGGTTCCTGCATTTTCTAGGAAGTTTTCTTCCTAGCCAGTGTGTTTCTACATAAGTTAATGCACCTTGCACTAATTGTTTCAAGCTATTGACACGTTGTCCAGTTAGTTGGATCATCTTTGTAGTAGGGCTGGGAATTGCCAGGGAACTTACAATACAATATTTTCACGATACTTAGCAATATATTACAATTCTATATGTATTACTATTCTATATGAATTACTATTCTATATGTATTACTATTCTATATGAATTACTATTCTATATGAATTACTATTCTATATGTATTACTATTCTATATGAATTACTATTCTATATGAATTACTATTCTATATAAATTACTATTCTATATGAATTACTATTCTATATGAATTACTATTCTATATAAATTACTATTCTATATGAATTACTATTCTATATGAATTACTATTCTATATTTATTACTATTCTATATGAATTGGTTTCATGGAAAACAACTTCTAATCAGTCATGGAAATAAGTTACAATCATGTTGGCTTACCATTTCATGAAGACAAATCCAATGGCTTAGTATTCACCCCATTGGCACTTGTCCTATTTTGTTGCCTTACAACCTGGAATTAAAATCTTTTTTTTGGGGGGGGGGGGGTGTTTGTATCCTTTAATTTACACAACATGCCTACCAGTTTGATGAACAATTGTTTTTGTGAAACAAGCAAGAAATAAGACAGAAAAAACATAACTATTCACCCCCCCCCCCCCCCCTCCTCTAAGTCAATACTTTGTAGAGCCACCTTTTGCAGCAATTACAGCTGCAAGTCTCTTGTGCCAAGCTTATAGAGACATGCCCCATCTAGCCACTGGGATTTTTGTACATTCTTCCAGGCAAAACTGCTCCAGCTCCTTCAAGTTGGATTGGTTCCGCCGGTGTACAGCAATCTTTAACTCATACCATAGATTCTCAATTGGATTGAGGTCTGGGCTTTGACTAGGCCATTCCAAGACATTTAAATGTTTCCCCTTAATCCACTCAAGTGTTGTTTTAGCAGTATGGTTAGGGTCATTGTCCTGCTGGAAGGTGAACCTCTGTCCCAGTCTCAAATCTCTGGAAGACTGAAACCGGTTTCCCTCAAGAATTTCCCTGTATTTAGTGCCATCCATCATTCCTCCAATTCTGACAATGTTTCCCTCCAGTTGAAAAACATCCCCACAGCATGATGCTGCCACAACCATGCTTCACGGTGGGGATCGTGTTCTCGGGGTGATGGGAGGTGTTGGGTTTGCACCAGACAGTGTTTTCCTTGATGGCCAAAAAGCTCAATTTTAGTCATCTGACTAGAGTACCTTCTTCCATATGTTTGGGGAGTCTCCCACACGCCTTTTGGCGAACACCAAACATTTTGCTTATTTTTATCTTTAAGCAATGGCTTTTGTCTGGCCACCCTTCCGTAAAGCCCAGCTCTGTGGAGTGTACGGCTTAGTGGTCCTATGGACAGATACTCCAATCTCCGCCGTGGAGCTTTGCAGCTCCTTCGGGGTTGTCTTTGGTCTCTTAATGGTGCTCTGTGGAATGTTCAAAGTTTCGGATATTTTCTTTTATAACTCAACCATGATCTGTACTTCTGCACTACTTTGTCTCTGACATGTTCGGAGAGCTCCTTGGTCTTCATGGTGCCGCTTGCTTCAGAACAGGTGTGTGTGTGTGTGTGTGTGTGTGTGTGTGTGTGTGTGTGTGTGTGTGTATATATATGTATGTATGTATGTATGTATGTATGTATGTATATGTATATATATATATATATGTATGAGATCATGTGACACTTAGATTGCACACAGGTGGACTTTATTCAACTAATTATGTGACTTCTGAAGGTAATTGGTTCTCCAGATCTTATTTAGGGGCTTCATAGCAACGGGGAGGGGCTTCATAGCAACGGGGAGGGGCTTCACAGCAAAGGGGAGGGGCTTCACAGCAGAGGGGGTGAATACATACGCACTCAACACATTTCTGTTTAGAATTTTTGAAACGTGTTTTTTTTTTTTTTTTTTTTTTTTTTCACCAATTTTGAATATATTGTGTATGTCCATTACATGAATTCCAAATAAATTAAAAAAGATTTAAATTACATTATGCAACAAAATAGGAAAACACAAGACGGGATTAATGTTTTGCAAGACACTGTATAGGGAATGTTATACATTATGTTTTTTTGAATAATTATTTTATTATCATGATTTTTGAATAATTATTTTAATTATATCTTTAAAAAATATTGGCGTAACAATACTGTATCCCCTCTCCCCATCCCTACTTTGTCTAGAATTCCCTCTATTAGAGCTGTTTAGTTATTTGTTGGTTTGTGACTCTGTTGAGGGTCAGACTGCAACAAAGTTCAGTTGGTGTCTGATGTGAAAGAATGTTTTTTTTTTTTTTTACAAGACTCATTATTGCATCAATCCATTCCGTGGAAGCCTGGGTGCCATCTTGTTTCTGCTTTGCAGTAGCAAACCCCATTGATACAACAGACTGGCATTCAGGTCCTAAGCTATTGCATGAATCTTTTTTATTTTTTTAAGGAATGAATTAATGCAACATTCATGCATTGCGCATTCCTCTACCTTTTTAATGTGGATCCTAACAAACTAAACTGTTAAACATGTCAACTTGTTGGTAATGAATAAACCCCTTTTTTTCCCCCCCTGTCTTTCCCAGCGTGAGCAGCGCGACAGGTTGTCCATATGCAACAAGCTGTGCTACGCGGTGGGAGGAGCGCCCTATCAGATCACAGGCTGTGCGCTGGGCTTCTTCCTCCAGATATACCTACTGGATGTGGCACAGGTGAGTCTTCAGTCAGTAGCACCCTTACTCTCTATTTAGGGCGCTAGCCATAAGGCTCTGGTCAAAATTAGTGCACTATATATAGGGAATAGGATTCCATAGTGCTCGGGTCAAAATTAGTGCACTATTAAGGGAATAGGATTTCATAGGGCTCTGGTCAAAATTAGTGCACTATTAAGGGAATAGGATTTCATAGGGCTCTGGTCAAAATTAGTGCACTATATATAGGGAATAGGATTCCATAGGGCTCTGGTCAAAAGTAAGTGCGGTGTATAGGAAATGGGGTATCATTTGGGACCCATCACCATTTCACTGACCTACCCCCTCCTAGTGTTCACAGATCTGACAGGGCTTGTCAGAGCAAGTGCCAGCAGAATAGTGATGGGTCCTGCTATCTCAAATGGTGTTTAGGTTCTCGACTCCCAACAGAGTGTAAATTCCTCAGAGATCATAATGACTAATGTAGCATACCGTGGTCTTTTCAGATGGTCAGGAATATAGAACGATCTTGGTCAGATACCCTCAGGCTAAAACAAAACAAGAAAATAATTTATATTGGCCTATTATATGCTCCTAGCATTTCTTTATTTAGAAACGGTGCTGTATCACCTAGATTACCTGCCGTATGTAGGCTGGCTCCTCTGAACCGGGGGTGTAGGCTGGCTCCTCTGAACCGGGGGTGTAGGCTGGCTCCTCTGGCCCGGGGGGTGTAGGCTGGCTCCTCTGGCCCGGGGGGTGTAGGCTGGCTCCTCTGGCCCGGGGGGTGTAGGCTGGCTCCTCTGGCCCGGGGGTTGTAGGCTGGTTCCTCTGGCCCGGGAGTGTAGGCTGGTTCCTCTGGCCCGGGAGTGTAGGCTGGTTCCTCTGGCCCGAGGTTGTAGGCTGGTTCCTCTGGCCCGGGGTTGTAGGCTGGCTCCTCTGGCCCGGGGGTTGTAGGCTGGTTCCTCTGGCCCGGGAGTGTAGGCTGGTTCCTCTGGCCCGGGGTTGTAGGCTGGCTCCTCTGGCCCGGAGGTTGTAGGCTGGTTCCTCTGGCCCGCGAGTGTAGGCTGGTTCCTCTGGCCCGGGGGTGTAGTGCACTATATAGAGAATAGGGTGCCATTTGGGACTCAGCTTAAGTTATTTTTGAAGTCATTAACTCAGTGGTGGGTTGTGACCTGACTGGATCAAAGCGCTCACTGAGGCTTAGCCAGAGCTTGGGAGGTTGAGTAGACTGACTCCTCTGGCCTGGGGAGAACAGTCGCCTAGACTGACTCCACTCTGCGCTTAACTAGAATTTTGATGTTGAGGGCAAGATGGCGTCCAACTCCCCCGACTGCTGAGATCAGTGATGAAGAGGCAATTTTTTTTTGTGGGGGAGACCTGACTAAATTCACGTAGAAATATGAGTTATAGATCTGTAATTCTTGCTGAAAACAAGTCTCTCTAAGAAGTCATAGATCTGTTCTGTCCACTATTTCTATGCTTCCTGTTCTCGAGTTGTTGAGTCTTTTACTTTTGTAAAAAAGTTTTGAACACCAGCTTAATTAAACAACAATATTTTTGGTTACGAAAAATGATATTTCACAGCGGTTTAGGTGGTACAGTGATTCTCTAAACGTGCTTGTTGTGACGCAAATTGTCTGAATTTTATCTACCAGGAAATTGTGAAGCGGTTTCTGCGTAGTGCACGTTTAAGTGTAACCTCCCTGAACAGGTGGTAGGATTCATGGAGTCATCTCCTTAGGCTCTCTAGACATAGTCTTTTGTAATCTTGTGGTTTCCTGTTATTCTGTAGCATGATGCGGGAAAACGTTCAGTAGCCCACAGGACTGACTCAATAGGTTGAACATGGCAGCTTCATGCTTCAAATGAGCCACCTCTGTCAGTTCAGTTGGACCTGTTTCCATCAAGTCTCCCAGCCTGGTCCTTTTTAGTTCTAACCATTCATCCATATCTCTAACCTTGCTCTCTCTCTCTCTCTCTCTCCTCTCCTCCCTCAAGTTGGACCCCTTCTATGCGTCGATCATCCTGTTCGTGGGGAGGGCCTGGGATGCTGTGACGGACCCGATCATAGGCTTCATGGTCTCCCGCTCTCCCTGGACACGCTTCGGACGAATGCTGCCATGGTACGGCCATTTTTTACCGGTTCTCATATCAAATCAGTCACAATTTAGCCTTCGAGAGCTTCATGTGTTTTCTCTTTTTTTTTTTTCCTGTTTGGTTGTGAACTTCATCCCTCTGAATGGTAGTCAGGAAGGAAAGAACCGAGGAAAGCGTACGTAACTCCCATCTGTGGGCTCTAGGTTCTTTCCCACCAATTCAGCCGTTTTGGTTGAGAATTCCCTCGTTGTGGCATCTGTTGCTGTAACTAAAAGGCCAACCTCCTATTTTGCAGCTGGATATCAGGCTAACAGACGGTTTTAAATATCCACATTGCCTTACAAGATGTCTTCTTTTTTTGGAGTGTTACCATTCACAGGTTCCATGCAGCAACAACATGTATGTGTGTAAGCGCGAGGGAGTGTCGGGAGTCGGGAATACTTGGTGACAGCCAGAAGGGTGATAGTCTGCGTTTTTACCAACGACGATTTAGCAATAGATCTCGCTGGAATGTCTGTGTGTGTTGGCCCTTTCCCCTCTATTGGTCCCCCGGTCATTTTGAAACCCCACTGGTGTGCCAAGTGTGCTTCAAACTTGCGTATCCCAAATGGCACCCTATTCCAACATACTACATTAAAACAGAGCCCTATAGGCCCTGGTCAAAAGTAGTGCACTATATAGGGTTAGGCCGTAGTGAATGCGTGCTAAGTGGATCGGGTTAGGCCGTAGTGAATGCGTGCTAAGTGGATCGGGTTAGGCCGTAGTGAATGCGTGCTAAGTGGATCGGGTTAGGCCATTTCTTGGCATGCATTCACTATGACCTGTGTTGTAACTGTCTGATGTTTTGGGGAAAGTACCTCCTGGTACGATTTGAGTACATCTTCATTAAGGTTTCAGCTGCAGCTCTGAAAGGGTTACTGCAGTTGTCTACTGCTCAGAGCACACACACACACACACACACACACACACCACACATTACTTTCTGTGATGATTTCTTCAAACATTCTCTGAAACATAAGCCACATTTCCTGTAGGGCTAAAATGAAGACAAAAAAAACCCCATCTTCAAACGACAAGCAGTCAGGCTTTTATTTAACAAAGATAGTACAGAGGTTTCTGCTTGCCTTGCAGTTCCCACAGAGTTCCTTGACATGGTCTTGGTGTTTCTACACAGCCTTCATACATGCCTCCTTATGCTTCTTCTTTAAACCTTTTTAAAAGGGCCGAGTTTTGCGTCTCCGTCTTCTGGGATATACTGTGCCGTCAGAAAGTATTCAGACCCCTTGACTTTTTCCACATTTTGTTACGTTACAGCCTTATTCTAAATTTTTATTAACATTTGTTCCCTCATCAATCTATACACAATACCCCATAATGACATCCAAAACATATATTTATAGAAATGTTTGCTGAAGTATTCAGACCTTTTTACTCAGTACTTTGTTGAAGCACATTTTGGCAGGGACTATAGATTTGAGTCTTCTTGGGTTTGACGCTACAAGCTTGGCACAGCTGTATTTGGAGTTCCTCTCAAGCTTTGTCAAGTTGGATGGGGAGGGTTGCTGGATGGGGAGGGTTTGCTGGATGGGGAGGGTTTGCTGGATGGGGAGGGTTTGCTGGATGGGGAGGGTTTGCTGGATGGGGAGGGTTGCCGCACAGCTCGTTTCAGGTCTCTCCAGAGATGTTCCATCGGGTTCAAGTCCAGGCTCTGGCTGGGCCACTCAAGGACTTGTCCTGAAGCCACTCCTGCATTGTCTAGGCTGTGTGCTTATGGTCGTTGTCCTGTTGGAAGGTGAACCTTCACCTGAGTCTGTGGTCCTGAGGGCTCTGGAGTAGGTTTTCATCAAGGATCGCTCTGTACTTTGCTCCGTTAATCTTTGCCTCGATACTAGTCTCCCAGTCCCTGCTGGGCGGCCAGCTCTAGGATGAGTCTTGGTGGTTCCAAACCTCTTCCATTTAAGGATTATGGGAATCTTCAATGGTGCAGAAAAGCTTTTGGTACCCTTCACCAGATCTGTACCTCGACACAAACCTATCTCTGAGCTCTACGGACAGTTCCTTCGACCTCATTGCTTGGTTTTTGCTCTGACATAAAACTGTCAACTGTGGGACATTTTTATATAGACCGGTGCCTGCCTTTCCAAATCATGTCCAATCAGTTGAATTTACCACAGGTGGACTCCGATCAAGTTGTAGAAACATCTCAAGGATGATCAATGGAAACAGGATGCAGCTGAGCTACATTTCGACTCTCATAGTCTTTTTTTACATTTGTTTTAATATTACCTTTTAATTTAACGAGTCAGTTAAGAACATTCTGCGTATTTTTTTAATGTTTTAAATGTATCACCTTTATTTAACCAGGTATTTATATATATATACAGTGCCTTGCGAAAGTATTCGGCCCCCTTGAACTTTGCGACCTTTTGCCACATTTCAGGCTTCAAACATAAAGATATAAAACTGTATTTTTTTGTGAAGAATCAACAACAAATGGGACACAATCATGAAGTGGAACGACATTTATTGGATATTTCAAACTTTTTTAACAAATCAAAAACTGAAAAATTGGGCGTGCAAAATTATTCAGCCCCTTTACTTTCAGTGCAGCAAACTCTCTCCAGAAGTTCAGTGAGGATCTCTGAATGATCCAATGTTGACCTAAATGACTAATGATGATAAATACAATCCACCTGTGTGTAACCAAGTCTCCGTATAAATGCACCTGCACTGTGATAGTCTCATAGGTACGTTAAAAGCGCAGAGAGCATCATGAAGAACAAGGAACACACCAGGCAGGTCCGAGATACTGTTGTGAATAAGTTTAAAGCCGGATTTGGATACAAAAAGATTTCCCAAGCTTTAAACATCCCAAGGAGCACTGTGCAAGCGATAATATTGAAATTGAAGGAGTATCAGACCACTGCAAATCTACCAAGACCTGGCCGTCCCTCTAAACTTTCAGCTCATACAAGGAGAAGACTGAACAGAGATGCAGCCAAGAGGCCCATGATCACTCTGGATGAACTGCAGAGATCTACAGCTGAGGTGGGAGACTCTGTCCATAGGACAACAATCAGTCGTATATTGCACAAATCTGGCCTTTATGGAAGAGTGGCAAGAAAGCCATTTCTTAAAGATATCCATAAAAAGTGTAGTTTAAAGTTTGCCACAAGCCACCTGGGAGACACACCAAACATGTGGAAGAAGGTGCTCTGGTCAGATGAAACCAAAATTGAACTTTTTGGCAACAATGCAAAACGTTATGTTTGGCGTAAAAGCAACACAGCTGAACACACCATCCCCACTGTCAAACATGGTGGTGGCAGCATCATGGTTTGGGCCTGCTTTTCTTCAGCAGGGACAGGGAAGATGGTTAAAATTGATGGGAAGATGGATGGAGCCAAATACAGGACCATTCTGGAAGAAAACCTGATGGAGTCTGCAAAAGACCTGAGACTGGGACGGAGATTTGTCTTCCAACAAGACAATGATCCAAAACATAAAGCAACATCTACAATGGAATGGTTCAAAAATAAACATATCCAGGTGTTAGAATGGCCAAGTCATAGTCCAGACCTGAATCCAATCGAGAATCTGTGGAAAGAACTGAAAACTGCTGTTCACAAATGCTCTCCATCCAACCTCACTGAGCTCGAGCTGTTTTGCAATGAGGAATGGGAAAAAATGTCAGTCTCTCGATGTGCAAAACTGATAGAGACATACCCCAAGCGACTTACAGCTGTAATCGCAGCAAAAGGTGGTGCTAGAAAGTATTAACTTAAGGGGGCTGAATAATTTTGCACACCCAATTTTTCAGTTTTTGATTTGTTAAAAAAGTTTGAAATATCCAATAAATGTCGTTCCACTTCATGATTGTGTCCCACTTGTTGATTCTTCACAAAAAAATACAGTTTTATATCTTTATGTTTGAAGCCTGAAATGTGGCAAAAGGTCGCAAAGTTCAAGGGGGCCGAATACTTTCGCAAGGCACTGTATATATATATATATATATATATATATATATATATATATATATATATATATATAACCCTAACCCTTTATTTAACCAGGTATTTATATATATAACCCTAACCCTTTATTTAACCAGGGAGGCTCGTTGAGAACAAGTCCTCATTTACAACTGCGACCTGGCCAAGATAAAGCAAAGCAGTGCGACACATACAAAAACAACAGAGTTACACACGGAATTAACAAACATGTAGTCAATAATACAGTAGATTAAAAAGAAAAGTCTATATACAGTGAGTGCAAATGAGGTGAGATAAGGGAGGTAAGGCAATAAATAGGCCATGGTGGTGAAGTAATTATAATATAGCAATTAAACACTGGAGTGATAGAGACTGGAGGGGTAGATGTGCAGAAGATGAATGTGCAAGTCGAGATACTTGGGTGCAAAGGAGCAAGATAAATAAATACAGTATGGGGGTGAGGTAGTTGGATGGGCTGTTTACAGATGGGCTATGGACAGGTTGCTGTGATCTGTGAGCTGTTCTGACAGCTGGTGCTTAAATTTAGTGAGGGAGATATGAGTCTCCAGCTTCATTGATTTTTGTAGTTCGTTCCAGTCATTGCCAGCAGATAACTGGAAGGAAAGGCAGCCAAAAGAGGAATTGGCTTTGGGTGTGACCAGTGAGATATACCTGCTGGAGCACGTGCTACGGGTGGGTGCTGCTATGGTGACCAGTGAGCTGAGAAGGTGGGGCTTTTGGTGACATTTCATTCTGAAAAGTAGGAGATTTGAACCAAAATCACTTGTAATAAAGTTTTAGATTGTGGCCTTACTGGGTCATCTATATTCCTGCACCTTCCCTCATACACTCTGGCCTACACCGAGAGGTCCTCATTCCCTAACGGACAGGCAGGTCTGATTCCAGTTAAAGGCCCTCTGTGAGCGAGGTACAGTCTCAGTCTGTCAGTGCCTCTGGTAGGTCATGTAGCATTCTGGAACCCTTCAGAGGATGTTCCAGAACACCAGGTGTCTCTGGTAGGTCATGTAGCATTCTGGAACCTTTCAGAGGATGTTCCAGAACACCAGGTGTCTCTGGTAGGTCATGTAGCATTCTGGAACCTTTCAGAGGATGTTCCAGAACACCAGGTGTCTCTGGTAGGTCATGTAGCATTCTGGAACCTTTCAGAGGATGTTCCAGAACACCAGGTGTCTCTGGTAGGTCATGTAGCATTCTGGAACCTTTCAGAGGATGTTCCAGAACACCAGGTGTCTCTGGTAGTTCATGTAGCATTCTGGAACCTTTCAGAGGATGTTCCAGAACACCAGGTGTCTCTCTGTACCTCCTATAGGCTTAGTCCCAAATGGAAACCCATGTTCTATAATAGTGCATATTGACCAGAGGGATTGATTGGGTGCCATTTTGGAGAAGGCCTAATTAGGGAACCTGAAGCGCCTTGAGCGGGATGGATGGGAGGGGGTTGGGGTGGCTGGGTGACTAATGCTTTCCCAATGCTGACTAGTCCACTTGCATCAGTGCAGGATGGGGGTGGGGCAGATGGACACAAGTGCTACGTCCTTTTAGTTATCTATATATATATATATATATATATATATATATATATATATATATATTATTGTAAAGCGATATTCCTACTATAAATGCAGTAAAGTTCACACATTTTGAGCAAAATAGTGTTTTTAGACACCACTGCACACATGCAGGGGTAAGCAACAGGTGTGTAACCCCCTGGTCCCGGGGGTTCTGTCTGAGACGTTGAATCCTCCGAGGAACTGGAGTCATGTAGACCGATTTTAAAAGATGCAGTGGAATTCAGTGACTCTGGTTGGGCAGGATGCAGCTTGATCAAATCTGTTTCCTTCATCTCTCTCTCTCTCTCTCTCTGGCATTCTTATTCTAAACTAATCTGAGGGGAAAGAAGAAGAAGAAGGAGGAAGATTGAAGTTCAGTCTGACGGGTTAGACCCTTGCTAGTTGTTGAGAGAATCTGTCTCATACTTTAACTGGGAGGAGAGGAGAGTTGAGTGACTAATATAGTCAATCGAGTGTTTGGGTTCAGAACAGATGTGGATCTAGAGGAGATGTGATCTAGGGGCTGGGAGGAAGAGGGAAAGCGGGGGGAGTGGCGCGCTCTACGCTTCAGTTTTTTTTTTTTTTTTTTTTTTTTTTTTTTTCAGGAGGTGGGAGTGTAGGGGTGCTCTGATTGGCTGAAACTGGTGGTGTGTTGTGGGCTGGACCAATAAGAGGCGTCTGTGTAGCATTTTTTAAAGGGAAGCTGAGGAATCTGAAGGTGTTACTGCAGTTCAAGAGACATGGAAAAGAGCTGAAGGCACGAAGCCCGGTCAGAGTTCCAGTGTAAGGCTGCGACTGAACGACGAGGCCGAGCGAATGCTTCCCAGAGCGCTCCACGTCTAGATTTTTACTATAGGCGTAGTAGCCCATAGCTTTGTACACAGCCTATACATTTAGTTCATTTTATACACCCTTTCCTAATAATAGGTTTTAATAACACGCCCTTGACTGCTGTGTCAAAGAGCACGCTGTCTTTTTAGTTTACTGATTTCAGCACTGTTTAAGAGTCTCGGGTTTCACAACTCGGTGACTTCAACATCTTGACTGTTGTCAACATTACCAGGAATTCCAATCTGGTTTTACTGAGATTACCCATTTTAAGCTTTCAGAAGCCATATGTCCACTTATCCTGACAGCTATGTTTAGTAGAAAGGATTTTGACATTTAATCAATCTAATAATTGTGTATGTACACTAATAGTTACTGAGAATAGGTATGACTAATTTCTTGTAGACCAGACGTTGATCTCTTCACCCACATGGCAGTTGTATGTAAACATCAACATTCTCTGCTTCATTCAAAATGAGTTTAACCTTTTTCCCTGTATTATGATTAGCATGTCGCTACAAGTGTTTGCTGCCACGGTCTTCTCGTTGTCTCAGCCTTTTAGTCCCTATATATCAGTGTCTTCTCATTGTCTCAGCCTTTAGTCCTATATATCACAGTGTCTTCTCATTGTCTCAGCCTTTAGTCCTATATATCACAGTGTCTATATATCAGTGTCTATATATCACAGTGTCTTCTCATTGTCTCAGCCTTTTAGTCCTATATATCAGTGTCTTCTCATTGTCTCAGCCTTTTAGTCCTATATATCAGTGTCTTCTCATTGTCTCAGTCTTTAGTCCTATATATCACAGTGTCTATATATCACAGTGTCTTCTCATTGTCTCAGCCTTTAGTCCTATATATCACAGTGTCTTCTCATTGTCTCAGTCTTTAGTCCTATATATCAGTGTCTTCTCATTGTCTCAGTCTTTAGTCCTATATATCACAGTGTCTTCTCGTTGTCTCAGTCTTTAGTCCTATATATCAGTGTCTTATTATTGTCTTGTCCTTTAGGCCTATATATATCACTGTGCCTATATATCACAGTGTATATATATCACAGTGTCTATATATCACAGTGTCTATATATCACAGTCTTCTCATTGTCTCAGCCTTTTTAGTCCCTATATATCACAGTTTCTCATTGTCTCAGCCTTTTAGTCCCTATATATCAGTGTCTCATTGTCTCAGCCTTTTAGTCCCTATATATCACAGTGTCTTCTCATTGTCTCAGCCTTTTAGTCCCTATATATCACAGTGTCTTCTCATTGTCTCAGCCTTTTAGTCCCTATATATCACAGTGTCTCATTGTCTCAGCCTTTTAGTCCCTATATATCACAGTGTCTCATTGTCTCAGCCTTTTAGTCCCTATATATCAGTGTCAAGGCATATGAACTAACAGGTTACAGAACAAACGTCACAATTATCACATCACACCGGTTGTGAAATGGCTTTTTTTTTTTTTTTTTTCCTGGCTTGGCTTCCCCGGTGATATTACCCACGCACCACTGCTCCTTTGATGTGGCACAGAGATTGGCTGAACCAGGCACCTGACGGGGCGTTTATGTACATTATTGGTGGGTTGGTCACACCACTCCCTGAATGTAACCAAGCATCTGCTCTGCTATCATCATTACAGGTCATAAAAGTCCTTGTGTTTTCATATCATCACCATCTCTGCTTCGTTCAAAATGAGTTTAACCCATTCCCTTTTTTAAAATTACAATTTAGCATGTCACTACAAGTGTTTGCTAAGCAATCTCCTAATAGTTACTTGACTTTAAATAAGTTTAACTCTGGGTGAGTTAACATGTTTTACACACACACACACACACACACACAGAGAGAGAAATCAGTACCATCGACAGCCACATCCTATTTAGTTTACGTTGATTGGACTGAAATAGTTGTTGGTTTCTTTTTAGTTGATTTCAGATGTTGGAAGACGTGGAGACGGAACGACTTGTGGTAACGCTCCATGGTTCTAAATAAAGCCGTTTTATAGTCTGAAAGAAATGTGGAAAACAGTTTAACGTGCTGGGTCGTATAACCGTTAGTTACAATATATTTTTTTGTGGACTTCACAGGACAAATGTTGCTCTAACGGTTTTGTAATGAAACAAAGGTGTGGTTGAATTTATTCTGTGGTGTCTTCTCATCGTCTCGTCCTTTAGGCCTGTATATCACAGTGTCTTCTCATTGTCTCGTCCTTTAGGCCTGTATATCACAGTGTCTTCTCATTGTCTCGTCCTTTAGGCCTGTATATCACAGTGTCTTCTCATTGTCTCGTCCTTTAGGCCTGTATATCACAGTGTCTTCTCATTGTCTCGTCCTTTAGGCCTGTATATCACAGTGTCTTCTCATTGTCTCGTCCTTTAGGCCTGTATATCACAGTGTCTTCTCATTGTCTCGTCCTTTAGGCCTGTATATCACAGTGTCTTCTCATTGTCTCGTCCTTTAGGCCTGTATATCACAGTGTCTTCTCATCGTCTCGTCCTTTAGGGCTGTATATCACAGTGTCTTCTCATCGTCTCGTCCTTTAGGCCTGTATATCACAGTGTCTTCTCATTGTCTCGTCCTTTAGGCCTGTATATCACAGTGTCTTCTCATTGTCTCGTCCTTTAGGCCTGTATATCACAGTGTCTTCTCATTGTCTCGTCCTTTAGGCCTATATATCACAGTGTCTTCTTATTGTCTCAGCCTTTAGGCCTGTATATCACAGTGTCTTCTTATTGTCTCAGCCTTTAGGCCTGTATATCACAGTGTCTTCTTATTGTCTCAGCCTTTAGGCCTGTATATCAGTGTCTTCTTATTGTCTCAGCCTTTAGGCCTGTATATCACAGTGTCTTATTGTCTCAGCCTTTAGGCCTGTATATCACAGTGTCTTCTTATTGTCTCAGCCTTTAGGCCTGTATATCACGGTGTCTTCTCATTGTCTCGTCCTTTAGGCCTGTATATCACAGTGTCTTCTCATTGTCTCGTCCTTTAGGCCTGTATATCACAGTGTCTTCTTATTGTCTCGTCCTTTAGGCCTGTATATCACAGTGTCTTCTTATTGTCTCGTCCTTTAGGCCTGTATATCACAGTGTCTTCTTATTGTCTCGTCCTTTAGGCCTGTATATCACAGTGTCTTCTTATTGTCTCGTCCTTTAGGCCTGTATATCACAGTGTCTTCTTATACAGGCCTAAAGGCTGAGACAATATCACAGTGTCTTCTTATTGTCTCAGCCTTTAGGCCTGTATATCACAGTGTCTTATTGTCTCAGCCTTTAGGCCTGTATATCACAGTGTCTTATTGTCTCAGCCTTTAGGCCTGTAAATCACAGTGTCTTATTGTCTCAGCCTTTAGGCCTGTATATCACAGTGTCTTATTGTCTCAGCCTTTAGGCCTGTATATCACAGTGTCTTCTTATTGTCTCAGCCTTTAGGTCTGTATATCACAGTGTCTTCTTATTGTCTCAGCCTTTAGGCCTGTATATCACAGTGTCTTCTTATTGTCTCAGCCTTTAGGCCTGTATATCACAGTGTCTTCTTATTGTCTCAGCCTTTAGGCCTGTATATCACAGTGTCTTCTTATTGTCTCAGCCTTTAGGCCTGTATATCACAGTGTCTTCTTATTGTCTCAGCCTTTAGGCCTGTATATCACAGTGTCTTCTTATTGTCTCAGCCTTTAGGCCTGTATATCAGTGTCTTCTTATTGTCTCAGCCTTTAGGCCTGTATATCAGTGTCTTCTTATTGTCTCAGCCTTTAGGCCTGTATATCACAGTGTCTTCTTATTGTCTCAGCCTTTAGGCCTGTATATCACAGTGTCTTATTGTCTCAGCCTTTAGGCCTGTAAATCACAGTGTCTTATTGTCTCAGCCTTTAGGCCTGTATATCACAGTGTCTTATTGTCTCAGCCTTTAGGCCTGTATATCACAGTGTCTTCTTATTGTCTCAGCCTTTAGGCCTGTATATCACAGTGTCTTCTTATTGTCTCAGCCTTTAGGCCTGTATATCACAGTGTCTTCTTATTGTCTCAGCCTTTAGGCCTGTATATCACAGTGTCTTCTTATTGTCTCAGCCTTTAGGCCTGTATATCACAGTGTCTTATTGTCTCAGCCTTTAGACCTGTATATCACAGTGTCTTCTCATTGTCTCGTCCTTTAGGCCTGTATATCACAGTGTCTTCTTATTGTCTCAGCCTTTAGGCCTGTATATCACAGTGTCTTCTTATTGTCTCAGCCTTTAGGCCTGTATATCACAGTGTCTTTTTATTGTCTCAGCCTTTAGGCCTGTATATCACAGTGTCTCATTGTCTCAGCCTTTAGGCCTGTATATCACAGTGTCTTATTGTCTCAGCCTTTAGTCCTACAGTGGGGCAAAAAAGTATTTAGTCAGCCACCAATTGTGCAAGTTCTCCCACTTAAAAAGATGAGAGAGGCCTGTAATTTTCATCATAGGTACACTTCAACTATGACAGACAAAATGAGAAAAAAAATCCAGAAAATCACATTGTAGGATTTTTAATGAATTTATTTGCAAATTATATATCAGCGTCAAGGCATATGAACTAACAGGTTATAGAGAGCAAACAACGCAATTATCACCAAACAACACATTCTTTCCTGGGTTGGCTTCCCAAGAGATTTTTTTTTAACCAGTGCTGCTTTGATGTGGCACAGGAGCGGAGAAAGGCTAACGCAGGCTCCCGGCGAGGATTTGGGTAAAGTACATTCCTGGTGGGTTGTGGTCACGCCACTCCCTAAATGTAAACCACCATCTGCTCTGTGTCCCGGAGACAACACCACCCTGACACACACTCCCTCTCATGTATCATTTTCACAACAATCCCCCCCTGCCCGCACCTGCCACTAATTACATAACACGCATGTGTAGGTGGGGTGTACTCTCACTCACTCTCTCTTCACCAGTCCTGTACTGTACCCATTATGGGTGGCTGCGTCTGTTGTCTTAAGTACCTTCCTCTCTTGGGTATTTTATCCATTCCCAGGTACTGATCTGAAATAAAGACTCTGTACCGGTACCCCCTGTATATAGCCTCCACATTGACTCTGTACCGTACCCCCCTGTATATAGCCTCCACATTGACTCTGTACCGGTACCCCCTCCTGTATATAGCCTCCACATTGACTCTGTACCGGTACCCCCCTGTATATAGCCTCCACATTGACTCTGTACCGGTACCCCTTGTATATAGCCTCCACATTGACTCTGTACCGGTACCCCCCTGTATATAGCCTCCACATTGACTCTGTACCGGTACCCCCTGTATATAGCCTCCACATTGACTCGGTACCGGTACCCCCTGTATATAGTCTCCACATTGACTCTGTACCGGTACCCCCCTGTATATAGCCTCCACATTGACTCTGTACCGGTACCCCCCCTGTATATAGCCTCCACATTGACTCGGTACCAGTACCCCCCTGTATATAGCCTCCACATTGACTCGGTACCGGTACCCCCCTGTATATAGCCTCCACATTGACTCTGTACCGGTACCCCCCTGTATATAGCCTCCACATTGACTCGGTACCGGTACCCCCCTGTATATAGCCTCCACATTGACTCTGTACCGGTACCCCCCTGTATATAGCCTCCACATTGACTCTGTACCGGTACCCCCCTGTATATAGCCTCCACATTGACTCTGTACCGGTACCCCCCTGTATATAGCCTAGCTATTGTTGGGTAAAGGCTTTTTAAGTAAGCATTTCACTGTAAGGTCTGTTGGACCTGTTGTAGTTGACGCATGTGACAAATATAATTTGATTTAATTGGTGACCACTAGGTCCCATTAGGAAAGGCAGCTGCCACCTGCCCAGTGCTTTTAGGAGACAACTCTACTGTGGATGTGAAAGTAGGTCCCAAAATAAGTTTGAGCCAATCCAAGTTCAGTTTTAGTGTCACATGCACACTTTCTTGCTCTAACCCCCAACAATGCATTAATCAATGTACTAAAAATAACATCAACTTTTTTTGGTGTTTTTCACCTGACCAGTTTAAAAGAAAAGAAAAAAAAATGTATTAGTGCTGATTTTGAAGAAAAGGAGACAAGACGAGGAAAACATTTTTGGGGAGTTTTTGGTACACCCACTGGGGGCATCTCCAACAGGCTGAACCTGAAGGAGCCAAACAAATCTACTACTGAAGGAAGGTTTTATTTTTGGGGGTGTCCTAATCCGCCGTGCCGGACTGTTGTCATCGACACTGGGGAGGTTGTACATGATGGCGTATTGTGTTCCCATATGTGATTTCCTGTCCGTGGGCGATTTTTGAGATCGTGGCTTCCACCGTATCCTCTTTAGCCAATCACTGACCGGATATGATGCAAGCGCTTCCTGCTCGGGGAAACCTAAACTCCATTGGACAGATGTATACACACACACACTCCACGCCCCCCTCTCTCTTGTTCTGTTGGAGCGTGTCGATCAGGCCACAGGAAGTCCATAACTGGGACAGGAAGTTACACACAGACATTCCTCCGTTCTCACTGAGTGACGCATTACTCAGGGATGACATCACCGTGGTCTGGAGTGCCAAGGGAAAGTGTGGCCCGGGGAGGAAGAAGGAAGAAGAGCGTCTGAGGATCTGTCTGTAGCACGAGAGAAGAGGGGGGGGTTGGTGTAGGGGAGTATCTGAGGATCTGTCTATAGCACGAGGGGGGGGGGGGGGGGTGTAGGGGAGTATCTGAGTGGACATGAGACGGAAAGTGAGGGAGAATGTAGAAGGGTGTGTCCATGGAGAATATAGGAACATCTCCTAATTTATGTCTGACACACTTCTCACACAGCCCTTTCATAACACATGACGTTTACAGTGAGAATGCATCTCTGGCAGCGGTGAAGAACGGAGTTGAGTGACAGCTGATCGTTTCTAAGGACCTGTAGGAATGCCTTCCCCTCGTTTTTTTAAATTTATTTAAATTTAACCTTTTTATTTTAACGAGGCAAGTCGGTTAAGAACAAATAGTTATTTTACAATGACTGCCTAGGAACAGTGGGTTAACTGCCTTGTTCAGGGGGCAGAAGGACAGATTTTTGACCTTGTCAGCTCAGGGATTCGATCCAGTAACCTTCGATCTAACCACTAGGCTACCTGCCGCCCCCTTGTGTACTAGTGGGGAATAACAGACAGAATTAGGTGCAGTTCAGAAGTCTGACATGGCTTCCTCTCCTTGTCTGTCCTTGTCTCCTATATCAGATCAGTGGAAGTGAAGGAGGTGAATAGTCTCTAGACTATTGAAACGGACCCATTCTTAAAGCTAGGCCTATATCAGTTCTAATGGAGGAGACGAGCTTCTAGACTATTGAAACGGACCCATTCTTAAAGCTAGGCCTATATCAGTTCTAATGGAGGAGACGAGCTTCTAGACTATTGAAACGGACCCATTCTTAAAGCTAGGCCTATATCAGTTCTAATGGAGGAGACGAGCTTCTAGACTATTGAAACGGACCCATTCTTAAAGCTAGGCCTATATCAGTTCTAATGGAGGAGACGAGCTTCTAGACTATTGAAACGGACCCATTCTTAAAGCTAGGCCTATATCAGTTCTAATGGAGGAGACGGGACGAGGGGACGTGCTTCTAGACTATTGAAACGGACCCATTCTCAAAGCTAGGCCTATATCAGTTCTAATGGAGGAGACGGGACGAGGTGACGTGCTTCTAGACTATTGAAACGGACCCGTTCTCATCGAGGTGCATTTTTGCTTCCAGAAGAATGAGGCGTCCAACACTTGGTATCACACTTCTTGGATGCAGATTTTTTGCTCTGTAATCCTCGCTTGGCTTTAGTGAATCCTTCGAGAGACCTAATTGCTGAGGCAATGGTTTATTTACTAACCCAGAGGCTGAATGCTGTTGACCCACTGTGAGCGCTACAGCTAATTCATCGTTAGATAATGGCTGTCCTCGGGAACACACTGGTTACTGCTCTGTGACGATGTGAGACTCCGACTGACTTGACCTCTGTCTCTCCATCCCTGTAGGATCCTGTTCTCCACTCCTCTAGCCGTGGTCAGTTACTTCCTCATCTGGTATGTTCCTGTGATTGAGAATGGAAAGGTCATCTGGTACCTGGTCTTCTACTGCCTCTTCCAGACCCTTCAGACAGTGAGTACTGTAGTCTACTGGCTACACCGCCATACTGGTAGAGCAGCGGTTGGGGACATTCACACACACACACACACACACCAGATGGCCTACAAGAGCTGGACCAGATGTATAGAACAATACAATCGTCAGTAAAAAATATATAATAATTAGGATACATGTTAATGTCGCATATCTCTCTCGCTGTCTCTCTCTCTGTCTCTCTCGCTGTCTCTCTCGCTGTCTCTCTCGCTGTCTCTCTCTCTGTCTCTCTCTCTGTCTCTCTCTCTGTCTCTCTCGCTGTCTCTCTCGCTGTCTCTCTCGCTGTCTCTCTCGCTGTCTCTCTCGCTGTCTCTCTCGCTGTCTCTCTCGCTGTCTCTGTCTCTCTGTCTCTCTCTCTGTGTCTCTCTCTCTCTCTCTGTCTCTCTGTCTCTCTGTCTCTGTGTCTCTCTCTCTCCAGTGTTTCCATGTGCCCTACTCGGCTCTCACCATGTTCATCAGCGAAGATCAGAAGGAGAGGGACTCTGCCACTGCTTACAGTAAGTCCCCTCATGCATGGACACTTACCTCACTCACTACCTAGACACTACTTAGTATACATGACCAAATAGTGTACTTCATACTAGGTGGTAGTGATGGGCACCGATATATGGAAAATCTGTTTCCCATTATCAGCAGCATTTATATCATCAGGTTCATGAATAACACTGCAGCTGTGTTCATTCATTTTTAAGGCTCTGTGAAGGCCAGACAACTGTTGATTGGTTGCCCACTGGTTGTGAATCCTCTGGGAGCCTAAGCCTGTCTAACCAGTGTGACTATGATGACAAACCCCATCGGCAGGCTATTCAGTATGTTAAGTTGAGTCCGAGAGTTGTCCCTACAGGAACACGTGTGTGTGTGTGTGTGTGTGTGTGTGTGTGGGGGGGGGGGGGGGTTGTTTAACAGCTAGGATAAACTGTTACGATACGCCTTGCTCATATCGACATCAACCACTACTGCATTGAATTATCGATAGTGGTGTTTGTCGTTGGTAACTTAGTCTGTGCATTTGGATATTAGGACCCAATCAACTTAGTCAATAATACACAGTATAAACATTTAATATATGCCGTTTTAGAATATTATTTCATCTAAAGCGACTTAAGCCATGCATGCATCGATTTTTACGCTATGGGTGGTTCTGGGAATGAAGCCCACTATCCTGGCGTTTTTACAGGCACCGTGCTCTACCAACTGAGTTACATTGTTTTTTGGGGGACAAAATTGAAAGCTGATCATTGGTTGGTTTTGTGTCATCTGTATGCTCCTCTCGTCCCAATCAGGAATGACGGTGGAGGTTCTGGGTACTGTGATTGGCACAGCCGTCCAGGGTCAGATTGTGGGCATGGCCAACCCCCCCTGTATCCCCGTAGCCCCCGGCAACAATGTAACAACAGAGGGCCTGAACTTCTCCCTGCTGCTGGGACAGGAAGTTAACACCACGGTCATCTCTCCCGGTATCACCCTGGACCAGACGGTACACAGACCGTAGCCTAACCCTAGCCTCCCATCTCGTCTACATACTTGTATCTTCATGAAGATGACTTGAGCTCACAAATCCAGATCATTTTACACTATACGATAAAGCCAGTGTGTGTTCTGCTATATGTTCGTTATACCAGACGTACTGTCGTAGGTTACTATAGTCTACTGACCCTGTTGTCTCTCTCTCTCCTCGATCACAGAAAACAGCCTACATGATAGCTTCCGGCGCCATCTGTTCCATCTACGTTCTCTGTGCCGTGGTGCTGTTCTTCGGAGTCAAGGAGAAGAAAGGTAAAAAGGCAGGATCACCATTTTGTTTTTTTTTAATGGACCATCCCTCAACTCAACACATCCCTGTTGATATTTCAGCGGTATTATGGGTTCACTTTGGGTCATTTCATTTCAATGTACCTATTGGATAATGTGGATTTTTTTATTGAGCTCTGCAGTGTGGTGCTGATGCAGTACGCCGTTTCTGTCTCGTATGACTATGGGCCCTGGTGGCTTGATGCTCTAACAGCTGATCTGAGGGTTTACTAGGAAACGTACTCTAAGGTGCAGCAGGTAGCCTAGTGGATAGAGGCGGGGTAGCCTAGTGGTTAGAGGCGGGGTAGCCTAGTGGATAGAGGCGGGGTGGCCTGGTGGTTAGAGGCGGGGTGGCCTGGTGGTTAGAGGTGGGGTGGCCTGGTGGTTAGAGGTGGGGTGGCCTGGTGGTTAGAGGTGGGGTGGCCTAGTGGATAGAGGTGGGGTGGCCTAGTGGTTAGAGGTGGGGTGGCCTGGTGGTTAGAGGTGGGGTGGCCTGGTGGTTAGAGGTGGGGTGGCCTGGTGGTTAGAGGCGGCGGGGTGGCCTGGTGGTTAGAGGCGGCGGGGTGGCCTGGTGGTTAGAGGCGGCGGGGTGGCCTGGTGGTTAGAGGCGGCGGGGTGGCCTAGTGGTTAGAGGCGGGGTGGCCTGGTGGTTAGAGGCGGGGTGGCCTGGTGGTTAGAGGCTGCGGGGTGGCCTGGTGGTTAGAGGCTGCGGGGTGGCCTGGTGGTTAGAGGCTGCGGGGTGGCCTGGTGGTTAGAGGCGGCGTGGCCTGGTGGTTAGAGGCGGCGTGGCCTGGTGGTTAGAGGCGGGGTGGCCTGGTGGTTAGAGGCGGGGTGGCCTGGTGGTTAGAGGCGGGGTGGCCTGGTGGTTAGAGGCGGGGTAGCCTAGTGGTTAGAGGCGGGGTGGCCTGGTGGTTAGAGGCGGGGTGGCCTGGTGGTTAGAGGCTGCGGGGTGGCCTGGTGGTTAGAGGCTGCGGGGTGGCCTGGTGGTTAGAGGCTGCGGGGTGGCCTGGTGGTTAGAGGCTGCGGGGTGGCCTGGTGGTTAGAGGCTGCGGGGTGGCCTGGTGGTTAGAGGCGGCGGGGTGGCCTGGTGGTTAGAGGCGGCGGGGTGGCCTGGTGGTTAGAGGCGGCGGGGTGGCCTGGTGGTTAGAGGCGGCGGGGTGGCCTGGTGGTTAGAGGCGGCGGGGTGGCCTGGTGGTTAGAGGCGGCGGGGTGGCCTGGTGGTTAGAGGCGGCGGGGTGGCCTGGTGGTTAGAGGCTGCGGGGTGGCCTGGTGGTTAGAGGCTGCGGGGTGGCCTGGTGGTTAGAGGCTGCGGGGTGGCCTGGTGGTTAGAGGCTGCGGGGTGGCCTGGTGGATAGAGGCGGCGGGGTGGCCTGGTGGATAGAGGCGGCGGGGTGGCCTGGTGGAGAGAGGCGGCGGGGTGGCCTGGTGGATAGAGGCGGCGGGGTGGCCTGGTGGATAGAGGCGGCGGGGTGGCCTGGTGGATAGAGGTGGCGGGGTGGCCTGGTGGTTAGAGGCGGCGGGGTGGCCTGGTGGTTAGAGCATTGGGCCAGTAACCCGAAAGGTTGCTGGATTGAATCCCCGAGCTGTCAAGGTAAAAATCTGTCATTCTGCCCCTGAACAAGGCAGTTAACCCACTGTTCCTAGACCAGTTAACCCACTGTTCCTAGACCAGTTAACCCACTGTTCCTAGACCAGTTAACCCACTGTTCCCAGACCAGTTAACCCACTGTTCCCAGACCAGTTAACCCACTGTTCCCAGACCAGTTAACCCACTGTTCCCAGGCAGTTAACCCACTGTTCCTAGGCCAGTTAACCCACTGTTCCCAGACCAGTTAACCCACTGTTCCTAGACCAGTTAACCCACTGTTCCTAGACCAGTTAACCCACTGGTCCTAGACCAGTTAACCCACTGGTCCTAGACCAGTTAACCCACTGTTCCCAGACCAGTTAACCCACTGTTCCCAGACCAGTTAACCCACTGTTCCTAGACCAGTTAACCCACTGTTCCCAGACCAGTTAACCCACTGTTCCCAGACCAGTTAACCCACTGTTCCCTGGCCAGTTAACCCACTGTTCCCAGGCCAGTTAACCCACTGTTCCCAGGCCAGTTAACCCACTGTTCCTAGGCCAGTTAACCCACTGTTCCCAGGCCAGTTAACCCACTGTTCCTCGTTGTTGTAAATAAGAATTTGTCCTAACTGACTTGGTTAAATAAAGAATACATAAATAAAATAAAACACAGACTTAAAGTTGAAACACATTATTATTATTATTATTATTGGGGTTATTATTTATATTATAACTGTCTCTGTCGGTCTCTCTCTCTCCCTCTCTCTATAGAGTCGTCTCGCCCTCGGTCAGAGCTCATGTCGTTCTGGCAGGGTATCGGGCTGGTGATGGGTCATGGACCTTACGTCAGGCTGGTGATGGGCTTCCTCTTCACCTCATTGGCCTTCATGGTGACTACACAGGGGACACACTTGTTTAGGCATTCATTACTCCTTCACCCAGGCACACACACTTTTGCTCTCTGCATTTGCATGTCAACGTACACCTACCACAACACACCTTACCCATGTCCTTAATGGTGAGTGGTGACACTCTAACGACCGCTGACACCTAGTGTTCACACCTTACCCATGTCCTTAATGGTGAGTGGTGACACTCTAACGACCGCTGACACCTAGTGTTCACAACATACCCATGTCCTTAATGGTGAGTGGTGACACTCTAACGACCGCTGACACCTAGTGTTCACAACATACCCATGTCCTTAATGGTGAGTGGTGACACTCTAACGACCGCTGACACCCAGTGTTCACAACATACCCATGTCCTTAATGGTGAGTGGTGACACTCTAACGACCGCTGACACCTAGTGTTCACAACACACCCATGTCCTTAATGGTGAGTGGTGACACTCTAACGACCGCTGACACCTAGTGTTCACAACATACCCATGTCCTTAATGGTGAGTGGTGACACTCTAACGACCGCTGACACCTAGTGTTCACAACATACCCATGTCCTTAATGGTGAGTGGTGACACTCTAACGACCGCTGACACCCAGTGTTCACAACACACCCATGTCCTTAATGGTGAGTGGTGACACTCTAACGACCGCTGACACCTAGTGTTCACAATATACCCATGTCCTTAATGGTGAGTGGTGACACTCTAACGACCGCTGACACCTAGTGTTCACAACATACCCATGTCCTTAATGGTGAGTGGTGACACTCTAACGACCGCTGACACCTAGTGTTCACAACATACCCATGTCCTTAATGGTGAGTGGTGACACTCTAACGACCGCTGACACCTAGTGTTCACAACATACCCATGTCCTTAATGGTGAGTGGTGACACTCTAACGACCGCTGACACCTAGTGTTCACAATATACCCATGTCCTTAATGGTGAGTGGTGACACTCTAACGACCGCTGACACCCAGTGTTCACAACATACCCATGTCCTTAATGGTGAGTGGTGACACTCATCACGTTTTGTAGTGTGGGTTTTTATAGGATATGCCAGTCTCTGACCCATAACCACCTCATCACCCACAATAAAACTTAACTCAACCATAAAGCTAAGCTTCCAAACCCAAAACCGTAAGCTAACCTTCAATATGGCCTCATGTTAGGCTCGGCTGTCTGCCACTGTTCTGCTCCTTTTTAGAGTGTGTGTAGTCTGTTTATTTATGTGGTCTCTGGGCTAAGCCTGCCTGTCATGTTAAAGTTGAGTGTCCAGCCAGCGAGCGCTTGGCTCCTGTGTGTGTGTGTGGCGGGGCCAGTCTAACTGAGCGTGTCTGTGTTTCTGTCTCTCTCTCTCTTTCGCTGCAGCTCCTGGAAGGGAACTTTGCTCTGTTCTGCTGCTACACTCTGGGCTTTAGGAACGACTTCCAGAACATTCTACTGGTCATCATGGTGAGGACACACAGTGGCAATGTCCTTTATGTTTTGATACAGACAGATTGAGACTCTTTTCCCACATCATTCACTGACCTCTCTATTGTTACTGTAACCTTGACTGGACCACTGGAGACAGGAGGTTTCTATACAAAACAGCTGTCTCTCTCTCTCTGTCTCTCTCTGGCGCTCTCTCACGCTCTCTCTCTCGCTGTCTCTCTCTCTCGCTGTCTCTCTCTCTCGCTGTCTCTCTCTCTCGCTGTCTCTCTCTCTCGCTGTCTCTCTCTCTCGCTGTCTCTCTCTCTCTCGCTGTCTCTCTCTCTCTCTCTCTCGCTGTCTCTCTCTCTCTCTCTCGCTGTCTCTCTCTCTCTCTCTCGCTGTCTCTCTCTCTCTCTCTCGCTGTCTCTCTCTCTCTCTCTCTCGCTGTCTCTCTCTCTCTCTCTCTCGCTGTCTCTCTCTCTCTCTCTCGCTGTCTCTCTCTCTCTCTCTCGCTGTCTCTCTCTCTCTCTCTCGCTGTCTCTCTCTCTCTCTCTCGCTGTCTCTCTCTCTCTCTCTCGCTGTCTCTCTCTCTCTCTCTCGCTGTCTCTCTCTCTCTCGCTGTCTCTCTCGCTGTCTCTCTCTCTCTCTCTCTCTCGCTCTCTCGCTCTCTCGCTGTCTCTCTCTCGCGCTGTCTCTCGCTGTCTCTCTCTCTCGCTGTCTCTCTCTCTCGCTGTCTCGCTCTCTCGCTCTCTCTCGCTCTCTCTCTCTCGCTGTCTCTCGCTGTCTCTCGCTGTCTCTCTCTCTCTCTCTCTCTCTCTCTCTCTCTCTCTCGCTCTGTCTCGCTCTGTCTCTCTGTCTCTGTGTGTCAGTGAGGGCTAATGTCTGAATACCAGCCTGTTCCCACAGACGTTTACCACGGCTATGAAAGTCGCTCTCTGTCCCCCCCCCCCCCCCCCCTCCCCCTCCCTGACATCCTTATTTATCCCTCTCTTCTGTCATATGATTAAAAGGACTTAATGACGTCTTTATCCTAACAGGAATGCAGTTGGTACGTGTGGCAGTTACCCTGACACCTGACCTTACAGCACAGTAGGCCTGTGAACTATGGGGGGGGAACTCTTAGTGCTAATTCTCTAATTTAATAAATAAAAGGGATAGAGTGGACCTGTCTTAATGTCCTTTTCCTTTTATGTAAAGTCTTAATTAACTCCTAAAAGGTCCTTCAATTATGGTTTTATTGAGTTAACTCCTGAGTCACATACTTTGAAGTGGAGCGTAGGCACAGTTCTAGGATCAGTTTACCCTCCCCTAATCCTTACATTAGTGACAGGTCTAGGATCAGTGTACCCTCCCATAATCCTTACCTTTACCATTAGTGACAGGTCTAGGATCAGTTTACCCTCCCCTAATCCTTACCTTACCATTAGGCACAGATCTAGCCAGCAGCATACCGCCCTACATGCCTCTGATGGCTTGCCTCTGAAGATGAGCAGGGTTGGTCCCTGGATGGGAGAGCAGATGCTGCTGGAAGTGGTATAGGAGGCATTCTTTCCTCTGATGTAAAAAAAATGTATAATAATTGTTTTCCAGGGCAGTGATTAGGGACATTGCCCTGTTTAGGGTGATGTCTTTCAGATGTTAAACGGGTGTCCTGACTCTGGTCACTAAAGATCCCATGACTCTTATATCCTGGTGTCCTGACTCTGGTCACTAAAGATCCCATGACTCTTATATCCTGGTGTCCTGACTCTGGTCACTAAAGATCCCATGACTCTTATATCCAGGTGTCCTTGGCTAAATTCCCAATCTGGCCTTCATACCATCATGGTCACCTAATCATCCCCAGTTTACAATTGGCTCATTCTTCCCTGTAACTATTCCCAAGGTTGTTGCTGAAAATGACTTCTCAGTCAATTTACTTATATAATATGCATACCCTGCCCAAATCCTTACCATTAGGCACAGGTCTAGGATCAGTTTACCCTGCCCAAATCCTTACCATTAGGCAAAGGTCTAGGATCAGTTTACCCTGCCCAAATCCTTACCATTAGGCAAAGGTCTAGGATCAGTTTACCCTGCCCAAATCCTTACCATTAGGCACAGGTCTAGGATCAGTTTACCCTGCCCAAAACCTTACCATTAGGCACAGGTCTAGGATCAGTTTACCCTGCCCAAATCCTTACCATTAGGCACAGGTCTAGGATCAGTTTACCCTGCCCAAAACCTTACCATTAGGCACAGGTCTAGGATCAGTTTACCCTGCCCAAATCCTTACCATTAGGCACAGGTCTAGGATCAGTTTACCCTGCCCAAATCCTTACCATTAGGCACAGGTCTAGGATCAGTTTACCCTGCCCAAATCCTTACCATTAGGCACAGGTCTAGGATCAGTTTACCCTGCCCAAATCCTTATCATTAGGCACAGGTCTAGGATCAGTTTACCCTGCCCAAATCCTTACCATTAGGCAAAGGTCTAGGATCAGTTTACCCTGCCCAAATCCTTAGCTTTACAGTAGAGGTGCCTAATGGGCACAGGTCTAGGATCAGTTTATCCTCCCCTAATCCTTTACTATTAGACACACTAAACTGACTTCAGAGCAGCTTTATTCTATATTCACCCCTTCGAAGGCCATTGCAGGTTCTTAACCTGTTTTCTTCATTCTTAAGCTCAATGTTATTCAGCACTGCAGTCTTTCAGCACGTCTCTCTGGCCTTTCAGCATGTCTCTCTGGCCTTTCAGCACGTCTCTCTGGCCTTTCAGCACGTCTCTCTGGCCTTTCAGCACGTCTCTCTGGCCTTTCAGCACGTCTCTGGCCTTTCAGCACGTCTCTCTGGCCTCTCAGCACGTCTCTCTGGCCTCTCACCACGTCTCTCTGGCCTCTCACCACGTCTCTCTGGCCTCTCACCACGTCTCTCTGGCCTCTCACCACGTCTCTCTGGCCTCTCACCACGTCTCTCTGGCCTCTCACCACGTCTCTCTGGCCTCTCACCACGTCTCTCTGGCCTCTCACCACGTCTCTCTGGCCTCTCACCACGTCTCTCTGGCCTCTCACCACGTCTCTCTGGCCTCTCACCACGTCTCTCTGGCCTCTCACCACGTCTCTCTGGCCTCCCTAATAGTGTCACTCCAGGTAGCTTGGCTCTTCTCTGGTCAAGGGCACTGTCTTCATTGCTACACTGTTTGGTAATAGTGTAACTCCAATAGGGTTGCCAGATTGGTCTGGGTAGAGGGAACACGGACGGACGGGGGTTAAACAAACGAGACCTTGTCCCCAATGCAGAGGACGTTGGTTCATGAGTAGACTAGACAAAAAGACCTTGTCTCTGGTCAGTGTCCTCAAATGGCCCCCAGCGTAGCCTAGTGGTTAGAGACGGGGATGCAGGTAGACTAGTGGTTAGAGAGGGGGGAGGCAGGTAGACTAGTGGTTAGAGAGGGGGATGCAGGTAGACTAGTGGTTCGAGAGGGGGGAGGCAGGTAGCCTAGTGGTTAGAGAGGGGGGAGGCAGGTAGCCTAGTGGTTAGAGCGTGGGACTAGTAACAGGAAGGTTGCAAGTTCAAATCCCTGAGCTGACAAGGTACAAACCTGTTCTGTTCTGCCCCTGAACAAGGCAGTTAACCCAGTGTTCCTAGACCAGTTAACCCAGTGTTCCTAGACCAGTTAACCCACTGTTCCCAGACCAGTTAACCCACTGTTCCCAGACCAGTTAACCCACTGTTCCTAGACCAGTTAACCCACTGTTCCTAGACCAGTTAACCCACTGTTCCTAGTTCAATGTTCCTAGGCCGTCATTGTAAAATAAGAATTTGTTCTTTAACTGACTTACCTAGTTAAAGGTACAATAAATAAATATAATAAAACATTCCTGATTTTTTTATATAGTGCACTGTGTCTCTGGTCAAAAGTAGTGCACTATGTAGGGAGTAGGGTGACTCTCTGTTGTGAATCTACTGTAGCCAATAGTTTTTCTAGTTGTCTTTGTGGGAAGTGTTTATGCTGCTACTTGGAGTGGTGAGCGCAGACAGGACAGCAGTAGCCTGTTGGGTTCAGAACATGTGACTCTATTTACTCTGAAATATACATTTTGTTGTTGTTGACACTGAAAATGTTTAATGCTGGAAGGAGAAAGACTCGAGGGGGCAGTGGGGTGCAGACAGTTCAAGGGAAGCTAGATGCAGGTGACCTTGGCGTGGTATCGCCAGGTGACCTACCTTGGCGTGGTAGCTCCAGGTGACCTACCTTGGCGTGGTAGCTCCAGGTGACCTACCTTGGCGTGGTAGCTCCAGGTGACCTACCTTGGCGTGGTAGCGCCAGGTGACCTTGGCGTGGTAGCGCCAGGTGACCTACCTTGGCGTGGTAGCGCCAAGCAGCAGACCAAACATCTGTGAAGATGTTTAGCTGATGCAGTCCACCCACAGGTGATGCACTAGAAAGGTGACAAAGACACAAAGCCTGGTGACTGAAAGACACAAAAAATGAAATGACTCAGATTGACTGAGTGTGTTGCATTTTACTAGAGCAGGTTTAGTGAGCTGTACCTTTATGCTCCTTGGCACTATTAAAGACTACAGCACTAATACTGTGACGTTTTGAAAACAATAATACATTTTTAGTGTAAGAGCAGTTTGAAAAGACCCCCGGCGGTTTCTGCCTGTTTTGGTGGGATGGAGTTTTGGCCTTCCATGGTGACATCACCAGGCGGTAAATTGGTTAATAGACCAATAAGAAAGCATTCTGAACCCCTCTGCCAATGACGGCTATTCTTCAGTTTTCCCCCTCCCTACTCAGACCACACCCACACAGTCCTAGCAAAAAAAAAATGTTTTTGTTAATTGAGTTTATTTTTGACCGTTTTAAATTAAACAGTCACAGTAAGGTATTTAATTGTTACCCACAAATTATTAGATTTTGAGGTTTAAAAACAGCTGACCTTAACTTCATTTGGAATGTTTTGGGAAGCAGTTTTTACATTTTGTAAAATGTAAAACATTAAGAATACTGGTTAGTGTTTAGGATTTACAAGACTGAACTGCTGCTTTTTGTTTTGGAGTGTGTTTGGGGTAGTGTTTGGGAGAGTGTTTTGGGGTAGTGTTTTGGGGTAGTGTTTTGGGAGAGTGTTTTGGGAGAGTGTTTTGGGAGAGTGTTTGGGAGTCTTCCTCGACAGATGTTCCAGAGACCGAACATTCCACAACGTTGCATCCCAAATGGCACCCTATTCCCTAATACAATACACACAGTGGGGCAAAAAATGATTTAGTCAGCCACCAATTGTGCAAGTTCTCCCACTTAAAGAGATGAGAGGCCTGTAATTTTCATCATAGGTACACTTCAACTATGACAGACAAAATGAGAAAAAAAAATCCAGAAAATCACATTTTTAATGAATTTATTTGCAAATTATGGTGGAAAATAAGTATTTGGTCACCTACAAACAAGAGATTTCTGGCTCTCACAGACCTGTAACTTCTTCTTTAAGAGGCTCCTCTGTCCTCCACTCGTTACCTGTATTAATGGCACCTGTTTGAACTTGTTATCGGTATAAAAGACACCTGTCCACAACCTTTTCTGGATTTTTTTTCTCATTTTGTCTGTCATAGTTGAAGTGTACCTAATGATGAAAATTACAGGCCTCTCATCTTTTTAAGTGGGAGAACTTGCACAATTGGTGGCTGACTAAATATTTTTTTGCCCCACTGTGTTCCCTGGTCAAAAGTAGTTCCCTACATGGGGGAATAGGATTACATTTCTCTTTACACGTTGACTGGAACCCCGGCTAGGTCAAAGCAGGAAAAAAGGACATCAACGATGGACACAACTATTTCTATATGATGTGTTTTGACTGAAAACGACACACCTCTTTGTCTCCAGCTCGCTGCGATGCTCACCATACCTTTCTGGCAGTGGTTCCTCACCAAGTTTGGCAAGAAGAACGCCGTGTACATCGGCACCTCGGTAAGACTACGCAGAATGATCGCACAGCACCATGCCATAGTCCAGGGTTTATCAATCTCGGTCCTGGGGACTCTCCTCCCCCTCCCTGGTTTCTGCTCTAGCCTTGCACAGCTGATTTTCAAATAGCAAACTTCTCATCAAGCGTTGATTTGAATCAGCTGTGTTGTGCTCGGGCAAAAAAACAAAAACGTATCACCCAGGTGGGGGGGCCCCAGGACCCGAGTTTGGCGAAACCCCCTGCCTTAATCCATGGAGACATGCTTTTTATTGGTCCAGGGTCTCTGAGTTTATAATGATGAAGGTGGTGTTTCTAATACGGGGTTTCTGTCCTGTCGACAGTCTGTGATCCCCTTCATGATCCTGGTGGTGTGTGTGAAGAGTAATCTCATCATTACCTACATGGTGTCGTTCGCTGCCGGTGTCGGTGTCGCTGCTGCCTTCCTGTTGCCGTGGTGAGTTGGAGTTTTTCCTCTCTTACCTTACCGGACCCTCTGGCTGTCGTCTCCTCCTCTCCGGTTATGTTTCTAACCCCTACACTCTTATGTGTGTTTGGTTGTTGGTGGATGTCTCTGTCTCTCTCTAGGTCCATGTTGCCAGACGTGGTAGATGTCTCTGTCTCTAGGTCCATGTTGCCAGACGTGGTGCATGTCTCTGTGTCTAGGCCCATGCTGCCACATGTTGCCAGATGTGGAGGATGTTACTGACTCTCTGTCTCTGTCTCTAGGTCCATGCTGCCAGACGTGGTAGATGACTTCCAGGTCCAGAACCCAGACTCTCGGGGTCACGAAGCCATCTTTTATTCCTTCTATGTCTTCTTCACCAAGTTTGCCTCTGGAATCTCTCTGGGGATCTCCACTCTCAGCTTGGAGTAAGTTTACCACACACACACACACACACACACTGGAAGGAAAACACACTGGCCCCTGTTGTACTGTACATAGGTAAATGTTGTTGGTGTGAGGATAAGCCAAACCCTACAGTCTCCATATGATTCTTCTGGCTCTCACATCCACTCCATATGATTCCCCCGGCTCTCACATCCACTCCACATGATTCCCCTGGCCTGGCTCTCTCATTCACTCCATGATTCCCCTGGCTCTCACATCCACTCCATATGATTCCCCTGGCTCTCACATCCACTCCATATGATTCCCCTGGCTCTCACATCCACTCCATATGATTCCCCTGGCTCTCACATCCACTCCATATGATTCCCCTGGCTCTCACATCCACTCCATATGATTCCCCTGGCTCTCACATCCACTCCATATGATTCCCCTGGCTCTCACATCCACTCCATATGATTCCCCTGGCTCTCACATCCACTCCACATGATTCCCCTGGCTCTCACATCCACTCCATATGATTCCCCTGGCTCTCATATCCACTCCACATGATTCCTCTGGCTCTCACATCTAAATTAGTAGTGTGTGTATGTCACATTAACCTCCTTGTTAGCGTGTTGATCAGTCATGAGGTTACATTAATTTGTACTATCAACCTGTGTGTGTGTGTGTAGTTTTGCAGGGTATATGACTCGAGGTTGCACCCAGCCTGAGAACGTGGATATAACCCTGAAGGTTCTGGTCTCCGCGGCGCCCATAGGACTCATTCTGATTGGCCTGGTCTTATTCCGCTCTTATCCAATCGACGAAGAGAGGAGGCAGTGCAACAGGAAGCTTCTTCAGGAGCAACGGTAAGACTGGCGTGTCTGGCTTGGGAACTCGGGGGGCCTCGTACCCCAAGCATTTCCTGTATATCTGAAAGGATTGGATAGATGTATGATCTGGAAACGATGCCAAATTCCGCTCCTTGACATGCCTCGTACCCAGGCTACCCAAAGTACATTTTGTTGTGAACTGTTCAGATATTTTATGGGCTGCTTGTATGTGCCATGTCTAACACCTGGTCTCTGTTCTGTTCTCACAGGGAAAATGAAGTAGACTCAGAAACAGACTCCACAGAACTGACCAACATGGTGTAGATTCTAGAACACTCATGGACCACTGGAGTGACACGGTTGCTTGCACCGGGGTGGGGCTAACGAGAGTCTGGACCTATCGCGACGGAGATACTGCTACCATCCAATCACACTGCTGCTCACGTGTCTCTCAGAGCACATGTCGTCATGACGATGTGCCATGGCAAGGAATCCTAAAAACGGAGTGACCTTCCTGGTTCGATTCCCAGCCCACTTAAGCTGTGACAAACTCAGAAATTGTTTTTGGGTGCTGTCTCAAAAGGCAACCGATTTCAAAGTGCACTCTATGGAGACTCAATAGACTACTGTAAAACACAGCCTTTAGTTGTTGTCCATGAATGTTGCACAAAACCTTAATGTGATGTGTACCATTTTTTTTTTGTGTGTGTATTTTGCCAATGTTGAATATTTCTGTCTTAACTTAATCTAGCGTGGGTACTAGTTTCAAAATCCCAAGACTTTTTTAGAACAATCTACTACTCCCCCCTCAAGTGTGAAACTTGAACGACCGTCTTTCTATGGTGAAGATGACCGTCTTTCTATGGTGAAGATGACCGTCAACAAAATGGCCCTATGGTTTGCTTTTTTTTTTTTCCCTACTCGGTTTACATTTCGGTTAAAAAGGTTAAAAAAAAAAATTATACAAAAAAAGCCAGACTAATTATTTTGGTAGAGAGAGAGATAGAACATTTAGAGAGAGAACATTTCTACAGACTTCAGTTTGGTACTGTCAAGTACAAAACAAGTCAGAACCCTATCTAGCATTGAAAGATTCACAATGTTTAAGACTATTTGACACTACAATGGAGTTCTCTTGTCATGGATTCCTTTTTGTGTTTTTTACAAGGTTTCCTTCCTCACGTTTCATTGGCTCATTCAACAGGGGTGTATTCACTAGGATGCCAAGGGGAGGGACCTACCTGAATTTTTCCAATAGTAACTCCTTTTGTTGCAAAACATTTAGCTACGGTGTGCACCAATGAATACACCCCAGTAATGCCCAGAAGAGATTTGGTCCCAACTGCAACACTGTAGGTAAAAGATGTTTCAAAAACACTAGTTCTTAGTCTCACCATTAAACCAGAACCACTATAGCACAATAATTGTTAACCAAACTATTTTACACAGTCTGTACAATCATGTATTAAAGTTTTTTTTACAGCTAGTCATTAACTTAGTGATGGGCAAACCCATAACGACAGCGAGTACTAATCTAGAAAGGTTAAAGTATATGAGTAAAAAATGTATTTGTCTGATTTAAGAGAAGTCCTTTCAGGTTGCTGTTGCATTCTGGATGTGTACTAAAATGTTGGATTGGATTGGAGATGGAGACAGTCCCGCCTGCCTCTGAGGCAGTGGTAGCCAAATGTTTCAGCTCTGATCCAAATGGGAATATCACTATAGATCGCGGACACGGAGAGCTCAGACCACACCTTGTATAAAACGCTGCCTCCTGTGCATTATGTAAATATTGAATGTAAGTAAAAGTTTGAAATATCTTTGTTGACAGAAACTGTTGTGAACTGGTATTCATCGATGTACTTATTTAAAGAGTTGTCACATTTAATAAATACTAATTCAGACAGTATTGTGCTTTGTGGGAATTCATTCTTTTAAAATTATATATATATATTTTTTTACAAACTTCATATACTCAGTCCTAGCCAGAGATGCAGCACACCAGTAACGATAAACGGACATACACAGACTACCGTACGCTTCTGAAATCTACATGTAGGTTTACCACTGGCTACATGAGGTGCTCCATCCACAGTTGAGTTGAGCAGCACTGTCATACTATACATTGTGATACCAGGTTTCATATTCAACCCCTTTCTGTAGATCTGGTGCAGTGGGAGAAATCTACCGGTCTCAATCCCAAACTTGGAACACCAGTTGAGTTGAGCAGCACTGTCATACTATACATTGTGATACCAGGTTTCATATTCAACCCCTTTCTGTAGATCTGGTGCAGTGGGAGAAATCTACCGGTCTCAATCCCAACCTTGGAACACCAGTTGAGTTGAGCAGCACTGTCATACTATACATTGTGATACCAGGTTTCATATTCAACCCCTTTCTGTAGATCTGGGGCAGTGGGAGAAATCTACCGGTCTCAATCCCAACCTTGGAACACCAGTTGAGTTGAGCAGCACTGTCATACTATACATTGTGATACCAGGTTTCATATTCAACCCCTTTCTGTAGATCTGGTGCAGTGGGAGAAATCTACCGGTCTCAATCCCAAACTTGGAACACCAGTTGAGTTGAGCAGCACTGTCATACTATACATTGTGATACCAGGTTTCATATTCAACCCCTTTCTGTAGATCTGGTGCAGTGGGAGAAATCTACCGGTCTCAATCCCAACCTTGGAACACCAGTTGAGTTGAGCAGCACTGTCATACTATACATTGTGATACCAGGTTTCATATTCAACCCCTTTCTGTAGATCTGGTGCAGTGGGAGAAATCTACCGGTCTCAATCCCAAACTTGGAACACCAGTTGAGTTGAGCAGCACTGTCATACTATACATTGTGATACCAGGTTTCATATTTAACCCCTTTCTGTAGATCTGGTGCAGTGGGAGAAATCTACCGGTCTCAATCCCAACCTTGGAACACCAGTTGAGTTGAGCAGCACTGTCATACTATACATTGTGATACCAGGTTTCATATTCAACCCCTTTCTGTAGATCTGGTGCAGTGGGAGAAATCTACCGGTCTCAATCCCAAACTTGGAACACCAGTTGAGTTGAGCAGCACTGTCATACTATACATTGTGATACCAGGTTTCATATTCAACCCCTTTCTGTAGATCTGGGGCAGTGGGAGAAATCTACCGGTCTCAATCCCAACCTTGGAACACCAGTTGAGTTGAGCAGCACTGTCATACTATACATTGTGATACCAGGTTTCATATTCAACCCCTTTCTGTAGATCTGGTGCAGTGGGAGAAATCTACCGGTCTCAATCCCAACCTTGGAACACCAGTTGAGTTGAGCAGCACTGTCATACTATACATTGTGATACCAGGTTTCATATTCAACCCCTTTCTGTAGATCTGGTGCAGTGGGAGAAATCTACCGGTCTCAATCCCAACCTTGGAACACTTTTTTATCTTGAAGGGACCCAAATGGACACAGTGTGAGTTGCAGTTTAACAGTGCATCTCTAAAATAGTCACGTGGGGCATTTCCCTTCTTCCACCTGGACAGTCAAAAGGACTGTAAATGGAGGGGACAAAGAGAGGCAGAGGAGGTCAGAGAGAGAGAGAGGGAGGAAGAGGGTGAGCTAGAGTCGGTTAAAAATTGCAGAAAAAAAGGGAGATGGTTTTTTAATTAAAGAAGACTGGTAGAATGTGTAAGCAGTTGAAGACGGGAGGAGAAATGGAAGTGAATGAGGGCGAAGTATCGGAGATGTGAAGTTCAGTTGTGTAAAGTACTTAATAAGTAAAAGTACTACTAAAGTACTTAATAAGTAAAAGTACTACTAAAGTACTTAATAAGTAAAAGTACTACTAAAGTACTTAATAAGTAAAAGTACTACTAAAGTACTTAATAAGTAAAAGTACTACTAAAGTACTTAATAAGTAAAAGTACTACTTAAGTACTTAATAAGTAAAAGTACTACTAAAGTACTTTTGGGGGGTTTCTCTGTACTTTACTATTTATATTCTTCACAACTTGTATTTTTACTTCACTACAGTCCGAAAGAACCATACATGTTCCCTGATACCCAAAAGTACTCATTACATTTTAATTGCTTAACAGGACAGGAAAATGGTCTTACCCCTACTGCCTCTGATCTGGCAGACTCACTAAACAGAGAACATCCCTGGTCCTCCCTACTGCCTCTGATCTGGCAGACTCACTAAACAGAGAACATCCCTGGTCATCCCTACTGCCTCTGATCTGGCGGACTCAATAAACAGAGAACATCCCTGGTCATCCCTACTGCCTCTGATCTGGAGGACTCACTAAACAGATAACATCCCTGGTCATCCCTACTGCCTCTGATCTGGAGGACTCACTAAACAGAGAACATCCCTGGTCATCCCTACTGCCTCTGACCTGGAGGACTCACTAAACAGAGAACATCTCTGGTCATCCCTACTGCCTCTGATCTGGAGGACTCACTAAACAGATATTATCCCTGGTCATCCCTACTGCCTCTGATCTGGAGGACTCACTAAACAGAGAACATCCCTGGTCATCCCTACTGCCTCTGACCTGGAGGACTCACTAAACAGAGAACATCCCTGGTCATCCCTATTGCCTCTGATCTGGCAGACTCACTAAACAGAGAACATCACTGGTCATCTCTACTGCCTCTGATCTGGCAGACTCACTAAACAGAGAACATCCCTGGTCATCCCTACTGCCTCTGATCTGGAGGACTCACTAAACAGAGAACATCCCTGGTCATCCCTACTGCCTCTGATCTGGCAGACTCACTAAACAGAGAACATCCCTGGTCATCCCTACTGCCTCTGATCTGGCAGACTCACTAAACAGAGAACTTCCCTGGTCATCCCTACTGCCTCTGATCTGGCGGACTCAATAAACAGAGAACATCCCTGGTCATCCCTACTGCCTCTGATCTGGAGGACTCACTAAACAGAGAACATCCCTGGTCATCCCTACTGCCTCTGATCTGGAGGACTCACGAAACAGAGAACATCCCTGGTCATCCCTACTGCCTCTGATCTGGCGGACTCACTAAACAGAGAACATCCCTGGTCACCCCTACTGCCTCTGATCTGGCAGACTCACTAAACAAAGAACATCCCTGGTCATCCCTACTGCCTCTGATCTGGAGGACTCACTAAACAGAGAACATCCCTGGTCATCTCTACTGCCTCTGATCTGGCGGACTCAATAAACAGAGAACATCCCTGGTTATCCCTACTGCCTCTGATCTGGCGGACTCAATAAACAGAGAACATCCCTGGTCATCCCTACTGCCTCTGATCTGGAGGACTCACTAAACAGAGAACATCCCTGGTCATCTCTACTGCCTCTGATCTGGCGGACTCAATAAACACAAATGCTTTGTTTGTAAATTATCTCTTAGTATTGGAGTGTGCCCCTGGCTATCTGTAAATATATATATTTTTTTTTATGGTGTTGTCTGGTTTGCTTAATATAAGAAATGTGAAATGATTGACAAATCAAAAACTGAAAAATTGGGCGTGCAAAATTATTCAGCCCCTTTACTTTCAGTGCAGCAAACTCTCTCCAGAAGTTCAGTGAGGATCTCTGAATGATACAATGTTGACCTAAATGACTAATGATGATAAATACAATCCACCTGTGTGTAATCAAGTCTCCTTATAAATGCACCTGCACTGTGATAGTCTCAGAGGTCCGTTAAAAGCGCAGAGAGCATCATGAAGAACAAGGAACACACCAGGCAGGTCCGAGATACTGTTGTGAAGAAGTTTAAAGCCGGATTTGGATACAAAAAGATTTCCCAAGCTTTAAACATCCCAAGGAGCACTGTGCAAGCGATAATATTGAAATGGAAGGAGTATCAGACCACTGCAAATCTACCAAGACCTGGCCGTCCCTCTAAACTTTCAGCTCATACAAGGAGAAGACTGATCAGAGATGCAGCCAAGAGGCCCATGATAACTCTGGATGAACTGCAGAGATCTACAGCTGAGGTGGGAGACTCTGTCCATAGGACAACAATCAGTCGTATATTGCACAAATCTGGCCTTTATGGAAGAGTGGCAAGAAGAAAGCCATTTCTTAAAGATATCCATAAAAAGTGTCGTTTAAAGTTTGCCACTCTTTAAAATTGATGGGAAGCTGGATGGAGCCAAATACAGGACCATTCTGGAAGAAAACCTGATGGAGTCTGCAAAAGACCTGAGACTGGGACGGAGATTTGTCTTCCAACAAGACAATGATACAAAACATAAAGCAAAATCTACAATGGAATGGTTCAAAAATAAACGTATACAGGTGTTAGAATGGCCAAGTCAAAGTCCAGACCTGAATCCAATCGAGAATCTGTGGAAAGAACTGAAAACTGCTGTTCACAAATGCTCTCCATCCAACCTCACTGAGCTCGAGCTGTTTTGCAAGGAGGAATGGGAAAAAATTTCAGTCTCTCGATGTGCAAAACTGATAGAGACATACCCCAAGCGACTTACAGCTGTAATCGCAGCAAAAGGTGGCGCTACAAAGTATTAACTTAAGGGGGCTGAATAATTTTGCACACCCAATTTTTCAGTTTTTGATTTGTTAAAAAAGTTTGAAATATCCAATAAATGTCGTTCCACTTCATGATTGTGTCCCACTTGTTGTTGATTCTTCACAAAAAAATACAGTTTTATATCTTTATGTTTGAAGCCTGAAATGTGGCAAAAGGTCGCAAAGTTCAAGGGGGCCGAATACTTTCGCAAGGCACTGTATCTTTACTTTTACTCAAGTATGAGAATTGGGTACTTTTTCCACCACTGGTTAAGTTCTCATAGCCCGATACTTGCACAGAGGGTCAGGATAAAGATGAGTCTGTGAGAGTAGGATTGACGTTTTGGGAAAAAAGTGGACCCTTGCCTTTTGGCTGATCCATGTGTGGTTTTAGGGTGGGTGAAAACAGAGTTTGTTGCTGTGGAATCGGTGAGGGTAACCAGAAGTGGTCTTGTGATAATTGTTTGTGTTTCGGCTGGTTGGAGGGCGCTCCATGTTAAACAAATGAAGAAAGAAAAGAAAAGTGCTCCATTGAAAGGAGTGATTACTGGGGTAGAGGTTAATAATGTGGAAGCTGCCAGTCAACCGGAAGGGAAGATCCCCGTCGTTTGTGACGCTCGTCGTTTGGTGCGACGCAGACAGGGTGGCGTGAGCGGTGAAACAGAAGAGTCATTGTCTGTGTCAGTTTTGATGTTGAGCCTTTTGCCCGACAAAGTGATGTCAGCATATATAACGTTATCCTGTACCAACTTTTGTGTCGACTACATTGCGTTGTTACAGTTTATGGGCATGTGGCAGCAGTGTGTAGGAGGGAGGTTCCTAGGTGTGAGAAGTGTGCAGAAGAGCGTGAGACAAAGGAATGTGTAGCATTGGGGAAAGTAGTTGTATGTGTTAACTGTAGGGGTGCCCATGGAGCCTGGGAATCAGAAATGTCCCATGCGAGAGAGGCAGGTTGAGGTTTCCAGGATCAGAGACGTCCCGTGTGAGAGAGGCAGGTTGAGGTTTCCAGGATCAGAGACGTCCCATGCGAGAGAGGCAGGTTGAGGTTTCCAGGGTCAGAGACGTCCCCTGTGAGAGAGGCAGGTTGAGGTTTCCAGGGTCAGAGACGTCCCCTGTGAGAGAGGCAGGTTGAGGTTTCCAGGGTCAGAGACGTCCCCTGTGAGAGAGGCAGGTTGAGGTTTCCAGGGTCAGAGACGTCCCCTGTGAGAGAGGCAGGTTGAGGTTTCCAGGGTCAGAGACGTCCCCTGTGAGAGAGGCAGGTTGAGGTTTCCAGGGTCAGAGACGTCCCATGTGAGAGAGGCAGGTTGAGGTTTCCAGGGTCAGAGTAGAGCAGAAGTTGACCTATGCTGAGGCAGTGAAGAAAGTAGAGGACGATGGGTTAAGGGGAGGAGTGGTGAGAGGAGTAGATCTGTACCAGTACAGAGGGATAAACCAACAAGTTATATATTTCAGTAAGATGTTTGTTTATATTAATGGTTATCAACTGTACAGCAGGGATGGAACATAAGTTGCAGAAAATTAAGGTTGTGGTGGCAGCTGCAGAGAGGTATTTGGGTGTGAGAGATTTGACGGCAGAAAAGTTACAGAGTGTGTTAAGTGGTGGTGTGCCATCCTTTCAGGCTGTTGGCCTGAAGTAGGACTAAATAGATTTAAATGGTGGAGTATCGTATTTTTAAAAAAAGTGAGTGTAGTGTTAGATCGTAGGGTATTTGATAGGAAAAACATTTATGTATAAGGGAGTTATACGGGAGGTAGCCTAGCGGGGAGAGCAGGTAGCCTAGCGTGGCGGCACGTATCCTAGCGGGGCGGCAGGTAGCCTAGCGGGGCGGCAGGTAGCCTAGCGGGTCGGCAGGTAGCCTAGCGTGGCGGCACGTAGCCTAGCGGGGCGGCAGGTAGCCTAGCGGCAGGTAGCCTAGCAGTCTAGTAGGTGGCGTTAATGGATGCCAACCGACGTTGAACCTCGTCGAAGAAGAAGTCTCTGAATTCAATTTCTATGCTTTTCATCTGGTTTAGTCAATCGCAGGTTGATGCGAGATACTTTTTCATCTCAACGCCCCCAAGTTAAGACATTAACGCGAAGGTAAGACGGAAATGTGATATACATTTCTGTCAATAGTCTTTATTATATGATTTCAAAGTTTAAAATCACTCAAATGTTTTTTTACATATAAATTAGCCGAATGTTAGTGGTTAGCATGGTTCATTCATTCCAGTGGTTCCCAACCTTTTTCATTTCCTGTACCACCAACTGAATTTTGCTCTGCCTGGAGTACCCCCTGATCCTAGCTAATTTAGGTTTATGTGACAAAAAACCATAATGTCTGTGAATTCGGTCCCGTCGCTCAAAAATACATATTGCCACGAAGTTTTGATGACTGGTAGAGGAATTTTCTAGCAACAACAATGAGTCACCATCAGTCGAGTCTTGTTCAGGACAATTTACATGTTTTACAACTGCGGTCCTTCTGCGAGTTGCTGAAATTCATACTTCTACTATAAACTTTCAGTGAATCCAACCACCGAGTTTCATCCTCTTTGCTCTTACTACATAATCCGAGATCCAATTGAGTCCGTGCTATGCGGGATCCCTGGGACGTCTCTACAACCAAGGAGGAAAAGTTGGTGGTTAAGCTGAAAGTTTTTATTAGAAGTGTGCATTTCAACACACCGCAGTTGTACAGGACAGACATTGGTACAGGTTGCTACGCGTTTTCAGAACTGACATTTTTACAATAATCGATCTGATGGTGACTCAATGTTGTTGTTAGTAAATTCCTCGACCAGTCATCAAAACTTAACCCTGCCTTGATATCTAAGAGAGTTGGGGGTTCCTCAACTAATTCTCAACGATATAAGAGAGTTGGGGATTCCTCAGCTAATCCTCAATGATATAAGATAGTTGACGGTTCCTCAGCTACAATAATCCTCAACGATAAAAGAGAGTTGGAGGTTCCTCAGCGTATCATTTAAAGCCCGCTTTAGCTAGGGAGTGACTCATTCCGTGCTGCTCTAAAACTTTCACATACAAGCTAGTCTACCTTGATGTTTAGCATGCTACCTAGTCAGTTGTCCAATTGAATGTATTCAACTGAAATGTGTCTTCTGCATTTAACCCAACTCCTCTGAATCAGAGAGGTGAGGGGAGCTGCCTTGATCAACATCCAGGTCTTCGGAGACCCGGGGAACAGCGGGTTAACTGCCTTGTTCAGGGGAACAGCGGGTTAACTGCCTTGTTCAGGGGAACAGCGGGTTAACTGCCCTGTTCAGGGGAACAGCGGGTTAACTGCCTTGTTCAGGGGAACAGCGGGTTAACTGCCTTGTTCAGGGGAACAGCGGGTTAACTGCCTTGTTCAGGGGAACAGCGGGTTAACTGCCTTGTTCAGGGGAACAGCGGGTTAACTGCCTTGTTCCGGGGAACAGCGGGTTAACTGCCTTGTTCCGGGTAACAGCGGGTTAACTGCCTTGTTCAGGGGAACAGTGGGTTAACTGCCTTGTGCAGGGGAACAGTGGGTTAACTGCCTTGTTCAGGGGCAGAAAGACAGATTTTTACCTTGTCAGCTCGGGGATTCGATCCAGCAAACTTCAAGCTCTAACCACTAGGCTACCTACCGCCCCTAAATATACTGAACAAAATTATAAAACGCAACATGCAACAGTTTCAAAGATTTTAATAAGTTACACTTCAAATAAGGAAATCAGTCAATTTAAATATATTCATTAGGCCATATTCTATGGATTTCACTTGACTGGGAATACAGATATGCATTGGTTGGTCACAGATACCTTTAAAAAAAAAATTGCATTCCTGGTGTAACTTGGGCAGTTGTTGTTGCCATCCTGTACCTGTCCCGCAGGTGTGATGTTCGGATGTACCGATCCTGTGCAGGTGTTGTTACACATGGTCTGCCACTGCGAGGACTATCATCTGTCCATCCTGTCTCCCTGTTGCGCTGTCTTAGGCGTCTCACAGTACAAACATTGCAATTTATTGCCCTGGCCACATTTGCAGTCCTCATGCCTCCTTGCAGCATGCCTAAGGCACGTTCACACAGATGAGCAGGGACCCTGGGAATCTTTCTTTTGGTGTTTTTCAGAGTCAGGACACTAAAGAGGCCTTTCTACTAAGTTTTCATAACTGTGACCTTAATTGCATACAGTCTGTAAGCTGATAGTGTCTTAACGACCATTCTACAGGTGCATGTTCATTAATTGTTTATGATCCATTGAACAAACATGGGAAACAGTTATAAACCCTTTAGAATGAAGATCTGTGAAGTTATTTAGATTTTTACAAATTATCTTTGAAAGACAGGGTCCTGAAAAAGGGACGTTTCTTTTTTTGGCTGAGTTTACATGAAATAAATATATCAAACACAAACAAGTTTTTAGTGTCCTTCACTAAAAGAGGTGCAAAAATAGAAAGAAAAATACAGAACTATTTACAAATGGCGTTTGTGTTTGTTTTACATCCCAGGTCTAGATAATTAGATTTCACTTTCACCGTAGCTTGTGCGTGTCGTGTTAGTCTGTGAAGCAGTCCCTCTCTGACCAGATAACAAAAAGAGAAAACACAAAAAAATATATATATATATATATTAAATTAACTTTATAAAGTCATGAAAATAATTTACTTACAGATCTAAAAGTGGATCCAATCCTTCTAGAAAAAAAATCTTAGTTGGCCGTGTCGAAATCCTCGTTGTCCAAAATCGCTCCCCTGATCCGAGTCCGACCCGTATTTTATTTGAAGCTTCTATGTCGGTATACTTATTCATAGCTGCCTTCTTTTTAGCTTCCTGTTTGATATTCTTAGTTTTTACGCCTTGAGAAGCCATCTTTTATTCTATAGCGACGATATTAAAACAATAGTCTGTTTACAATATAATGTAACGTGTTTAGTGCGTCTTGTCTCTGAGCCAGGTAGCAATAGTTCTCATTACACATAAAAAGGTTCTAGGCCTTGCTTTGTCCCACCCAGGTCAACTGCATATCCCTGGACAGCTTATCTCATTGGCTACAAGAGGTGCCATAGTAGCCAATCCCCTGTGTCATGGATGCCTACAAGCACGTAAGCAGGCAATGTCATATGTTTTATGTGCAAAGATAGTCACTCTGTGGACATTCAATGTTGCCATTAGGTCATACTTCATCAGAGACCATTGGCAATAGGCTAGATTTGTCCCTACCAACCTAGGGATTCATTTGATACCCATGGAACTACAGCTCAAACACAGAACCAAATATAAACTTACCTTGTAAGATGTTTGCTGAGAACGCTGTGTAAAATAAAAATTTTGACTCTCGGGGCTGATGATCAATAACGGTAGGTCACAGGCAGACAAATAAAGTATCCTCATGATCTGTGGAGTCCCGGCTTTCGGTGTGTATCAACATATTCCATTTATTTCATTTATGCTTTACAACGCTAACCGGAATGTAGGTAGCGGCCATCTTGAAATGAAGCTCTCAGCTAGGCCTTTCCTTATACATTCATATGCCCGTATATGGTAGTAAGTCACACCAAATATTTTAAGGCACAGATCAATAGCCAAGATACTTTGCTACTTCTTAGTGAATGTCAATGTCACAGTGTATTGTCTGTTTGTCTGTCTCCAGGTGGACCTGAAGGTATCAGGATGGTGTGTAACCCAGTATACTGAGGGTTTATGTCTGTGTCTCTCTCCAGGTGGACCTGAGCGTGTCAGGATAGTGGATGGTGTGTAACCCAGTATACTGAGGGTTTCTGTCTGTGTCTCTCTCCAGGTGGACCTGAAGGTGTCAAGAGAGAGTGCAGCCCAGTGACAGGACAAACGCCAAACTGGGACACGTCATCTTTAAAACACTGAAGGGCGGCAACATCAGCTAAGACAGGGAAACACCTCTCTCTCTCTCTCTCTCGCTCTCTCTCTCTCTCTCTCTCTCTCAAAATACACTGACACATTCTCTCTCTCAAAATACACTGACACATTCTCTCCTTGCTCAGCTACACCCCCCCCCCCCCCCCAGAACTCCACACACACACATCACCATGGCAACATCACTAGCTCTTCTTAGCCTGGAGGAATAATCATTCTGTCATTAATCAAAGGGGAATGGGAACACTATGATTTAGAACGCCAGCTAACTGTAAATCAACATATTGGCATTGTGACATCACTGGCAGTAGAGAACAGTTTGTAATTTTACAAAATGGCTGAATTTACCGAGTAGCTCCCGAGTCTGAGAATTAGATGAGAATGAAATAATGTTAGTTAGGGAGCCAATAAACCTGCTGAAGCCGTTCATGTTTGAGCCGATCGTTGCCCCAGATCAAAAAGTTTGTTCTCGTTTCTTCCATAAAGCGCACATACTCAGAAGCAATGGCAAAGTTAATTTCGTATTTATTTTATTTTACCTTTAACTAGGCAAGTCAGTTAAGAACAAAATCTTATTTACAATGACGGCCTACCAAAAAGCCACCTATGGAAGCTGGGATTAATATATATATTTATATATAGGACAGAAAACACATCACGACAAGAGAAAACAACAACACTACATAAAGACGACAACATAGCATGGCAACAACACAGCATAGTAGCAACATGACAACACAGCATAGTAGCAACATGACAACACAGCATAGTAGCAACATGACAACACAGCATAGTAGCAACATGACAACACAGCATAGTAGCAACATGACAACACAGCATAGTAGCAACATGACAACACAGCATAGTAGCAACATGACAAGACAGCATAGTAGCAACATGACAACACAGCATAGTAGCAACATGACAACACAGTATAGTAGCAACATGACAACACAGCATAGTAGCAACATGACAACACAGCATAGTAGCAACATGACAACACAGCATAGTAGCAACATGACAACACAGCATAGTAGCAACATGACAACACAGCATAGTAGCAACATGACAAGACAGCATAGTAGCAACATGACAACACAGCATAGTAGCAACATGACAACACAGCATAGTAGCAACATGACAACACAGTATAGTAGCAACATGACAACACAGCATAGTAGCAACATGACAACACAGCATAGTAGCAACATGACAACACAGCATAGTAGCAACATGACAACACAGCATAGTAGCAACATGACAACACAGCATAGTAGCAACATGACAACACAGCATAGTAGCAACATGACAACACAGCATAGTAGCAACATGACAACACAGCATAGTAGCAACATGACAACACAGCATAGTAGCAACATGACAACATGGTAAAACATTTTCAAGACATATAAACCCAATGCCTGCACCTTATGTAAAAATAGTATTAGTTAGCTTGTCCACTATAACAACAGGTTCAAGAATAACCAGATACAACTACTTTCAACGAGCACTCATCCTGTGTCCCTGTTGCTAGGGGTCGTGACTTCAACTAGCTTTGCCTGCCATCTATTGGAAATGAATGGTAACTACACCGGCCAGCTAGTTGGCAGAGTCAAAGGAGACTTTAATAATATATGCCATTTAGCAGACGTCTTTATCCAAAGCGAACTGGCTACACGGTAGTGGAAACAGATCACAGAAACAGGATTACAATTTTTATGCCATGGATGGTCAGTCCTTGCATCTATAGCTTTGAGAGTGTGGTTACGTTTCTCCAGCCCCATCCCTCAGCATTTTACCCAAAGAGGAGCAGGGAGACACTGTGCTATTGGTTCTACTGCTGATTGCCACTTTACGAAGTTAAGATGCAGATTAAATACACCCCTAAATATGTTACAGATACTATATAAAATGTCCCATCACTCAGACAGTTAGTGAATACACAGCATCCAGCATAGTAATCGATCAAATTTATATTTACAAAAAAGCCCTTTTTTTTTACATCAAAATAATAACCACAGTGGTTATAGAGGGTGCAACAGTTCAACACCTCAGGAGCAAATGTCAGTTGGCTTTTCATAGCTGAGCATCAATAGGTTGAGAGAGAGCGAGTCGAAGCAGCAGAACCGGGACAAGGTAGCACATCCATTGAAACAGGGTAAAAAAAATAAACAATTCCACTCCGATTCCCTTTATGGACTTGCTGTTGAATGACCTGCTCCTTCTCCATTTTTCGGGAACACCACCCCGCTCCCCCAAAGTGATCGATAGTATATCTCGGCTCGCACTGTGATGATTGTGATTCTGAGCGCTCAGGTTCATACAGCGAGTCCTGGTCTTCACTGATCTCTCTCTCCGTCAGCTCCATCTGTGGTGTAGTTCTGGTCTTCACTGATCTCTCTCTCCGTCAACTCCATCTGTGGTGTAGTTCTGGTCTTCACTGATCTCTCTCTCCGTCAACTCCATCTGTGGTGTAGTTCTGGTCTTCACTGATCTCTCTCTCCGTCAACTCCATCTGTGGTGTAGTTCTGGTCTTCACAGATCTCTCTCCGTCAGCTCCATCTGTGGTGTAGTCCTGGTCTTCACTGATCTCTCTCTCCGTCAGCTCCATCTGTGGTGTAGTTCTGGTCTTCACTGATCTCTCTCTCCGTCAGCTCCATCTGTGGTGTAGTTCTGGTCTTCACTGATCTCTCTCTCCGTCAGCTCCATCTGTGGTGTAGTTCTGGTCTTCACTGATCTCTCTCTCCGTCAGCTCCATCTGTGGTGTAGTTCTGGTCTTCACTGATCTCTCTCTCCGTCAGCTCCATCTGTGGTGTAAGCCTGGTCTTCACTGATCTCTCTCTCCGTCAGCTCCATCTGTGGTGTAGTTCTGGTCTTCACTGATCTCTCTCTCCGTCAGCTCCATCTGTGGTGTAGTTCTGGTCTTCACTGATCTCTCTCTCCGTCAGCTCCATCTGTGGTGTAGTTCTGGTCTTCACTGATCTCTCTCTCCGTCAGCTCCATCTGTGGTGTAGTTCTGGTCTTCACTGATCTCTCTCCGTCAGCTCCATCTGTGGTGTAGTTCTGGTCTTCACTGATCTCTCTCCGTCAGCTCCATCTGTGGTGTAGTTCTGCTCTTCACTGATCTCTCTCTCCGTCAGCTCCATCTGTGGTGTATAGGGTCAGGATTCGGTTGTACTGATGGACGTGAGCTCAATCGAGCTGGTCCCCGAGCTCTTTAGTGAGGGTCCCGGTAATCTTCTTTAGTGAGGGTCACGGTGGACCTCTTTAGTGAGGGTCCCGGTGGACCTCTTTAGTGATGGTCCCGGTAATCTTCTTTAGTGAGGGTCCCGGTGGACCTCTTTAGTGATGGTCCCGGTAATCTTCTTTCGTGAGGACCTCTTTAGTGAGGGTCACGGTGGACCTCTTTAGTGATGGTCCCGGTGGACCTCTTTAGTGATGGTCCCAGTGGACCTCTTTAGTGAGGGTCCTGGTGGAACTCTTTAGTGAGGGTCCCGGTAATCTTCTTTTGTGAGGGTCCCGGTGGACCTCTTTAGTGAGGGTCACGGTGGACCTCTTTAGTGAGTGTGCCGGTGGACCTCTTTAGTGATGGTCACGGTGGACCTCTTTAGTGATGGTCCCGGTGGACCTCTTTAGTGAGGGTACCAGTAAACCTCTTTAGTGAGGGTCAACACACACACACACACACACACACACACACACACACACACACACACACCCAACTTCAGTCTAGCTAAATGAGGTAGAGCTAACAAAACAATACAAAAACAAATCTGTCAACTAATTGTATTCCAGTACTTGACTATCTGAGGTGGAAGCTCGCCACAGTAACTAACGTTACCTAATAACAGAGGTAAGTTATATTATAGTTTTACGGGTTAGAGGTAAGTCAAGTCCCCGTACAATGCTTTAACCCTATCATACCTCAAATGATCCATAAAGGGACCACTCTGAACATTTCTCAGAATTACTTTTTACACCACTTACGAACGTCTACGTTTGGGTGTGCAAGTTATATATTATTATTTTTCTATTCTTACTTCATCAGATCATCATAAGTATACCATTATACTCAATATTATGTTACTTTAACTCTAGTTACACGGAGAAACTGTTGCAGTTGAGTTGCTTGCCAATGTTATTGGCTTGGGGGTGTTACGCAAAACACTTCAGACGCAATTAGCTAGTTAAGTTACCTTTTACTTGCAACAAAGTTGTCCAGTGTCTTACGCTGGCCTAGTCAACAATGTGTTGGAGGAAACACCGATGCACCTGGCGACCTGGTTAGCGTGCACTGCGCCCGGCCCGCCACAGGAGTCGCTAGTGCGCGATGAGACAAGGATATCCCTACCGTCCAAACCCTCCCTAACCCGGACGACGCCAGGCCAATTGTGCGTCGCCCCATGGACTTCTCGGTCGTGACCGGCTGCGACAGAGCCTGGGCTCGAACCCAGAGTCTCTGATGGCACAGCTAGCCCTGCGATGCCTTAGAACACTGCGCCACCCGGGAGGCCTGTAGAGATGTTTCTATGTTAAATGCTCATGTTTAGTACTACTGGATGGAATACATCTATTTGCTTAGATTCACTTCCAAGTCTTTCCATTCCCCTTGATCAAACTAGCACATCAATTTGGGTTTAATTAAACAGTGTATATTTTACTAATGATATCAGTGTTGTATTTTCCCTCTGGGAAATTCTTTTGAGGAAAATATGGAACCACATTGGTTGGTGACCATTAAACCTAGAGACTCGTTATGTACACTAGCTAGCCTTCAACAGTCTCTATTGTTTACCATGCCTTAAATCATCCACGCCAGTCACCTAGGACCTATCCATTCAGGTGTGACATTACACAACGTGAATGTAGAACTGTGTCGTGGTGGTATGAGAATGCTAGTGGATTTGATTTGATTTGATTTGATATGTTAACGGTTGAAGATACATAACGTCAATCAATCAAGCTGTGATTTTATCATATGGGGGGGGGGGACCAGGAATTAATTTGTTATTTTATCATATGGGGGGGGGGGGGGGGGGGGACCAGGAATGAATCTGTTATTTTATCATGTGGGGGTGGGGGGGGGGGGGGGGGGATACCAGGAATTATTCTGTTATTTTATCATATGGGGGGGGGGGGGACCAGGAATGAATCTGTTATTTTATCATGTGGGGGTGGGGGGGGGGGGGATACCAGGAATTATTCTGTTATTTTATCATATTGGGGGGGGGGGGGGGAACCAGGGATTATTCTGTTATTTTATCATATTGGGGGGGGGGTTTACCAGGAATTATTCTGTGATTTTATCATATTGGGGGGGGGGGGGGGGGGACCAGGGATTATTCTGTTATTTTATCATATTGGGGTGGGGGGGGGGGGGGGGGACCAGGGATTATTCTGTGATTTTATCATATGGGGGGGACCAGGAATTATTCTGTTATTTTATCATATTGGGGGGGGGGGGGGGTACCAGGAATTATTATGTTATTTTATCATATGGGGGGGGGGGGGGGGGTACCAGGAATTATGCTGTGATTTTATCATATCATACCAGGAATTATCCTGTTATTTTATCATATGGGGGGTGGTGGGACCAGGAATTATTCTGTTATTTTATCATATTGGGGGGGGGTACCAGGAATTATCCTGTTATTTTATCATATGGGGGGGGGCAGTTATTATTCTGTTATTTTATCATATAGGGTGTGGGGGGTACCAGGAATTAATCTGTTATTTTATCATATGGGGGGGGACCAGGAATTATTCTGTTATTTTATCATATGGGGGGGACCATATCAAATCAAATCAAATGTATTTATATAGCCCTTCATACATCAGCTGATATCTCAAAGTGCTGTACAGAAACCCAGCCTAAAACCCCAAACAGCAAGCAATGCAGGTGTAGAAGCACGGTGGCTAGGAAAAACTCCCTAGAAAGGCCAAAACCTAGGAAGAAACCTAGAGAGGAACCAGGCTATGTGGGGTGGCCAGTCCTCTTCTGGCTGTGCCGGGTGGAGATTATAACAAAACATGGTCAAGATGTTCAAATGTTCATAAATGACCAGCATGGTCGAATAATAATAAGGCAGAATAGTTGAAACTGGAGCAGCAGCACAGTCAGGTGGACTGGGGACAGCAAGGAGTCATCATGTCAGGTATTCCTGGGGCATGGTCCTAGGGCTCAGGTCCTCCGAGAGAGAGAAAGAAAGAGAGAATTAGAGAGAGCATATGTGGGATGGCCAGTCCTCTTCTGGCTGTGCCGGGTGGAGATTATAACAGAACATGGCCAAGATGTTCAAATGTTCATAAATGACCAGCATGGTCGAATAATAATAAGGCAGAACAGTTGAAACTGGAGCAGCAGCACAGCCAGGTGGACTGGGGACAGCAACGAGTCATCATGTCAGGTAGTCCTGGGGCATGGTCCTAGGGCTCAGGTCCTCCGAGAGAGTGAAAGAGAGAGGGGAGAATTAGAGAACGCACACTTAGATTCACACAGGACACCAAATAGGACAGGAGAAGTACTCCAGATATAACAAACTGACCCTAGCCCCCCGGCACATAAACTACTGCAGCATAAATACTGGAGGCTGAGACAGGAGGGGTCAGGAGACACTGTGGCACATTCCGAGGACACCCCCGGACAGGGCCAAACAGGAAGGATATAACCCCACCCACTTTGCCAAAGCACAGCCCCCACACCACTAGAGGGATATCTTCAACCACCAACTTACCATCCTGAGACAAGGCTGAGTATAGCCCACAAAGACCTCCGCCACGGCACAACCCAAGGGGGGGGGGGGGGGGGGGGGCAACCCAGACAGGATGACCACATCAGTGACTCAACCCACTCAGGTGACGCACCCCCTCCAGGGACGGCATGAGAGAGCCCCAGTAAAGCCAGTGACTCAGCCCCTGTAATAGGGTTAGAGGCAGAGAATCCCAGTGGAAAGAGGGGAACCGGCCAGGCAGAGACAGCAAGGGCGGTTCGTTGCTCCAGAGCCTTTCCGTTCACCCTCCCACTCCTGGGCCAGACTACACTCAATCATATGACCCACTGAAGAGATGAGTCTTCAGTAGAGACTTAAAGGTTGAGACCGAGTTTGCGTCTCTGACATGGGTAGGCAGACCGTTCCATAAAAATGGAGCTCTATAGGAGAAAGCCCTGCCTCCAGCTGTTTGCTTAAAAATTCTAGGGACAATTAGGAGGCCTGCGTCTTGTGACCGTAGCGTACGTGTAGGTATGTACGGCAGGACCAAATCAGAGAGATCGGTAGGAGCAAGCCCATGTAATGCTTTGTAGGTTAGCAGTAAAACCTTGAAATCAGCCCTTGCTTTGACAGGAAGCCAGTGTAGAGAGGCTAGCACTGGAGTAATATGATCAAATGTTTTGGTTCTAGTCAGGATTCTAGCAGCCGTATTTAGCACTAACTGAAGTTTATTTAGTGCTTTATCCGGGTAGCCGGAAAGTAGAGCATTGCAGTAGTCTAACCTAGAAGTGACAAAAGCATGGATTAATTTTTCTGCATCATTTTTGGACAGAAAGTTTCTGATTTTTGCAGTGTTACGTAGATGGAAAAAAGCTGTCCTTGAAATGGTCTTGATATGTTCTTCAAAAGAGAGATCAGGGTCCCGAGTAACGCCGAGGTCCTTCACAGTTTTATTTGAGACGACTGTACAACCATTAAGATTAATTGTCAGATTCAACAGAAGATCTCTTTGTTTCTTGGGACCTAGAACAAGCATCTCTGTTTTGTCCGAGTTTAAAAGTAGAAAGTTTGCAGCCATCCACTTCCTTATGTCTGAAACACATTCTTCTAGCAAGGTCAATTTTGGGGCTTCACCATGTTTAATTGAAATGTACAGCTGTGTGTCATCCGCATAGCAGTGAAAGTTAACATTATGTTTTCGAATAACATCCCCAAGAGGTAAAATATATAGTGAAAACAATAGTGGTCCTAAAACGGAACCTTGAGGAACACCGAAATTTACAGTTGATTTGTCAGAGGACAAACCATTCACAGAGACAAACTGATATCTTTCCGACAGATAAGATCTAAACCAGGCCAGAACTTGTCCGTGTAGACCAATTTGGGTTTCCAATCTCTCCTAAGAATGTGGTGATCGATGGTATCAAAAGCAGCACTAAGGTCTAGGAGCACGAGGACAGATGCAGAGCCTCGGTCCGATGCCATTAAAATGTCATTTACTACCTTCACAAGTGCCGTCTCAGTGCTATGATGGGGTCTAAAACCAGACTGAAGCATTTCGTATACATTGTTTGTCTTCAGGAAGGCAGTGAGTTGTTGCGCAACAGCCTTTTCTAAAATTTTTGAGAGGAATGGAAGATTCGATATAGGCCGATAGTTTTTTTATATTTTCTGGGTCAAGGTTTGGCTTTTTCAAGAGAGGCTTTATTACTGCCACTTTTAGTGAGTTTGGTACACATCCGGTGGATAGAGAGCCGTTTATTATGTTCAACATAGGAGGGCCAAGCACAGGAAGCAGCTCTTTCAGTAGTTTAGTTGGAATAGGGTCCAGTATGCAGCTTGAAGGTTTAGAGGCCATGATTATTTTCATAATTGTGTCAAGAGATATAGTACTAAAACACTTGAGCGTCTCTCTTGATCCTAGGTCCTGGCAGAGTTGTGCAGACTCAGGACAACTGAGCTTTGAAGGAATACGCAGATTTAAGGAGGAGTCCGTAATTTGCTTTCTAATAATCATAATCTTTTCCTCAAAGAAGTTCATGAATTTATCACTGCTAAAGTGAAAGTCATCCTCTCTTGGGGAATGCTGCTTTTTAGTTAGCTTTGCGACAGTATCAAAAAGGAATTTCGGATTGTTCTTATTTTCCTCAATTAAGTTAGAAAAATAGGATGATCGAGCAGCAGTAAGGGCTCTTCGGTACTGCACAGTACTGTCTTTCCAAGCTAGTCGGAAGACTTCCAGTTTGGTGTGGCGCCATTTCCATTCCAATTTTCTGGAAGCTTGCTTCAGAGCTCGGGTATTTTCTGTGTACCAGGGAGCTAGTTTCTTATGAGAAATGTTTTTAGTTTTTAGGGGTGCAACTGCATCTAGGGTATTGCGCAAGGTTAAGTTGAGTTCCTCAGTTAGGTGGTTAACTGATTTTTGTCCTCTGGCGTCCTTGGGTAGACAGAGGGAATCTGGAAGGACATCAAGGAATCTTTGTGTTGTCTGTGAATGCCCCAGTGTCCTCTGGATGTTATCTCCAGTAAGATGGCCTGTCACAATGGCTGGCAGCTATGTTGAAATCTGATGCAGTGAACACCGTTTTGGCAGTGAAAGCTTTAATATAATCACAGAAATATGTGATTTCTAATACACTTGAAAAATGTATCATCTTTTCATAAAATAAGTACATGACTCTACGTTTTTTTTTTAATCTTATTTTGTATCAAGTAAGAAACGTTACTTTCCGTTGACAATAAGGCTGGCCAGGTGCACAGTCAAAATAGATTAATTTATTAAATGTTAAAAACGATAACGTTTGCCAATGACTACCGAGATGTTTTCTCACTATGGGAAAAAACCTAGGCTACTGCAGCCATTGTGAAAGGAGGATAACAAGAGTGTAAAATTGTTATTTTCTTTAAAATAAATATTTTGCCCAAAGGCTCACCATCGTCTCTCCTCCAGTGATACTATTAGAGCTGAAGGCTATAGTATCGAGTCCCATATAGCTCACTATGTACACCATCGTCTCTCCTCAGTCCAGTGATACTATAGCCTTCGTCTCTAGTAGTACTGAGTCCCATATAGCTCACTATGTACACTATCGTCTCCCCTCAGTCCAGTGACACTATAGCCTTTATTTCTAGTAGTACTGAGTTCCATATGGCTCACTATATACGGTGCATTAGGAAAGTATTCAGACCCCTTCACTTTTTCCACATTTTGTTATGTTAGTTTTATTCTAAAATTGATTAAATTGTTCCCCCCCCCCCCCCCCCCCCCCCCCCCCCCCCCCATCATTCTACACACAATAACAAAGCAAAACCAGTTTTTTGTAGACCTTTTTGCAAATGTATAAATAATAACATTTTAAAAAGATCACATTTACATATGTATTCAGACTCATTCTTCAGTACTTAGTTGATGCATCTCTGACAGCGATTACAGCCTTGACTTTTCTTGGCACACCTGTATTTGGGGAGTTTTTCCCATTCTTCTCTGCAGATCCTCTCAAGCTCTGTCAGGTTGGATGGGGAGCGTCGCTGCACAGCTATTTTCAGGTCTCTCCAGAGATGTTTGATCAGGTTCAAGTCCGGGCTCTGGCTGGGCCACTCAAGGACTTGTCCCGAAGCCACTCCTGCATTGTCTTGGGTGTGTGCTTAGGGTCGTTGTCCTGTTGGAAGGTGAATCTTTGCCCCAGTCTGAGGTCCTGAGCAGGTTTTCATCAAGGATCTCTCTGTACTTTGCTCCGTTCATCTTTCCTTCAATCCTTACTAGTCTCCCAGTCCCTGCCGCTAAAAAACATCCCCAGGGCATGATGCTGCCACCACCATGCTTCACCGTAGGATGGTGCCAGGTTTCCTCCAGACGTGATACTTGGCTTTCAGGCCAAAGAGTTCAATCTTGGTTTCATTAGACCAGAGAATTTTGTTTCTCATGGTCTGAGAGTCCTTTAGGTGCCTTTTGGCAAACTCCAAGCAGGCTGTCATGTCCCTTTTACTGAGGAGTGGCTTCCTCATTGGTAGTGCTGCAGAGATTGGTTGTTCTTCTGGAAGATTCTCCCATCTCCACAGAGGAACTCTGGAGCTCTGTCCAAGTGACCATAGGGTTCTTGGTCACCTCCCTGACCAAGGCCCTTTTTTTCACTGTTATTTTACCTTCATTTAACTAGACAAGTCAGTTAAGAACAAATTCTTACTTTCAATGACGGCCTAGGAAGAGTGGGTTAACTGCCTTGTTCAGGGGCAGAACAACAGATTTTTACCTTGTCAGCTCTGGGATTCAATCTTGCAACCTTCCTACTAGTTACTAGTCCAACGCTCTAACCACCAAGCTACCTTCTCCACCGATTGCTCAGTTTGGCCAGGCGGCCAGCTCTAGGAAGAATCTTGGTGTTTCCAAACTTCTTCCATTTAAGAATGATGGAGGCCACTGTGTTCTTGGGGACCTTCGATGCTGCAGAATATTTTTTGGTCCCCTTCCCCAGATCTGTGCCTCGACACAATCCTGTCTCTGAGCTCTACGGACAATTCCTTCGACCTCATTGCTTGGTTTTTGCTCTGACATGCACTGTCAACTGTGGGACCTTATATAGACAGGTGTGTACCTTTCCCTAGCATGTGTTAACAATTGGATTTACCACAGGTGGACTCCAATCAAGTTGTAGAAACATCTCAAGGATGATCAATGGAAACAGGATGCACCTGAGCTCAATTTCAAGTCTCATATCAAATGGTCTAAATACTTAATTAAATAAGTTATTTAGTTTATATTAATTAGCAAAAAAAAAACACACAAAAAACAACTGCTTTGTCATTATGGGGTATTGTGTGTAGATTGAGGACATTTTATAATTATTTTTTTATACATTTTAGAATAATGTGACATAACAAAATGTGAAAAAAGGGAAGGGGTCTGAATACTTTAGTGCACTACTGTTCATAAGGTACGTCCCAAAAGTTGTTCACCATGTAGGGAATAGTTTACCATTTGCACTCACTGTTTCCGTAGTTACGATCCACAGGCCTGTTGATTTCATGAAGTAAAACTGACTCTGTAAGGCCATCCACAGAAACAACACATTTTGATGAATCAGTTGAACTCAAACCAAAGGTTTAATAATTGGTCATGAAATGACAGACGATGTTAATAATGCTGACGCAGGACTAATAAAGAACGTTGTTTTAAAGCAACTTAAAGACACATTAATATAACAGGAAATGGTTAAGTAACAGAAAAGCCATCAAAATTGTATTTTGAACACATGGGAATGGTGTTTAGTGTAAGTAACTATAAGGAATAGCCATATTGTGCCTATCTGCTTGGGTTGTGTCCCAAAAATACACTATATTCTCTGGTTTACAACATTTAAACTTTCCCAAAAAAATTATAGTTTTATTGACACACATCGGATAGGTGCAGTAAAACGTGGTGTTTTACACGGTCAGCCATAGTAGTACAGTACCCCTGGTGCAAAAAACAAAAACAATTATTCAACTTGTCGGCTCAGGTATTCAAACCAGCAAACTTTCAGTTCCTGGCCAAACGCTCCGACCACAAGGCTATCTGCTGCCACCACACTAGTACTGTGTGGGGGAATACATGTGCCGTTTGGGATGCAGGCCAAGAGATCTAGAATTGGGAAGCAGCTCATTTCGTTGAACGTTAGTTTTCAGAAGGATAAAATGTTTTCTTGCCTAAACTTTAAAAGCTTAATTATCTTACAAAGTGATTTTTTTTATTTTATTTTATTTTTTAAATAAATTTGACAATAGGTCTAATATATAAATGGTATTTTTTTTTAAAATATGCAGCTTCTCTTTTTTTCTCATGCGCTACCCTACCTAAGCCTAAATAATTTGTGGTGTCATTGGTCAAAAAACTAAAATAACACATTGATTGACAAACACCCCGGATAGGCGCAGTAAAATGTGGTGTTAATTGATTGATTGACACCACAAATGAATTGATTGATCGACGAGATCAAAAGATAAATTCTGGGAATTACATAATCTGTCATTCCATTAGGAAATAAGATCATTAATTCATTAATTAAAATAATACATTGATTGTTTGACTCCAAAAGGGAATCTTTATGAAGATTTATTTTTATTGTCGTCTTGTTTTTTCTTTCTCAACTGCAGTGACTGCTACCTTTTTTAACCTCTGGATGACCTCTGGATGACCTCTACGACAAGCACAGCCTTTTGTGCTGTATTTACAAAATCCAGCCGCAGTTTGTCCTTTGTCCTGATGGTTGCACTGTCCTAGAGCAGACTAAGGGCTCTCTATTCTATCTGTGGCGCTGAAGCTCTCTTAAAGGTATTTTTCCGACTGAGCCGCCATAAAGCGTTTACGGTGAAGGGAGTCTCCTCTAAACGCTGGAACATTGTCTTTAAATTTCAATCACGCTGAACTTCCACGATACGGATTGAATGGAGCCTCACTGGACCTCTATGTTTTAGAAAAATACTCCCAAAATAAAGCTATAATTTGAAAAGAAATGGGGGCCATCTTTTTTTGCAAAAATATAAAGGCCTTTTGAAGACATTTTAACTCTGAGTTGACTCTCTCTCTCTACTCTCATTATTCTCTCTCCCTCTCTCTCTCTCTCTCTCCCCCCCATGTTTCTCAGGTTCTTGCAGTCCTTGATTTGTTCGTCCGTCTTAGTCCCATTCCACAAGAATCCAGTCTTTTTCAAAAAGCGCAATGGTGCTTCCACAATGTTAGACGTCTCCATTTCACCTGGAAAACAGTGGAAATATGTTAAACTTAGAAGTCAGTGCGTCCCAATAGGCACCTTATTCCCTATATATAGTGCACTACCTGTGACCAGAGCCCTATGATATGTTGTGTGTGTGTGTGAGAGAGCGTGGTGTTCGTCTTTAAATAATTGAAACATGAATGACATGAATGAAATGAATGAAACATAATCACTGCAAGATCAATTTGATGCACTACCTGCATTACTACCTGAAATAAACAAATTACATTTACTTTACAGCTTGTCTTTTCAAGGAGGTGTAGTTATTAACATGCAGACAAAATCCTATTCTAAGTGTAGCGCTGATGTTCTTACTTGCTGTCCTCTGTCAGTGCTTGCTGGCCCGCAGGTTGCGCTGTTTCTGTCTCTCCGTTAGCTTCTGTTCCCCTTGGAGACGGAGTGCTTCTCAGTGTAGAACACACAGGCTTCTCCAAGGTGTGAGCTGGTTTCTTAGCCACGGGTGGCGGAATTCTCCTCGGAATCCCAGTTCTTCCAACGTTGCCATTAGCGACTGTGGAAGCCATAGATTGTTCGGAAAAGCGCTTGAGTTCCGCGGCTAGGCTCTGCTTTAGGCTCGCCTGTACCTCGGGGGAAGAGGAGGCAGGCGTTTCTATGACAACCTTCTTTGAGCTCCTGGAGAAGATGAAGCTAGCAGTGGTGGTGGTGGGGGTCTTTAGCATCTCACCCCCTTCTGGTAACACTGGGGATAACATTCCTGATTTACCCCCACTGCAACTGGGAATTGAGGTGGAGGATGGCATTCTAAAGCGTGTTGGAAGATTATCTCTGGAAGACATGGCTGCTGTCTTCATTCGGATAGCTTCCTGCATACTCATCGAGGGGGCGATGAGCGTCACCGGGGACGACTTCAGTGGCGGAGGTGTGGATTTTAGTGACAGGGATCTCCGAATTGGTTTTTGGGGTGTTATGTTCTGAGATCCTTGGGTTTGGATTTGGGTTGAACTCTGATTCTGTGCAGGTGGCTTCCCACTGTTGGAATTGTTGTCGTCAGCAAGCGTTTTAACGTAGTCTTCGCCAACGTTGACCGATCTGAGACGTACCATTTGAAGCAGAGAGGGTGTGACCAGTGGAATGTTGGCATCTTCTTTGGGAATAGGGACACTCTTGTGCCTAGACAGAAGCTCTTTGCTCCTGGTCTCTCTGTTCGCCAAGCTGGGCTGTCTCCTGAAGATCACAGGGGGTTGGTTCTCAGTTGGGAGAGGGGGTGGGAGAGGGATGTTAATGGGTGGTGGACGTGGGCCACTGTTAAGGAGCTCAGAGGGCATCTGATCCTCAAATTGTACACGGGGAGGGAGGGGGACATTGATAGGAGGTGGAGGAGGAATACTTGATGGGGGCACCAAGGCTGTTGTCATTGGTGGAGGAGGAGGAGGAGGAGCTTCCTGGTGTGGGGGAGGGACATCCTCTGGTAAGGGCGGGACTTCCTGTGACTCAGGAGAAGTTTCTGTTGGTTGTGGGGTGTCTTGCATTGTGATTGGTTTCTGGGCCGATTGCTTGACCTCTGCCTCTTTTTCATTGGGCTGAACTGGAGAAACGACAGCTGAATCATCTGAAGGAATTAATTGGAGCTCAGCTGATTCAGATTCCTCAAAGCTGGTTTCATCAGTTGGGATTAGAGAAATAGAGTTCAGAATCCCCTTTTCAGGTTTATCCTCTTTTGGCTCCATTTGAGTGGAAATGGGTGAAAGATCTGTATTTTCCCCATTCACAGTTGCTACAGTGAAACCATTCACGGTTTCCTTAACCTCCTCCCCATTCAGAGCTATAATGGACGCCTCCTGGTTATCAGCGACTGTGTTACATGTCTCCACCACATCTGGCAAGCTCTCTGTCATGAAGGGAGGGGGAGGAGGTGGAAAGTCCATCTCATCTGGCTCATCAAAGACTGAATCTGCTGGCTCCTCTGGTGGGGGTGGAGGGGGCCAGCAGGACTGTACTATGGGAATCTCTTCCTCACACTCCTCCTCTAACTCAGGTGGGGGAGTGGCCACAGAGTAGGGAGGTGTCTTAGAAGGAGGTGGAGGAGGGTGGTGGGAAGGGGGAGGGGAGGCTGGAGGGGAGACCCGGTCCACTTTGGGAGGCTCCACGGCAAGGGTCTGTGTAGATTTGGTGGGACTTTCCTCTTTAGTGTTTTCAGTAGCACTCCGACCTTCAACCTCCTTAGCTGCTACCTCAACCTCAACTTTCTTAGTGACTACCTCAACTTCCTTAGCGACTACCTCATCCCGTGGAGAACACTTCTCACTCTTGCTGGGTGACTCTACCTTCACCTCTACTGTGACCTCATCAAATGGCGACTTTTGTTGAATATCTGCTGTTAATTGAACTTTAGCTTCTTTTCTAGGAGTACTTTTCTTCATGACAGGAGGGGGTTCCTTCTTTGGAATCATTGTTAAACTAACTTGTGTCTCTAGCCTCTCTTCTTGATCCTTGACCTGTGCAACACTACTACTGCTACTACTACTCTGTTCCTGCTTCTGGTCCTGGATCTCTACACTTGCTTTTACCTTCTCTGCGATCACCGCCAGGCTTCCTTGATCTTTCGTTTGACTTTCTGTGCTCTCGGATACCTCAGGTGCCTGCTCTAACATAGGCTCAGTCTTGTCTCGGGGAATAATGTATTTGCTTTCTGATTTTGTCAAAGTAACTTCTTCTACCGTAGCCTGCTTTTTGTTTGAGCCTTCAGACTCCTTGCTAGCTTTAGTTTGAGATTCCTGCTTTTGCTCAATCATGGCAGCTTGCTCTTTTAGTTCCTGTTGCTCCTGGAGCTGTGCTAGCCTGTTGATGTTGGGGCAAGGCCCACACAGCAGTTCGAAGGTGTGTCTGTTGTGGGCCCAGGTCTCCGGGGGTGGCGGGGAAGGGGCTTTGATTTTGGGGGGTGGCGGAATGTTAAGCAGCTCACTGATGACCATGGATGAAGAGAAATGGACTGGGGTCCCAATTTCTGGATCTTCTATTCTCATAACAGCCGGGGGTAGGGATGCCTGCTGAAGAGGGCTAAAGCTGTTTTTCGAGGCCTCTCGATTGACGAGTTCTGAGGTGACTGAAGACAGGGAGGTGAGGGAAGAGGAGACTGAGGCTGCAGAGAAGGAAGCTCTTGAACCAGATCGTTCCGGTTTGACAGGATACTTCTTCTGTTTACCTGGGGAGACGGAAGGGAGGATTCCCTTGGGGGAAAGTGTCGGTGTACCACTCTGGCTGGAGTACCCACTGGAGGGGGACATGGTCCTTTCAAATGTACCCTCCTCTGATGGGGCTTTCTGGGGGGAAGAGTTGCTGGACACTGGCCCCTCTGATTTTCCACTACCTCCATGGGAGGCCTGTGTGGGACTCAGAGGACTAGATGCTGTGGAAGATCTTGTATCATCTAAAGAGTTAAACCCAGATGATTTGGATACAGGGACAGAGCACTTTGTGATTTCTTTGTAGAGCTCTTTAGAGATCTCGATCGTAACCAAGCTTGTGTCCTCAGCAGCCTCCAACTTCCCACCCGCAGAGTCACTGAGGTCTTTAATCTCCACCAGTCGCCTCTTTATCATCTTCTCATGGTGCAGTGAGTTGGTTCTCCTGGGGGGAGCCGGGGGCAACTTGGACTTCATGATCGACAGACAGCGAGAGAATCTGAAAGAGTCTCCTCCAAAATCGCTCATCCCCCCAGATCCAGATAGGACCCCCTGAGCGGTCGCAGTACCAGTACCTCTACTAGTGCTGCTGAGAGCACTAGAGCTTTGTAGGCTCACCTTGTCCTGGTCCCCAGCACCAGGCTGCTGCGGCTGTGTCTCCTGCCCAACTAGGCTCACCGTCTGTGGGTTAGCAAGTCCGAAGCTCCCCTTTGTGGAGGAGATGGCGGAGGAGTTGGACTTGATCGTCTCGGAAGACTGCGAGTGGCTCCAGCTGGATCTTGAAGTCACAAAGTGTGGGGTCACCTTAGAGCCATTGTCACGGGAACTACTGTCACCATGTGAAACGCTGTCACCGCCTTCATAGCAACCTTCACCGCCCGACCTCCTCGACGACGCAGGGCTGTCCGACGACCCGGACGCCAGGCAGCTCTTGCTGATGGTACGGGCCGTGTCGTTACCGCTGTTTCCACGGGTACGACTGGTGCTGCGGTCAATCTGTATGACGTCAACGGAGGCCGGCAGGTAGGCGTTCGGGATGATCTTAGACATGTAAGTGGCTTGGGGAGAGATGGACATCACCGGACCCTGGGTGGGGGCAAATACAAGGGTCAGCATTAGGAGTCATACTATGTAGAGAACTGCAGAGCTGTCATACTAGGTAGATATACTGTAGTTTGGCCAAATGTGGAGCTGGAAGCCATTTTGCAGGCTCAGCATTCCATTATCTTTCTAATGTTTTCCACCGTCGTTGTTGCAACCCCTTTTACTAGCCTGTTCAACCTCTCTTTCATATCAACCTTGGCCAACAGCCCCGCCCCCCCCCGCTGCTCCTCGCCCAAGCCTCTCCAGGTTCTCCTTTACCCAAATCCAGATAGCAGATGTTCTGAAAGAGCTGCAAAACCTGGACCCGTACAAATCAGCTGGGCTTGACAATCTGGACCCTCTATTTCTGAAACTATCCGCCGCCATTGTCGCAACCCCTATTACCAGCCTGTTCAACCTCTCTTTCGTATTGTCTGAGATCCCCAAGGATTGGAAAGCTGCCGCAGTCATCCCCCTCTTCAAAGGTGGAGACACTCTAGACCCAAAGTGTTACAGACCTACATCCATTCTGTTCTGCCTTTCTAAAGTCTTTGAAAGCCAAGGTAACAAACAGATCACTGATCATTTCGAATCCCACTGTACTTTCTCCACTGTGCAATCCGGTTTCAGAACTGGTCACTGGTGCACCTCAAGCAAGAAAATTCAACCATTCACAATTAGTATTTTGATCTTAGTTGTAAGTCCAGTGGTTCAGATAGCAAGCTTGGTTTAACATCAGCATCCGATGATCATGTCATTCCAGGGATGCCATTTAACAGACACTTTAACAGACACCAAAACGACTTACAGTAATGTGTGCATGCTTTTTTCGTTGACACTGAGTTTACAAAACATCAAGGACACCTTTGTAATATTGAGTTGCACCTGCCCCTTTCGCCCTCAGAACAGCCTCAATTCGTCGGTGAATGAACTCTACAAGGTCTCGAAAACGTTCCTCGGGGATGCTGGCCAATGTTGACTCCAATGCAGTTGTGTCAAGTTGGCTGGATGTCCTTCGGGTGGTGGACCATTCTTGATACACACTGGAAACTGTTGAGTGTGAAAAACCATTGCAGTTCTTGACACAAACCAGTGCGCATTGGTGCCTACTACCATACACTGTTCTAAGGCACTTAAATCTGTTGTCTTGCCCATTCACCATCTGAATGGCACACATACACAATTGTATCAAGGCTTACAATTGTCTCAAGGCTTAAACATCCTTATTTAACATGTCTCCTCCTCTTCATCTACACTGATTGAAGTGGATTTAACAAGCGACATCAATAAAGGGATCATAGCTTTCACCTGGATTCACCTGGTCAGTCTATGTCATGGAAAGAGCAGGTGTTCCTAATGTTTAATTCACTCAGTGTCGATGACCCCAGCAGGAAGAAACACTGTTCTGAACGGGACTCACCTGTGGCTCCTGGAGGAAGCTGGGGAATCCAGAGGAGCACGAGGAGGTCGTGCCCGGCACGGCCAGAGACTTGGGCCTCTGGGTGGAGGAGAGACGAGAGTCCAGTCCCCTGTGGTGGCTGAAGCCCTGGTCGTCCCTGTAAACAGACTGGAGATGGTGTCTCAACAGCTGCTCCTCTCTGGATGCCTATTAGGTGAGTTCAGTTGTAATTATAAATATATATCTATATATATATATATTTGCACAAGGCAATAAAAAAAACATTTTACTAATCGTAATCCGATGTTATGAGATACAATGTAACTACAATTTAGTCATGCAAGTAGCTGTCGGTAAGTGAAAGTACGACACTATAACCAGTAGCACACAACAAATGTACTTGTTCGAGTTATAACGCTGAAAGCCTGATTTTTGATACAGGCTCATATGAAAGCCTCACCTCCAGGTCTGAGAGGTGTACTCTTGCCCCTTCGTAGTTGGCTAGAGGGTTCTCTCCGTCGATGGTGGGGATGACGACCGCACCTGATTGGCCGTCACTACCCTGTCCGACAGAGCCGTTAGGGAGCTGGGAATGAACTTTGTACTCAGAGCCACTGTGAAGGGCTAGAAGGGGGAATAGAGATGGAACACATCTTATCACCTAATTTAAATATGACAGAAGAGTACCATTGATTTGACTTTTTTTGTCAACGTGCCTAAGAGTATTCATCATGATCACTTAATTTACAAAACCCTGGACCTTTATTGGTCTGGGTGACTTTTCTTTGTCAAGTGAATGCTCGGAGTTAAAGCTAGCTGCCATCCAAGGACGAGACATGTACCCAGCTCTCTCTGGACCTGCTGGGGTATGCCCATGATAGTAGTCCTCCTGTTCTTCCTCTTGTCCTGTCTCTTCACTGGGTTCAGAGGCTTGAATGTGGAGCCTGGAAGGATAAGAGGAGATGTTTTTAGAGGAGGGAGAAGGGTGAGATAAGGGAGGAGATAAGGGGTGAGATGTTTTTAGAGGAGGGAGAATGATGAGATAAGGGAGGAGATAAGGGAGGAGATGTTTTTAGAGGAGGGAGAAGGATGAGATAAGGGAGGAGATAAGGGATGAGATGTTTTTAGAGGAGGGAGAAGGATGAGATAAGGGAGGAGATGAGGGAGAGACCCAGTAGAGACCCAGTAGGTACCCAGTAGAGACCCAGTAGACCCAGTAGGTACCCAGTAGACCCAGTAGAGACCCAGTAGAGACCCAGTAGACCTTGTAGACAACCAGTAGACCCAGTAGGTACCCAGTAGAGACACAGTAGAGACCCAGTAGACCCAGTAGACCTAGTAGACCCAGTAGGTACCCAGTAGACCCAGTAGACCCAGTAGAGACCCAGTAGAGACCCAGTAGACCTTGTAGACACCCAGTAGACCCAGTAGGTACCCAGTAGAGACCCAGTAGAGACCCAGTAGACCCAGTAGACCTAGTAGACCCAGTAGAGACCCAGTAGGTACCCAGTAGACCCAGTAGTGACCCAGTAGACCCAGTAGAGACCCAGTAGACCTAGTAGACCCAGTAGGTACCCAGTAGGTACCCAGTAGAGACCCAGGAGAGACCCTGTAGACCAAGTAGACCCAGTAGAGACCCAGTAGAGAACCAGTAGAGACCCAGTAGACCCAGCAGAGACCCAGTAGGTATCCAGTAGACCCAGTAGAGACCCAGTAGAGACCCAGTAGATGCAGTAGACCCAGTAGGTATCCAGTAGACCCAGTAGAGACCCAGTAGAGACCCAGTAGAGACCCAGTAGGTACCCAGTAGACCCAGTAGAGACCCAGTAGACCCAGTAGAGACCCAGTAGACCCAGTAGACCTAGTAGACCCAGTAGAGACCCAGTAGGTACCCAGTAGACCCAGTAGAGACCCAGTAGGTATCCAGTAGACACCCAGTAGACACCCAGTAGAGACCCAGTAGAGACCCAGTAGACGCAGTAGACCCAGTAGAGACCCAGTAGACGCAGTAGACCCAGTAGGTATCCAGTAGACCCAGTAGAGACCCAGTAGAGACCCAGTAGATGCAGTAGAGACCCAGTAGAGACCCAGTATAGCCAGTAGACCCAGTATACCCAGTAGAGACCCAGTAGAGAACCAGAAGAGACCCAGTAGAGAGAGACACATTCTGCTATGAATAAGGCATGTATGAGAAATATTGTACAAATCACCAAACTATACTAGGTCCAAGGCATGATCTATGATTAGATTTCATTAAAATATGATGAAATGGATATGATAATGAATACTTCCTCCCCCCCATACACACACACACACACACCTACCTTGGCGTGTGAGCACAGGTCTCGTGGACACAGCCAATCCAGCAGAGGTCACTGCAGTAACAGAATTCCCGGCGGTACTTCCTGACTCCTGAGATCCATCCCTGTGGTTGGGGCTGACATCCTGCAGAGGAGAGGAATGGGGTTTTTAGGGACAACGTTTTCAATCACTGCAGAAGTTGTCTGCTCCTTGCTCCTTGTTCTCAGTTGACCAGTACCAGCCGTATGGTTTCAAATGACGCCACTACTTACTGCGTCACTATGGTCCTCCTGAAAGTCCACTCCTTTGTTGTGTTCTGTAGGAGAGACAAAGAAGGTTTTTCAGATATTCCCTACAGCTCTGAGATCTAAATACCCCTTCTTCCATTAGTGTCTATTGAGTGTGTGTCATGCAGGGTGTAGTGTGTAGTGTGTAGTGTGTCGTAGTGTGTTCTGTGTTGTGTGCAGTGTGTAGTGTGTAGTGTGTAGTGTGTAGTGTGTTGTGTGCAGTGTGTAGTGTGTAGTGTGTTGTGTGTAGTGTGTCGTAGTGTGTTCTGTGTAGTGTGTTGTGTGCAGTGTGTAGTGTGTAGTGTGTCGTAGTGTGTTCTGTGTAGTGTGTTGTGTGCAGTGTGTAGTGTGTTCTGTGTAGTGTGTAGTGTGTTTTGTGTTGTATGTTTAACCCCTCCGGTGCCTCTGTGTGTAGTGTGTTTTGTGTAGTGTAGTGTGTAGAGTGCAGTGTGTTCTGTGTAGTGTGCAGTGTGTTCTGTGTAGTGTGCAGTGTGTAGTGTGTTGTGTCACTACCTTCTTGTTGCAGTATCTTTAACCCCTCCCATGCATCAGTGTGTAGTGTGTAGTGTGTAGTGTGTAGTGTGCAATGTGCAGTGTATGTAGTGTGCAGTGTGCAGTGTGTGTAGTGCAGTGTGTGTAGTGTGCAGTGTGCAGTGTGTAGTGTGCAGTGTGTGATGTGTGCAGTGTGATGTGTGCAGTGTGTAGTGTGTAGTGTGTAGTGTGCAGTGTGCAGTGTGTAGTGTGTAGTGTGCAGTGTGCAGTGTGTAGTGTGTAGTATGCAGTGTGTAGTGTGCAGTGTGCAGCGTGTAGTGTGTAGTGTGCAGTGTGTAGTGTGTAGTGTGTAGTGTGTAGTGTGCAGTGTGTAGTGTGCAGTGTGTGCAGTGTGCAGTGTGCAGTGTGTAGTGTGCATTGTGCAGTGTGAAGGGTGTAGTGTGCAGTGTGTAGTGTTTAGTGTCACTATCTTCTTGTTGTAGTATCTTTAACCCCTCCCATGCCTCAGTGTTTAGTGTGTAGTGTGTAGTGTGCAGTGTGTAGTGTGTAGTGTGTAGTGTGTAGTGTCACTACCTTCTTGTTGTAGTATCTTTAACCCCTCCCATGCCTCAGTGTTTAGTGTTTAGTGTGCAGTGTGCAGTGTGTGTAGTGTGCAGTGTGCAGTGTGCAGTGTGTGTAGTGTGCAGTGTGCAGTGTGCAGTGTGTAGTGTGCAGTGTGTAGTGTGTAGTGTGCAGTGTGTAGTGTGTAGTGTGTAGTGTGCAGTGTGTAGTGTGCAGTGTGCAGTGTGCAGTGTGCAGTGTGCAGTGTGCAGTGTGTAGTGTGTAGTGTGTAGTGTGTAGTGTGCAGTGTGCAGTATGTAGTGTGCAGTGTGCAGTGTGCAGTGTGCAGTGTGCAGTGTGTAGTGTGTAGTGTGTAGTGTGTAGTGTGCAGTGTGCAGTGTGCAGTATGTAGTGTGCAGTGTGTAGTGTCACTACCTTCTTTTTGTAGTATCTTTAACCCTTCCCATGCCTCAGTGTGTACTGGGTAGTGTGTAGTGTGCAGTGTGTAGTGTGTAATGTGCAGTGTGTAGTGTGTGTAGTGTGTAGTGTCACTACCTTCTTGTTGTAGTATCTTTAACCCTTCCCGTGCCTCAGTGTGCAGGTCTTCCAGGTACTGAGGGCGGTTGCCCTCGATGAACACATTCTCCTGGTAGTGTGAGGAGGCTGTGTAGTGAACTGTCAACTTCTTCTGTTCATCCAGACACTTAGGACCAGCTAGAGAGAGGGGGAGGGAAGGGAGAAAGGGAGGGAGGGAGGGAGGGTGGCAGGGAGGGAGGGAGGGAGGGAAGGGGAGGCAGGGAGAGAGGGAGGGAGGGAGGGAAGGGGAGAAAGGGAGGGGGAGGGAAGGGGAGAGAGGGAGGGGGAGAGAGGGAGCGGGAGGGAGGGAGGGGGGGAAGGGGAGAGAGGGAGGGAAGGAGGGAAGGGGAGAGGGGAAGGGGAGAGGGGGAGGGAGGGAGGGAGGGAGGGAAGGGGAGAGGGGGAGGGAGGGAGGGAGGGAGGGAGGGAGGGAGGGAGGGAGGGAGGGAGGGAGGGAGGGAGGGAGGAAGGGGGAGAGAAGAGGAGAGAGAGAGAGTTTAATCCAGGATGAAAACCAGTACCTAGGAGATGTGGTAGAATGCTGACATGATAAAGGGTTGTGACTGAGGATCAGATGGTAGAGGTTCTGGTAGTGTGCTTACATACAGGACAGGACACCCTACAGACTGGAGTAGCTGCTCACAGTGACTGGCACCCGGGGCTTTAGAATGTATTCCAGTACCTAGCAACACTGTGTACGGTACTAATGAAGGCATTACAGCTCTAGAACATCCTGACCCTTAATCAGAGTACACTGACTCCCCTTTCTGGTCTTCCATCCAATACCACATTATCTCCTGCTGTCTGTCCTTCTGCTCCCCTTTTTACCTTTTCCTGACCCTTTAGCCTCTGTCTGTCTGTCTGTCTGTCTGTCTGTCTGTCTGTCTGTCTGTCTGTCTGTCTGTCTGTCTGTCTGTCTGTCTGTCTGTCTCTCTCTCTCTGATTAATAACGATTTGATTTATTTAAGTTGTGCTCGCATAGGGGTCTCTCTGAATCTCTCTGTCCCACTACCAGTCTCTCTGAATCTCTCTGTCCCACTACCAGTCTCTCTGAATCTCTCTGTCCCACTACCAGTCTCTCTGAATCTCTCTGTCCCACTACCAGTCTCTCTGAATCTCTCTGTCCCACTACCAGTCTCTCTGAATCTCTCTGTCCCACTACCAGTCTCTCTGTCCCACTACCAGTCTCTCTGTCCCACTACCAGTCTCTCTGAATCTCTCTGTCCCACTACCAGTCTCTCTGAATCTCTCTGTCCCACTACCAGTCTCTCTGAATCTCTCTGTCCCACTACCAGTCTCTCTGAATCTCTCTGTCCCACTACCAGTCTCTCTGTCCCACTACCAGTCTCTCTGTCCCACTACCAGTCTCTCTGAATCTCTCTGTCCCACTACCAGTCTCTCTGTCCCACTACCAGTCTCTCTGTCCCACTACCAGTCTCTCTGAATCTCTCTGTCCCACTACCAGTCTCTCTGTCCCACTACCAGTCTCTCTGTCCCACTACCAGTCTCTCTGTCCCACTACCAGTCTCTCTGAATCTCTCTGTCCCACTACCAGTCTCTCTGTCCCACTACCAGTCTCTCTGTCCCACTACCAGTCTCTCTGTCCCACTACCAGTCTCTCTGAATCTCTCTGTCCCACTACCAGTCTCTCTGTCCCACTACCAGTCTCTCTGTCCCACTACCAGTCTCTCTGTCCCACTACCAGTCTCTCTGAATCTCTCTGTCCCACTACCAGTCTCTCTGTCCCACTACCAGTCTCTCTGTCCCACTACCAGTCTCTCTGAATCTCTCTGTCCCACTACCAGTCTCTCTGTCCCACTACCAGTCTCTCTGTCCCACTACCAGTCTCTCTGTCCCACTACCAGTCTCTCTGAATCTCTCTGTCCCACTACCAGTCTCTCTGTCCCACTACCAGTCTCTCTGTCCCACTACCAGTCTCTCTGTCCCACTACCAGTCTCTCTGAATCTCTCTGTCCCACTACCAGTCTCTCTGTCCCACTACCAGTCTCTCTGTCCCACTACCAGTCTCTCTGTCCCACTACCAGTCTCTCTGAATCTCTCTGTCCCACTACCAGTCTCTCTGTCCCACTACCAGTCTCTCTGTCCCACTACCAGTCTCTCTGTCCCACTACCAGTCTCTCTGAATCTCTCTGTCCCACTACCAGTCTCTCTGTCCCACTACCAGTCTCTCTGTCCCACTACCAGTCTCTCTGTCCCACTACCAGTCTCTCTGTCCCACTACCAGTCTCTCTGAATCTCTATGTCCCACTACCAGTCTCTCTGTCCCACTACCAGTCTCTCTGTCCCACTACCAGTCTCTCTGTCCCACTACCAGTCTCTCTGTCCCACTACCAGTCTCTCTGTCCCACTACCAGTCTCTCTGTCCCATCACGAGTCTCCCACCAGTCTCTCTGTCCCACCACCAGTCTCTCTGTCCCATCACCAGTCTCCCACCAGTCTCCCACCAGTCTCCCACCAGTCTCCCACCAGTCTCTCTGTCCCACCACCAGTCTCTCTGTCCCACCACCAGTCTCCCACCAGTCTCTCTGTCCCATCACCAGTCTCCCACCAGTCTCTCTGTCCCACCACCAGTCTCCCACCAGTCTCTCTGTTCCACCACCAGTCTCCCACCAGTCTCTCTGTTCCACCACCAGTCTCCCACCAGTCTCTCTGTCCCATCACCAGTCTCCCACCAGTCTCTCTGTCCCACCACCAGTCTCCCACCAGTCTCTCTGTTCCACCACCAGTCTCCCACCAGTCTCTCTGTCCCACCACCAGTCTCCCACCAGTCTCTCTGTCCCACCACCAGTCTCCCACCAGTCTCTCTGTTCCACCACCAGTCTCTCTGTTCCACCACCAGTCTCCCACCAGTCTCTCTGTCCCACCACCAGTCTCCCACCAGTCTCTCTGTTCCACCACCAGTCTCCCACCAGTCTCTCTGTCCCACCACCAGTCTCCCACCAGTCTCCCTGTCCCATCACCAGTCTCTCTTGGTATGTGTGTATAATTTGCGTCTCTCCACACACTCAATGCTCTGTTTGGGGCACAAGCTGCCAAGTGAACTTACGAGCAGTGTGTGCGTGTTTGTGTGTGACAGTCTGCTAGGCAGACGTCCCGCATTAGCCACCCCGGAGGGCTAACCCCAGATTGTTTAATCCCCAGCCTTTTCTCACCCTAGGTAGTCCATATGGGCGAGGCATCCCAAATTGCACCCTATTCTCTTTAAAGTGCACTAGAACACATAGGCACCCTGGTCAAAAGTAGTGCACTACATAGGGAATGGGATGTTATTTGGGATGTAGCCTTGGTATGGTTCCAAGATAAACATGCTGCTGCCTTCCTAAGTGGCCAGGGAACTCAACAGAGAGGTTAGAGTAGCGAGGAGACAGAGGTTAGAGTAGTGAGGAGACAGAGAGGTTAGAGTAGTGACGAGACAGAGAGGTTAGAGTAGCGAGGAGACAGAGGTTAGAGTAGTGAGGAGACAGAGAGGTTAGAGTAGTGAGGAGACAGAGAGGTTAGAGTAGTGAGGAGACAGAGAGGTTAGAGTAGTGAGGAGACAGAGAGGTTAGAGTAGTGAGGAGACAGAGAGGTTAGAGTAGTGAGGAGACAGAGAGGGTAGAGTAGTGAGGAGACAGAGAGGGTAGAGTAGTGAGGAGACAGAGAGGTTAGAGTAGTGAGGAGACAGAGAGGTTAGAGTAGTGAGGAGACAGAGAGGTTAGAGTTGTTAGGAGACAGAGAGGTTAGAGTAGTGAGGAGACAGAGAGGTTAGAGTAGTGAGGAGACAGAGAGGTTAGAGTAGTGAGGAGACAGAGAGGTTAGAGTAGTGAGGAGACAGAGAGGTTAGAGTTGTTAGGAGACAGAGAGGTTAGAGTAGTGAGGAGACAGAGAGGTTAGAGTAGTGAGTAGACAGAGAGGTTACTTACAGTAAGTAACCGTGGGGGTGAGACTGAGGGCTGTTCTGGGACAAAAGACAGAAAGGGAACAACCCTTTGTGACCTTTTAGATCAGTTAGTCCTCTGTCACCATCTTTCACCAGTCCTCTGTCACCATCTTTCACCAGTCCTCTGTCACCATCTTTCACCAGTCCTCTGTCACCATCTTTCTGTTTCTAGTCTTTCACCAGTCCTCTGTCACCATCTTTCTGTTTCTAGTCTTTCACCAGTCCTCTGTCACCATCTTTCTGTTTCTAGTCTTTCACCAGTCCTCTGTCACCATCTTTCACCAGTCCTCTGTCGCCATCTTTCACCAGTCCTCTGTCACCATCTTTCTGTTTCTAGTCTTTCACCAGTCCTCTGTCACCATCTTTCACCAGTCCTCTGTCACCATCTTTCTGTTTCTAGTCTTTCACCAGTCCTCTGTCACCATCTTTCGGTTTCTAGTCTTTCACTAGTCCTCTGTCACCATCTTTCACCAGTCTTCTGTCACCATCTTTCACCAGTCCTCTGTCACCATCTTTCACCAGTCCTCTGTCACCATCTTTCACCAGTTCTCTGTCACCATCTTTCTGTTTCTAGTCTTTCACCAGTCCTCTGTCACCATCTTTCACCAGTCCTCTGTCACCATCTTTCACCAGTCCTCTGTCACCATCTTTCACCAGTCCTCTGTCACCATCTTTCATCAGTTCTCTGTCACCATCTTTCTGTTTCTAGTCTTTCACCAGTCCTCTGTCACCATCTTTCACCAGTCCTCTGTCACCATCTTTCACCAGTCCTCTTCCACCATCTTTCTGTTTCTAGTCTTTCACCAGTCCTCTGTCACCATCTTTCACCAGTTCTCTGTCACCATCTTTCTGTTTCTAGTCTTTCACCAGTCCTCTGTCACCATCTTTCTGTTTCTACACTGGTAACATGAAAGAGGATTCAAGACATATCTGATCTCTCAAACATCCACCCTGTTTGATCTCATGTCTATAAACAGGTAGTGTAGAGCCTCTCAAACATCCACCCTGTTTGATCTCATGTCTATAAACAGGTAGTGTAGAGCCTCTCAAACATCCACCCTGTTTGATCTCATGTCTATAAACAGGTAGTGTAGAGCCTCTCAAACACCCACCCTGTTTGATCTCATGTATATAAACAGGTAGTGTAGAGCCTCTCAAACACCCACCCTGTTTGATATCATGTCTATAAACAGGTAGTGTAGAGCCTCTCAAACATCCACAACAAGTTGTTCCTCATTCAGACACAAGACTACACCAAACAGCCTATCAACCAAACAAGTCATCGAACATAAAACACACAATCTTCCAGATCAGCAACAACATAACTCCCATCTTCACTCACCTTTCTTCTTGAAGACGGAGAGCAGAGAGCGAATGTTTTTCCTCAGGTACACCACCATGTTTACACTGAGACCATTACAAGGAGGAGAGGTAGAGACGAGAATAAACGTCCAACCAAAAGTTACTATTTTATTCTCTGTGGACTGGAATCAAACCAGAGAGAGATCAAGACAAGTGTCTAGTTGTTCTGGATAAAAGTGTCTGTGAAATAATGTACAATCTAGTTGTAGGCTACCTACTCAAACCTCTACAGGTCTAGTTGTGTTTGTATTCTCTGTCTGGGTCTAACTGGTCTGTCGTAGAATTACAGAATCACAACGACTTGGCCTCCTAGTCGCTGTCAATAACAGTTTTGGCGAAAAATGACCAAAATCTTTTCCCAATCTACAGAGGTCAGTAGTAGTCGTCTTTTGGCTGACTCTGTCTTGTCTGTTTTGTAGTGGTCTGCAATAGTCTGTGGTAGAGTTAAAGAGTCACGGTGTTTAGTCCTCGTTAGCCTAGCTAGCTCAGTGACAGAATGACTGGTTAGCCCCTAAGTAGGTTGGACACAAGGAGCCTTGCATGCACCCTGAGCCTGGTAGCCAATCCACTGCTTTATCCTTCGCTCCTTTAGAACGCCCCTCTCTATTGTCAGACAAGGACAAACCCCCTGAGCGAAACGGCTGTCCAAGTTTTGTCTTGTGTTGCTGAGCCTAGACACACGTGCACGAAGAGACGCACACACGAAGAGACGCGCACACACACACACACACACACACACTCCTCTCCCCCAGGAGTTCCTTGTTAATGCCAACTGAGTTTTGAGTTTTAGAATGAGGGGGGACCCGTTGACGTACTGTACTCCCACAAACACTAGGTTGTTGGTGCTGGGTGTTGGTGCTGGGTTGTTGGTGCTGGGTTGTTGGTGCTGGGTGTTGGTGCTGGGTTGTTGGTGCTGGGTGTTGGTGCTGGGTTGTTGGTGCTGGGTGTTGGTGCTGGGTTGTTGGTGCCTGACTGATGGTTGAAGTAACCCATGTTTGGGTTATTCACGCAACCCGACTGGCTGAGTCCAAATAACCCAGCGTGTGTTCTGTCTAATATTTACCAAGAGCTGGGTTACCAAAGAAGCCAAATTGGGTTGTTCTTTAACCCAGCATTTGTTTTAGTGTGTACACACACTCACACACACTCACACACGCACACGCACACACACACACACACACATACGCACACACCAAAAACACCTGTACACCCTCGTCCCATACAAGAACCAAAACAAAACAATCTTGATTAACAGCAACCTAAACGATGTTAAAGATTGGAAACGTGCCATTACACTGAGTACCGCGGCAGATGCCTCTGTCGCAGACAACCAACAGAGAGGTCAGAGTTGGATAGAGCAGCCTGAGATGGTGTGTGTGACATCAGAGAGGTCAGAGATGGTGTGTGTGTGTGACATCACAGAGGTCAGAGTTGGATAGAGCAGCCTGAGATGGTGTGTGTGACATCAGAGAGGTCAGAGATGGTGTGTATGTGTGACATCAGAGAGGTCAGAGATGGTGTGTATATGTGACAGCAGAGAGGTCAGAGATGGTGTGTATTTGTGCCAAAAACAAGTTATTTTTTATTTTCTCACTCATTCTTCCTGGTAGATTCTCACATGCCCTCCAGCTTATGGACTAAGTGCTGGTTTTAGCTATAAATAGCCATCATCATATTCTCAGTTTACATCAGCTCAGATAATTGTGCATCCCCTTTTAAGTCTGCTTGACAGTATACCAATGTTCCACTCGTACCAGAGCTTTGACTCTCTTCCCCTCGACGGCTGCATCTATCCTGAATTAAGAAGCCCCCGCAGGGGGACTAGAGCTAGGTTACACTCCCAGCCAGCTGGATGGATACACTTGTAAAACAGTTACCTAGGCCCCTGCAGATCTGTGCAGATACAACTATCAGCAGATTGATATTTACATTTATTCGTCAACAAATTGTAACTCTGCTTAAATCCACTTTCATCCAACGCAAATGTAAGATACGCGTTTTTTTTTTTGGTTTGTTGCCAGCTGTCGTTGATTCTTGATAAAGGAAACAGTTTGAGTCTTTAGATGGGTACTAGACGTACCTAAATCATTTGTGAGAGACGACACAAATAAAGTATCACTCCTCCACTGCTCTGGCTGCCCAGTCCGGGGTGCTCCTTCACTGCTCTGGCTGCCCAGTCCGGGGTGCTCCTCCCCCCATCTGCTACCCAGTCCGGGGTGCTCCTTCACTGCTCTGGCTGCCCAGTCCGGGGTGCTCCTCCCCCCATCTGCTACCCAGTCCGGGGTGCTCCTTCACTGCTCTGGCTGCCCAGTCCGGGGTGCTCCTCCCCCCATCTGCTGCCCAGTCCGGGGTGCTCCTTCACTGCTCTGGCTGCCCAGTCCGGGGTGCTCCTCCCCCCATCTGCTGCCCAGTCCGGGGTGCTTGGCAGTGCGTTAAAGGGTCTAAGCCAGTGGGGGGGGGGCTGAGCGGAGACCTCCAGGGGAGCAGCTTTAGAGATGGGCCCACTGCCAGTAAGAATTAACCTACTACAGTCAGTCTTACCTAACTATCTTATCACCCCTCACTCCCTGCTGTTGGTCTCTCTCTCACTCCTCTTGTCTCCTCTCATTCATATCATGTCCCTGCTGTCTCTCCCTGTCTCTCTCATTCCTTCCACTTCTCTCTCTCTCTCTTATAACCCAGAACACAGTCTCCTATAACCCAGAACACACAGTCTCTTATAACCCAGAACACACAGTCTCCTATAACCCAGAACACAGTCTCCTATAACCCAGAACACACCGTCTCTTATAACCCAGAACACAGTCTCTTATAACCCAGAATACACAGTCTCTTATAACCCAGAATACACAGTCTCTTATAATCCAGAACACAGTCTCCTATAACCCAGAACACAGTCTCTTATAACCCAGAACACACAGTCTCTTATAATCCAGAACACACAGTCTCCTATAACCCAGAACACACAGTCTCCTATAACCCAGAACACACAGTCTCCTATAACCCAGAACACACAGTCTCTTATAACCCTGAACACACAGTCTCCTAGAACCCAGAACACAGTCTCCTATAACCCAGAACACACAGTCTCCTATAACCCAGAACACACAGTCTCTTATAACCCTGAACACACAGTCTCCTAGAACCCAGAACACAGTCTCCTATAACCCAGAACACACAGTCTCCTATAACCCAGAACACACAGTCTCCTATAACCCAGAACACACAGTCTCCTATAACCCAGAACACAGTCTCTTATAACCCAGAATACACAGTCTCCTATAACCCAGAACACAGTCTCCTATAACCCAGAACACAGTCTCCTATAACCCAGAACACACAGTCTCCTATAACCCAGAACACAGTCTCCTATAACCCAGACTGTACCCAGAACACAGTCTCCTATAACCCAGAACACAGTCTCCTATAACCCAGAACACAGTCTCCTATAACCCAGAACACACAGTCTCCTATAACCCAGAACACACAGTCTCCTATAACCCAGAATACACAGTCTCCTATAACCCAGAACACACAGTCTCCTATAACACAGAACACACAGTCTCCTATAACCCAGAACACAGTCTCTTATAACCCAGAATACACAGTCTCCTATAACCCAGAACACACAGTCTCCTATAACCCAGAACACTGTCTCTTATAACCCAGAATACACAGTCTCCTATAACCCAGAACACACAGTCTCCTATAACCCAGAACACACAGTCTCCTATAACCCAGAACACACAGTCTCCTATAACCCAGAACACAGTCTCTTATAACCCAGAATACACAGTCTCCTATAACCCAGAACACACAGTCTCCTATAACCCAGAACACAGTCTCTTATAACCCAGAATACACAGTCTCCTATAACCCAGAACACACAGTCTCCTATAACCCAGAACACACAGTCTCCTATAACCCAGAACACACAGTCTCCTATAACCCAGAACACAGTCTCTTATAACCCAGAATACACAGTCTCCTATAACCCAGAACACACAGTCTCCTATAACCCAGAACACACAGTCTCCTATAACCCAGAACACAGTCTCCTATAACCCAGAACACACAGTCTCCTAGAACCCAGAACACAGTCTCTTATAACCCAGAACACACAGTCTCCTATAACCCAGAACACACAGTCTCCTATAACCCAGAACACACAGTCTCCTAGAACCCAGAACACAGTCTCTTATAACCCAGAACACACAGTCTCCTATAACCCAGAACACACAGTCTCCTATAACCCAGAACACAGTCTCCTATAACCCAGAACACAGTCTCCTATAACCCAGAACACAGTCTCCTATAACCCAGAACACACAGTCTCCTATAACCCAGAACACAGTCTCCTATAACCCAGAACACAGTCTCCTAGAACCCAGAACACAGTCTCCTATAACCCAGAACACAGTCTCTTATAATCCAGAACACAGTCTCCTAGAACCCAGAACACACAGTCTCTTATAATCCAGAACACAGTCTCCTAGAACCCAGAACACACAGTCTCTTATAATCCAGAACACAGTCTCCTATAACCCAGAACACAGTCTCCTATAACCCAGAACACAGTCTCCTATAACCCAGAACACAGTCTCCTATAACCCAGAACACAGTCTCCTAGAACCCAGAACACACAGTCTCCTATAACCCAGAATACACAGTATAACCCAGAACACACAGTCTCCTATAACCCAGAACACAGTCTCCTATAACCCAGAACACACAGTCTCCTATAACCCAGAATACACAGTATAACCCAGAACACACAGTCTCCTATAACCCAGAATACACAGTCTCCTATAACCCAGAACACACAGTCTCCTATAACCCAGAACACAGTCTCCTATAACCCAGAACACACAGTCTCCTATAACCCAGAATACACAGTATAACCCAGAACACACAGTCTCCTATAACCCAGAATACACAGTCTCCTATAAACCAGAACACAGTCTCCTATAACCCAGAACACACAGTCTCCTAGAACCCAGAACACAGTCTCCTATAACCCAGAATACACAGTCTCCTATAACCCAGAACACACAGTCTCCTATAACCCAGAACACAGTCTCCTATAACCCAGAACACAGTCTCTTATAACCCAGAACACAGTCTCCTATAACCCAGAACACACAGTCTCCTATAACCCAGAACACAGTCTCCTATAACCCAGAACACAGTCTCCTAGAACCCAGAACACAGTCTCCTATAACCCAGAACACAGTCTCTTATAATCCAGAACACAGTCTCCTAGAACCCAGAACACACAGTCTCTTATAATCCAGAACACAGTCTCCTAGAACCCAGAACACACAGTCTCTTATAATCCAGAACACAGTCTCCTATAACCCAGAACACAGTCTCCTATAACCCAGAACACAGTCTCCTATAACCCAGAACACAGTCTCCTATAACCCAGAACACAGTCTCCTAGAACCCAGAACACACAGTCTCCTATAACCCAGAATACACAGTATAACCCAGAACACACAGTCTCCTATAACCCAGAACACAGTCTCCTATAACCCAGAACACACAGTCTCCTATAACCCAGAATACACAGTATAACCCAGAACACACAGTCTCCTATAACCCAGAATACACAGTCTCCTATAACCCAGAACACACAGTCTCCTATAACCCAGAACACACAGTATCCTATAACCCAGAATACACAGTATAACCCAGAACACACAGTCTCCTATAACCCAGAATACACAGTCTCCTATAACCCAGAACACACAGTCTCCTATAACCCAGAACACAGTCTCCTATAACCCAGAACACACAGTCTCCTAGAACCCAGAACACAGTCTCCTATAACCCAGAATACACAGTCTCCTATAACCCAGAACACACAGTCTCCTATAACCCAGAACACAGTCTCCTATAACCCAGAACACAGTCTCCTATAACCCAGAACACACAGTCTCCTATAACCCAGAATACACAGTATAACCCAGAACACACAGTCTCCTATAACCCAGAATACACAGTCTCCTATAACCCAGAACACACAGTCTCCTATAACCCAGAACACAGTCTCCTATAACCCAGAACACACAGTCTCCTAGAACCCAGAACACAGTCTCCTATAACCCAGAATACACAGTCTCTTATAACCCAGAACACACAGTCTCCTATAACCCAGAACACAGTCTCCTATAACCCAGAACACAGTCTCTTATAACCCAGAACACACAGTCTCCTATAACCCAGAACACACAGTCTCCTATAACCCAGAACACAGTCTCCTATAACCCAGAACACACAGTCTCCTATAACCCAGAACACAGTCTCCTATAACCCAGAATACACAGTCTCCTATAACCCAGAACACACAGTCTCCTGTAACCCAGAACACAGTCTCCTATAACCCAGAACACAGTCTCCTATAACCCAGAATACACAGTCTCCTATAACCCAGAACACAGTCTCCTATAACCCAGAACACAGTATCCTATAACCCAGAATACACAGTCTCCTATAACCCAGAATACACAGTCTCCTATAACCCAGAACACAGTCTCCTATAACCCAGAATACACAGTCTCCTATAACCCAGAATACACAGTCTCCTATACCCCAGAACACAGTCTCCTATACCCCAGAACACAGTCTCCTATAACCCAGAACACAGTCTCCTATAACCCAGAACACAGTCTCCTATAACCCAGAACACAGTCTCCTATAACCCAGAACACACAGTCTCTTATAACCCAGAACACACAGTCTCCTATAACCCAGAACACAGTCTCCTATAACCCAGAACACAGTCTCCTATAACCCAGAACACAGTCTCCTATAACCCAGAACACAGTCTCCTATAACCCAGAACACACAGTCTCCTATAACCCAGAACACAGTCTCCTATAACCCAGAACACAGTATCCTATAACCCAGAACACACAGTCTCCTATAACCCAGAACACAGTCTCCTATACCCCAGAACACAGTCTCCTATAACCCAGAACACAGTCTCCTATAACCCAGAACACAGTCTCCTATAACCCAGAACACACAGTCTCCTATAACCCAGAACACAGTCTCCTATACCCCAGAACACAGTCTCCTATAACCCAGAACACAGTCTCCTATAACCCAGAACACAGTCTCCTATAACCCCACCATTTTCCTGTCACACACCGATCTTTGCTCTGTCTCTGGTATCTTTTTACGGGCCCCTTGTTGTTCCACAGGCCCCTTATTTTAATATTCATTAGAAGACCTATAGAGACACCATCTGGCCCAGGGAGAGAGGAGAGGGGGGAGAGAGAGGGGGAGAAGGGGGAGAGGGGAGAGAGGGAGAAGGGAGAGATGGGGGAAGGGGGAGAGGGGATAGAGGAGGGAGAGAGGAGGGGGAGAGGTGAGATGTGAGAGGGGAGAGAGGGAGAAGGGAGAGATGGGGGAAGGGGGAGAGGGGATAGAGGAGGGAGAGAGGTGAGAGGGGGGAGAAGGGGGAGAGAGGAGGGGGAGAGAGGAAGGGGAGAGGTGAGAGGGGAGAGAGAGGGGGGAGAGGGGAGAGAGAGGGGGGAGAGTGGAGAGAGAGGGGGGAGAGGGGAGAGAGAGGGGAGAGAGGGGAGAGAGGGGAGAGAGAGGAGGGGGAGAGGGGAGAGGGGAGAGGGGAGAGAGGAGGGGGAGAGGTGAGAGAGAGGGGGAGAGGTGAGAGGGGAGAGAGAGGAGTTCAAATCCAAGTTTATTGGTCACACACAGAGTTGCATGCGTTCTAGAATGTGCAGCAAATTGCTGATGTTTGTAGCTCCAATGACTAACAAACGCAAATGCACAAATAATCAAACCATCTGTTGTGGTAGAGACAGTTGGAGTTTGGAGTTCACTCAATGAGCAGAGTCATGAAAGAAGTTCCTAAATCACCTACGCAGTGACTAGAAGATGACTGGCCTCCTGTCAGAAGGTCAAACCACCAATCAGAAGACAGTCAGTGTTTAGAGCACCAATAAAACAGTCTCATTGAGGGAGCAAAGTTTAAGGCAACTTCCACTCCACGTTTACAGCCCTCTCCACAATGTCTGTGAAATTGTTAAATTTTTAGGACAAGAAAACTAGGAGGACGTGGAACATGAATATTAGACAGAGACAGCTGGCCCATCTTTAGCACAGTGGGTCGGTCTAAATGGGGGGGGGGGGGTTTGGATGAATATTTACCTGCGGGACTCAAGGGGGAAAAAAAGGCTGCTGTGGGGGGGCCTTGAGGTGGGGACCTTGAGGTGGAGGCCTTGAGGTGGAGGCCTTGAGGTGGAGGCCTTGAGGTGGGGGGCCTTGAGGTGGGGGCCTTGAGGTGGGGGCCTTGAGGTGGGGTTCCTTGAGGTGGGGGCCTTGAGGTGGGGTTCCTTGAGGTGGTGGCCTTGAGGTGGGGTTCCTTGTGGTGGGGGCCTTGAGGTGGAGGCCTTGAGGTGGGGTTCCTTGAGGTGGGGGCCTTGAGGTGGGGTTCCTTGAGGTGGTGGCCTTGAGGTGGGGGCCTTGAGGTGGAGGCCTTGAGGTGGGGTTCCTTGAGGTGGGGGCCTTGAGGTGGGGTTCCTTGAGGTGGTGGCCTTGAGGTGGTGGCCTTGAGGTGGGGGACTTGAGGTGGGGGCCTTGAGGTGGGGTTCCTTGAGGTGGGGGCCTTGAGGTGGTGGCCTTGAGGTGGGGGGCCTTGAGGTGCCAGGGCCGACTCTGATCCCTGTCCGTTACGCAATACAAAATGATGTAATTTATTATATTGTCCACTCGATGGTGCTAGTGTAATGGATTATATTGTCCACTAGATGGTGCTAGTGTAATGGATTATATTGTCCACTAGATGGTGCTAGTGTAATGGATTATATTGTCCACTCGATGGTGCTAGTGTAATGGATTATATTGTCCACTCGATGGTGCTAGTGTAATGGATTATATTGTCCACTAGATGGTGCTAGTGTAATGGATTATATTGTCCACTAGATGGTGCTAGTGTAATGGATTATATTGTCCACTCGATGGTGCTAGTGTAATGGATTATATTGTCCACTCGATGGTGCTAGTGTAATGGATTATATTGTCCACTAGATGGTGCTAGTGTAATGGATTATATTGTCCACTAGATGGTGCTAGTGTAATGGATTATATTGTCCACTCGATGGTGCTAGTGTAATGGATTATATTGTCCACTCGATGGTGCTAGTGTAATGGATTATATTGTCCACTCGATGGTGCTAGTGTAATGGATTATATTGTCCACTCGATGGTGCTAGTGTAATGTACTATATTGTCCACTCGATGGTGCTAGTGTAATGTACTATATTGTCCACTCGCTGGTGCTAGTGTAATGGATTATATTGTCCACTAGATGGTGGTAGTGTAATGTGCAATATTGTCCATTAGACGGAGCTAGTGTAATGTACTATATTGTCCACTAGATGGTGGTAGTGTAATGTACTATATTGCCCACGAGATGCTGCTTGTGTAATGTACTATATTGTCCACTAGATGGTGCTAGTGTGATGTATTATATTGTCCACTAGATGGTGATAGTGTAATGTATTATATTGTCCACTATATGCTGCTTATGTAATGTACTATACTGCCCACTAGATGGTGCTTGTGTAATGTACTATATTGTCCACTAGATGTTCAGAGTGTAATGTATTATATTGTCCACTAGATGGTGCTAGTGTAATGTACTATATTGTCCACTAGATGGTGCTAGTGTAATGTATTATATTGTCCACTAGATGGTGCTAGTGTAATCTAGTCTCTCAATCTTTTTTTGCGATTCGAACCATGAAAAAGCCAGAATAAATCAATTGATGAGGACATCCAAAATCATGAGCTGGCCTGTAGGACATAGAAACAGCTGGTGTATTAAACTATTCTTTAAAAGCTTAAGATTATCCCTCTTCCTCTTCCCACTGGGAGAAGTATTGAACCAGTTAGAGGATATGATTACCACTACCAGCTACCAGTTACCACTACCAGTTAGCAGTTACCAGGTTACCAGTTACCAGTTACCACTCCCAGTTACCCATTCCCAGTAACCAGCTACCACTAACCAGCTCCCTTACCACTGCCAGTTATTAGTTCCCACTACCAGTTACCACTACCAGTTACCGTGTTACCAGTTACCACTACCAGTTAGCAGTTACCAGTTACCAGTTACCACTCCCAGTTACCAGATACCAGTTACCACTACCAGTTACCACTACCAGTTACCATGTTACCAGTTACCACTACCAGTTAGCAGTTACCAGTTACCAGTTACCACTCCCAGTTACCAGATACCAGTTACCAGTTACCAGGTTACCAGTTACCAGTTACCAGTTACGAGGTTACCAGTTACCACTCCCAGTTACCAGTTAACACTACCATTTACCCATTCCCAGTAACCAGCTACCACTAACCAGCTCCCTTACCACTACCAGTTATTAGTTACCACTACCAGTTACCATTTAACACTACCAGTTACCACTACCAGTTAGCAGTTACCACTACCAGTTACCACGACTAGTTACCAGTTACCAGCTACCACTTGCCACTACCAGTTAGCAGTTACCACTATCAGTTACCACTACCAGTTATTAGTTGCCACTACCAGTTACCATTTAACACTACCAGTTACCACGACCAGTTACCAGTTACCAGCTACCACTTGCCACTACCAGTTAGCAGTTACCACTATCAGTTACCACGACCAGTTACCAGTTACCACTACCAGTTAGCAGTTACCACTACCAGTTACCAGTTACCACTACCAGTTACCACTACCAGTTAGCAGTTACCACTACCAGTTACCAGTACCAGTTTCCACTACCAGTTACCAGCTAACAGTTACCACTACCAGTTACCAGTTGCCAGTTAACACTACCAGTCTCAGTAACCAGCTACCAGTTACCATTTACCAGGTACCAGCTACAACTTATCACTACCAGTTAACAGTTACTACTACCAGTTACCAGTTACCACAACCAGTTACCAGTTACCAGTTACCACTACCAGTCACTACTACCAGTTAACAGTTACTACTACCAGTTACCAGTTACCACAACCAGTTACCAGTTACCAGTTACCACTACCAGTCACTACTACCAGTTAACAGTTACTACTACCAGTTACCAGTTACCACAACCAGTTACCAGTTACCAGTTACCACTACCAGTCACTACTACCAGTTAACAGTTACTACTACCAGTTACCAGTTACCACAACCAGTTACCAGTTACCAGTTACCACTACCAGTCACTACTACCAGTTAACAGTTACCACTACCAGTTACCCATTACCAGTTACTACTACCAGTTACAACTACCAGGTACCAGTTACTACTACCAGTTACCAGTTAACAGTTACCACTACCAGTTACCAGTTACTACTACCAGTTAGCAGTTAACAGTTACCACTACCAGTTACCAGTTACCTCAACCAGTTACCAGTTACCACTACCAGTCACTACTACCAGTTAACAGTTACCACTACCAGTTCCCACTACCAGTTACCAGTTACTGCTACCAGTTACCAGTTCCCACTACCAGTTACCATTTACTACTACCAGCTACCAGTTACCACTACCAGTTACCAGTTACTACTACCAGTTACCAGTTACCAGTTACTACTCTCAGTTAACAGTTAACAGTTACCAGTTTCTACTAACAATTACCAGTTACCAGTTACCACTACTAGTTACCAAAACCAGTTAGCAGTTACCACTACCAGTTACCAGTTGTTGTTAAAGGGAAGGTGTCAGTTTGTTCCCTGGCTGACCTCTATCTTGTAGTTAAAGGGAAGGTGTCAGTTTGTTCTCTATCTGACCTCTATCTTGTAGTTAAAGGGAAGGTATCAGTTTGTTCCCTGGCTGACCTCTATCTTGTAGTTAAAGGGAAGGTGTGAGTTTGTTCCCTGGCTGACCTCTATCTTGTAGTTAAAGGGAAAGTGTCAGTTTGTTCCCCGGCTGACCTCTATCTTGTAGTTAAAGGGAAGGTGTCAGTTTGTTCCCTGGCTGACCTCTATCTTGTAGTTAAAGGGAAGGTGTCAGTTTGTTCCCTGGCTGACCTCTATCTTGTAGTTAAAGGGAAGGTGTCAGTTTGTTCCCTGGCTGACCTCTATCTTGTTGTTAAAGGGAAGGTGTGAGTTTGTTCTCTGCCTGACCTCTATCTTGTAGTTAAAGGGAAGGTGTGAGTTTGTTCCCTGGCTGACCTCTATCTTGTTGTTAAAGGGAAGGTATCAGTTTGTTCCCTGGCTGACCTCTATATTGTTGTTAAAGGGAAGGTATCAGTTTGTTCCCTGGCTGACCTCTATCTTGTTGTTAAAGGGAAGGTGTGAGTTTGTTCCCTGGCTGACCTCTATCTTGTTGTTAAAGGGAAGGTATCAGTTTGTTCCCTGGCTGACCTCTATCTTGTTGTTAAAGGGAAGGTATCAGTTTGTTCCCTGGCTGACCTCTATCTTGTTGTTAAAGGGAAGGTGTGAGTTTGTTCCCTGGCTGACCTCTATCTTGTAGTTAAAGGGAAGGTATCAGTTTGTTCCCTGGCTGACCTCTATCTTGTAGTTAAAGGGAAGGTGTGAGTTTGTTCCCTGGCTGACCTCTATCTTGTAGTTAAAGGGAAAGTGTCAGTTTGTTCCCCGGCTGACCTCTATCTTGTAGTTAAAGGGAAGGTGTCAGTTTGTTCCCTGGCTGACCTCTATCTTGTAGTTAAAGGGAAGGTGTCAGTTTGTTCCCTGGCTGACCTCTATCTTGTTGTTAAAGCGAAGGTATCAGTTTGTTCCCTGGCTGACCTATATCTTGTAGTTAAAGAGAAGGAATCAGTTTGTTCCCTGGCTGACCTCTATCTTGTTGTTAAAGGGAAGGTATCAGTTTGTTCCCTGGCTGACCTCTATCTTGTAGTTAAAGGGAAGGTGTGAGTTTGTTCCCTGGTTGACCTCTATCTTGTAGTTAAAGGGAAAGTGTCAGTTTTTTCCCTGGCTGACCTCTATCTTGTAGTTAAAGGGAAGGTGTCAGTTTGTTCCCTGGCTGACCTCTATCTTGTAGTTAAAGGGAAGGTATCAGTTTGTTCCCTGGCTGACCTCTATCTTGTTGTTAAAGGGAAGGTGTCAGTTTTTTCCCCGGCTGACCTCTATCTTGTTGTTAAAGGGAAGGTATCAGTTTGTTCCCTGGCTGACCTCTATCTTGTAGTTAAAGGGAAGGTATCAGTTTATTCCCTGGCTGACCTCTATCTTGTTGTTAAAGGGAAGGTATCAGTTTGTTCCCCGGCTGACCTCTATCTTGTAGTTAAAGGGAAGGTATCAGTTTGTTCCCTGGCTGACCTCTATCTTGTTGTTAAAGGGAAGGTGTGAGTTTGTTCCCTGGCTGACCTCTATCTTGTAGTTAAAGGGAAGGTGTCAGTTTGTTCCCCGGCTGACCTCTATCTTGTAGTTAAAGGGAAGGTGTCAGTTTGTTCCCTGGCTGACCTCTATCTTGTAGTTAAAGGGAAGGTGTGAGTTTGTTCCCTGGCTGACCTCTATCTTGTAGTTAAAGGGAAGGTGTCAGTTTGTTCCCTGGCTGACCTCTATCTTGTAGTTAAAGGGAAGGTGTGAGTTTGTTCCCTGGCTGACCTCTATCTTGTAGTTAAAGGGAAGGTGTCAGTTTGTTCCCTGGCTGACCCCTGTACTCCACATCAGGAGAGAATAAAGAGCGCTGAACCATGAAAGAAACAGAGGCATGTTCCACCTCATCACCTCACTCCTGACTGGCCAAAACCACTGCTACCTGCCTGTGTGTGTGTGTGTGTGTGTGTGTGTGTGTGTGTGTGTGTGTGTGTGTGTGTGTGTGTGTGTGTGTGTGTGTGTGTGTGTGTGTGTGTGTGTGTGTGTGTGTGTGTGTGTGTGTGTGTGTGTGTGTGTGTGTGTGTGTGTGTGTGTGTGTGTGTGTGTGTGTGTGTGTGTGTGTGTGTGTGTGTGTGTGTGTGTGTGTGTGTGTGTGTGAGAGAAAGGGAAAACTAAAAAGGCATTTTGACCCATGGCAATTTCTTTTTGCTATGACACTGGCCCTGACTACGAGATCAGACCAGACCAGTGTTCCTCTGCTGCTGCTATAGAACTAATCAATAGCACTCTACTGACTTCCCTGATCTACTTACACCCTGACTTTACTAACCCAGCTCCTCATGGAATTATAGAGAGAGAGAGAGAGCTCCTATCTGTCTCCAGAAGATTCCGCTCCTCCACAGCAAGCCTTCAGTGGCATTATGAACACAGGAGACAGAGGATATAGATGAGAATGTCAATGAAGAATGCAATGAAAGACCTCTGAACTCACTTCATGGCTTGTCCTCTACAACGAGTCTCCACATACCACAGCCCTCCAAACACAAGAGAGAAACAGATGCCAAATACGACAGAGGGAGACCGAGAGAAAGGAGAGAGAGAAAGAGAAAGAGAGAGAGAGAGAGAGAGAGAGAGAGAGGAGGGTGTGAGAAAAGAGAGCTATTTATACCCAGCGTGTGGGTCTATGTATATCTCTCTCTCTGTGCCACGTGGCATTTCAGGGTGCTTTTGTGTCCTTGTCACCCCACCACCTTGTTAACCAGCTTCTGCCAGCTCACACTGATTCTGATTGGGCCATGCTACTCTACCTCTAATCCTGAATGGGCCATGCTACTCTACCTCTAATCCTGAATGGGCCAAGCTAATCTACCTCTAATCCTGAATGGGCCATGCTACTCTACCTCTAATCCTGAATGGGCCATGCTACTCTACCTCTAATCCTGAAGGGGCCATGCTACTCTACCTCTAATCCTGAATGGGCCATGCTACTCTACCTCTAATCCTGAATGGGCCATGCTACTCTACCTCTAATCCTGAATGGGCCATGCTACTCTACCTCTAATCCTGAATGGGCCATGCTACTCTACCTCTAATCCTGAATGGGCCATGCTACTCTACCTCTAATCCTGAATGGGCCAAGCTACTCTACCTCTAATCCTGAATGGGCCATGCTACTCTACCTCTAATCCTGAATGGGCCATGCTACTCTACCTCTAATCCTGAATGGGCCATGCTACTCTACCTCTAATCCTGAATGGGCCATGCTACTCTACCTCTAATCCTGAATGGGCCATGCTACTCTACCTCTAATCCTGAATGGGCCATGCTACTCTACCTCTAATCCTGAATGGGCCATGCTACTCTACCTCTAATCCTGAATGGGCCATGCTACTCTACCTCTAATCCTGAATGGGCCATGCTACTCTACCTCTAATCCTGAATGGGCCATGCTACTCTACCTCTAATCCTGAATGGGCCATGCTACTCTACCTCTAATCCTGAATGGGCCATGCTACTCTACCTCTAATCCTGAAGGGGCCATGCTACTCTACCTCTAATCCTGAATGGGCCATGCTACTCTACCTCAATTCCTGAATGGGCCATGCTACTCTACCTCTAATCCTGAATGGGCCAAGCTACTCTACCTCAATTCCTGAATGGGCCATGATACTCTACCTCTAATCCTGAATGGGCCATGCTACTCTACCTCTAATCCTGTATGGGCCATGCTCCAGTACCTCTAATCCTGAATGGGCCATGCTTCAGTACCTCTAATCCTGAATGGGCCACGCTCCAGTACCTCTAATCCTGAATGGGCCACGCTCCAGTACCTCTAATCCTGAATGGGCCACGCTCCAGTACCTCTAATCCTGAATGGGCCACGCTCCAGTACCTCTAATCCTGAATGGGCCATGCTCCAGTACCTCTAATCCTGAATGGGCCACGCTCCAGTACCTCTAAACCTGAATGGGCCATGCTCCAGTACCTCTAATCCTGAATGGGCCACGCTCCAGTACCTCTAATCCTGAATGGGCCACACTCCAGTACCTCTAATCCTGAATGGTCCACGCTCCAGTACCTCTAATCCTGAATGGGCCACGCTCCAGTACCTCTAATCCTGAATGGTCCATGCTTCAGTACCTCTAATCCTGAATGGTCCATGCTTCAGTACCTCTAATCCTGAATGGGCCACGCTCCAGTACCTCTAATCCTGAATGGTCCATGCTTCAGTACCTCTAATCCTGAATGGTCCATGCTCCAGTACCTCTAATCCTGAATGGGCCACGCTCCAGTACCTCTAATCCTGAATGACCAACAGAGGGATTATTCATACAGCCTCTCCAACATGCAGTAGATAAAATGGCTATGATGATACGTATATACACTGCTCCAAAAAAATAAAGGGAACACTTAAACAACACAATGTAACTCCAAGTCAATCACACTTCTGTGAAATCAAACTGTCCACTTAGGAAGCAACACTGATTGACAATACATTTCACATGCTGTTGTGCAAATGGAATAGACAACAGGTGGAAATTATAGGCAATTAGCAAGACACCCCCAATAAAGGAGTGGTTCTGCAGGTGGGGACCACAGACCACTTCTCAGTTCCTATGCTTCCTGGCTGATGTTTTGGTCACTTTTGAATGCTGGCGGTGCTTTCACTCTAGTGGTAGCATGAGACGGAGTCTACAACCCACACAAGTGGCTCAGGTAGTGCAGCTCGTCCAGGATGGGACATCAATGCGAGTTGTGGCAAGAAGGTTTGCTGTGTCTGTCAGCGTAGTGTCCAGAGCATGGAGGCGCTACCAGGAGACAGGCCAGTACATCAGGAGACGTGGAGGAGGCCGTAGGAGGGCAACAACCCAGCAGCAGGACCGCTACCTCCGCCTTTGTGCAAGGAGGAGCACTGCCAGTGCCCTGCAAAATGACCTCCAGCAGGCCACAAATGTGCATGTGTCTGCTCAAACGGTCAGAAACAGACTCCATGAGGGAGGTATGAGGGCCCGACGTCCACAGGTGGGGGTTGTGCTTACAGCCCAACACCGTGCAGGACGTTTGGAATTTGCCAGAGAACACCAAGATTGGTAAATTCGCCACTGGTGCCCTGTGCTCTTCACAGATGAAAGCAGGTTCACACTGAGAACATGTGACAGACGTGACAGAGTCTGGAGACGCCGTGGAGAACGTTCTGCTGCCTGCAACATCCTCCAGCATGACCGGTTTGGCGGTGGGTCAGTCATGGTGTGGGGTGGCATTTCTTTGGGGGGCCGAACAGCTCTCCATGTGCTCGCCAGAGGTAGCCTAACAGCCATTAGGTACCGAGATGACATCCTCAGACCCCTTGTGAGACCATATGCTGGTGCGGTTGGCACTGGGTTCCTCCTAATGCAAGACAATTCTAGACCTCGTGTGGCTGGAGTGTGTCAGCAGTTCCTGCAAGAGGAAGGCATTGATGCTATGGACTGGCCCGCCCGTTCCCCAGACCTGAATCCAATTGAGCACATCTGGGACACCATGTCTCGCTCCATCCACCAACGCCACGTTGCACCACAGACTGTCCAGGAGTTGGCGGATGCTTTAGTCCAGGTCTGGGAGGAGATCCCTCAGGTGACCATCCGCCACCTCATCAGGAGCATGCCCAGGCGTTGTAGGGAGGTCATACAGGCACGTGGAGGCCACACACACCACTGAGCCTCATTTTGATTTGTTTTAAGGACATTACATCAAAGTTGGATCAGCCTGTAGTGCGGTTTTCCACAATACATTTTGAGTGTGACTCCAAATCCAGACCTCCATGGGTTGATAAATTTGATTTCCCTTGATAATTTTTGTGTGATTTTGTTGTCAGCACATTCAACTATGTAAAGAAAAAAGTATTTAATAAGAATATTTCATTCATTCAGATCTAAGATGTGTTATTTTAGTGTTCCCTTTATTTTTTTGAGCAGTTTATATATATATATATGTGTGTGTGTGTGTGTGTGTGTGTGTGTATATATATGTGTGTGTGTGTGTGTGTGTGTATATATATATGTTTGTGTGTGTATATATATATGTTTGTGTGTGTGTGTGTGTGTGTGCACCCAGAGTAAACAGTTTTCATATTCACTTTCTGAGAATATCCTTTATTGCATCGTCACAACTTGTTGTTAATTGGTCGTTACAGTGTCATGTGATTTGCAGCCGACTGTAAATAAAGAGATATTGTCTGTGTCTGAAATGGCACCCTATTCCCTATATATAGTGCACTACTTTAGACCAGAGCCCTATAGAACCCTATTCCCTATCTAGTGCACCACTTTAGACCAGAGCCCTATGGCACCCTATTCCCTACCTAGTGCACTACTTTAGACCAGAACCCTATGGAACCCTAGGCCCTATCTAGTGCACTACTTTAGACCAGAGCCCTATGGAACCCTAGGCCCTATCTAGTGCACTACTTTTGACCAGAGCCCTATGGCACCCTATTCCCTATCTAGTGCACTACTTTAGACCAGAACCCTATGGAACCCTAGGCCCTATCTAGTGCACTACTTTAGACCAGAGCCCTATGGAACCCTAGGCCCTATCTAGTGCACTACTTTAGACCAGAGCCCTATGGAACCCTAGGCCCTATCTAGTGCACTACTTTAGACCAGAGCCCTATGGAACCCTAGGCCCTATCTAGTGCACTACTTTAGACCAGAGCCCTATGGAACCCTAGGCCCTATCTAGTGCACTACTTTAGACCAGAGCCCTATGGAACACTAGGCCCTATCTAGTGCACTACTTTAGACCAGAGCCGTATGGAACCCTAGACCCTATCTAGTGCACTACTTTAGACCAAAACCGTATGGCACCCTATTCCCTATCTAGTGCACTACTTTAGACCAGAGCTCTATGGCACCCTATTCCCTATCTAGTGCACTACTTTAGACCAGAGCTCTTGGCACCCTATTCCCTATCTAGTGCACTACTTTAGACCAGAACCCTCTGGCACTGAGTGTGCATATGAAGTGGCTACGTTAGGTGTCAAAGTTTTATCTTATACTCTAGATTCAGGATTTATTTGACAGTTATACACATCTTAGGATGTATTCTAAATCAAAGGACACACACACACACACACACACACAGGAGCCTGTTAAATGCATTGCCCCAACCCTGCTCTACGTTACAGTGGGACTGAGTTACAAGGTCACCTGCCACACTAGTCTCGCATTCCAAATGACACCCTATTCTCTACGATCTATTGCACTACTTTTTGACCAGAGCTCTATGGGCCCCAAAAGAAGTGCACTAGATAGGGAATAGGGTGTCATTTGGAACACATTACCAGCAGAGACCAGTAAAGTATTAACAAGGGATAGGCTAGCTGGGGGAAGGGTGGTATTTAGGAGGGACGCCAGGCATGCATTACTTCAGCTAATGTGTATGACATCACGCATTGATTGACTTCATAGAGTTTAATGAGATGGGCAGCGCTTCGTCAACATGGGGTCTTTATATCTAGTGGCTGAGGATATAGAATCACACCGTCATGGACGATGTTTGTTCCTGGAGGACATTGGACAGTAACATGCTGGACAGGAACATAATGACAGGCATTCTGTTTCAGGACACTGGTATTAAATATAGAAACATAATGACAGACATTCTGTTTCAGGACACTGGTATTAAATATAGAAACATAATGACAGACATTCTGTTTCAGGACACTGGTATTAAATATAGAAACATAATGACAGGCATTCTGTTTCAGGACACTGGTATTAAATATAGAAACATAATGACAGACATTCTGTTTCAGGACACTGTGAAGAGGTATTAAATATAGAAACATAATGACAGGCATTCTGTTTCAGGACACTGGTATTAAATATAGAAACATAATGACAGACATTCTGTTTCAGGACACTGGTATTAAATATAGAAACATAATGACAGACATTCTGTTTCAGGACACTGGTATTAAATATAGAAACATAATGACAGACATTCTGTTTCAGGACACTGGTATTAAATATAGAAACATAATGACAGGCATTCTGTTTCAGGACACTGGTATTAAATATAGAAACATAATGACAGACATTCTGTTTCAGGACACTGGTATTAAATATAGAAACATAATGACAGACATTCTGTTTCAGGACACTGGTATTAAATATAGAAACATAATGACAGACATTCTGTTTCAGGACACTGGTATTAAATATAGAAACATAATGACAGACATTCTGTTTCAGGACACTGTGAAGAGGTATTAAATATAGAAACATAATGACAGGCATTCTGTTTCAGGACACTGGTATTAAATATAGAAACATAATGACAGACATTCTGTTTCAGGACACTGGTATTAAATATAGAAACATAATGACAGACATTCTGTTTCAGGACACTGTGAAGAGGTATTAAATATAGAAACATAATGACAGGCATTCTGTTTCAGGACACTGGTATTAAATATAGAAACATAATGACAGACATTCTGTTTCAGGACACTGGTATTAAATATAGAAACATAATGACAGACATTCTGTTTCAGGACACTGGTATTAAATATAGAAACATAATGACAGACATTCTGTTTCAGGACACTGGTATTAAATATAGAAACATAATGACAGGCATTCTGTTTCAGGACACTGGTATTAAATATAGAAACATAATGACAGACATTCTGTTTCAGGACACTGGTATTAAATATAGAAACATAATGACAGGCATTCTGTTTCAGGACACTGGTATTAAATATAGAAACATAATGACAGACATTCTGTTTCAGGACACTGTGAAGAGGTATTAAATATAGAAACATAATGACAGGCATTCTGTTTCAGGACACTGGTATTAAATATAGAAACATAATGACAGGCATTCTGTTTCAGGACACTGTGAAGAGGTATTAAATATAGAAACATAATGACAGACATTCTGTTTCAGGACACTGTGAAGAGGTATTAAATATAGAAACATAATGACAGGCATTCTGTTTCAGGACACTGGTATAAAATATAGAAACATAATGACAGACATTCTGTTTCAGGACACTGGTATAAAATATAGAAACATAATGACAGACATTCTGTTTCAGGACACTGGTATAAAATATAGAAACATAATGACAGACATTCTGTTTCAGGACACTGTGAAGAGGTATTAAATATAGAAACATAATGACAGGCATTCTGTTTCAGGACACTGGTATTAAATATAGAAACATAATGACAGGCATTCTGTTTCAGGACACTGTGAAGAGGTATTAAATATAGAAACATAATGACAGACATTCTGTTTCAGGACACTGGTATTAAATATAGAAACATAATGACAGGCATTCTGTTTCAGGACACTGTGAAGAGGTATTAAATATAGAAACATAATGACAGACATTCTGTTTCAGGACACTGTGAAGAGGTATTAAATATAGAAACATAATGACAGGCATTCTGTTTCAGGACACTGGTATTAAATATAGAAACATAATGACAGACATTCTGTTTCAGGACACTGGTATTAAATATAGAAACATAATGACAGACATTCTGTTTCAGGACACTGGTATTAAATATAGAAACATAATGACAGACATTCTGTTTCAGGACACTGGTATTAAATATAGAAACATAATGACAGACATTCTGTTTCAGGACACTGGTATTAAATATAGAAACATAATGACAGGCATTCTGTTTCAGGACACTGTGAAGAGGTATTAAATATAGAAACATAATGACAGACATTCTGTTTCAGGACACTGTGAAGAGGTATTAAATATAGAAACATAATGAGAAAGAGAAAGAAGGAAAGTGAACGATTGAAACAGAGTCATACACAAAGTGACTCAAAGTGAGTCAGACAGACTGAAAGTTAGACTACCAGACAACCCCTTTGTCAGTAATGCAAGCAAGGCATTGTAATGGAGTTGATGATGATTGATGAGTTGATGAGTGGTAGCTGTGCTTCCTATAGTTTTCCTCCCCACACATCCAGCAAGACAGGGCAGGCCTAAAGCCCCCCCGGGTCTCGACTTAAACCTCTTAATGCTCTCGTTTATGATACTTCCTGTCTGTCTGCCTGTCTGTCTTCCTGTCTGTCTTCCTGCCTGTCTGTCTTCCTGCCTGTCTGCCTGCCTGTCTTCCTGTCTGTCTGCCTGTCTGTCTTCCTGCCTGTCTGTCTTCCTGTCTGTCTGCCTGTCTGTCTTCCTGTCTGCCTGCCTGTCTGTCTTCCTGTCTTACAGACAACCCTGTTAAACTCAACCCTGTTACTTTTTTTGGTACTAACTTTAATATTTTTTTTATTTAACCTCTTGAGATGAGACGATGCGTTCTCATTACATTGAATGTGGGTATGTGCGTGTGTATTGTGATGGAAGGTGGGGTGTGTGTTTATTGTGATGGAAGGTGGGGTGTGTGTTTTAATTTGATGGAAGGTGGGGTGTGTGTTTTTGTGTTTGGAAAAGTGTGGAGTTAAGTGAGTGAAAAAGGATAGCGGTTGTAAATCCCAGAGTCCATGTGTGTTTGTGACCAGGGCTTGTGACAGAGAGAACTTTACTGTTCTGCCTGTGATTATTATTATTGGACCATGCTGGTCATCTATGAACATTTTAACATCTTGGCCATGTTCTGTTATAATCTCCACCCGGCACAGCCAGAAGAGGACTGGCCACCCCACATAGCCTGGTTTTTTCCTAGCCACCGTGCCTTCTACACCTGCATTGCTTGCTGTTTGGGGTTTTAGGCTGGGTTTCTGTACAGCACTTTGAGATATCAGCTGATGTAAGAAGGGCTATATAAATAAATTAGATTTGAGGCGACTGTACGTCTGTTAGAGAGCAGTGTACACCACAGCACAAACTTGGATTGAATCCCAACCAGGCTTTTTAGACTATTGAAATGGGACCCTACTGCTTCAGATCCTCAGGCTCCATAACTAAACACACGGTATAAAAAACATAAATGTAAACATAAACATAAATATAAATAAATGTGATTTGATTTGAACTTTCAATTGTGTGCAGATATGGAATATACATTTTTAAAATAAATGATGAATACAGTTTATTTATTTATTTATTGTCCTATCAGGATGGAACGGTCCCCAACCATATACCTTAGACACCCACCTGAGACACCCACACACTAAGGAGAAGTCCTCATCTGTTTATATGGACCTAATGCAAGTAGCCTATACACAGCCAAATCATAAAGATACATGTGGTCAGAGACCTACTAAAGCCGAACTGCCCCCTCAAGATTTTGAACCTGCCTGGCAGGGTTGGTCCTACAAAGCCAACGCCCACTGATAGGAGAGCTTAATATACAAGGACATTCACAAAGCTGCTAATGAGAACCTCGACGACCTTGTACCTAACTGCTGGGGATTTTCCGGCGGGGTGCCCCCCCCCCACCCAGGCAGTGGCAGTGCTGGCAACACTAGCTGCGGTAACCCATGCAGAGGGGGTCACACTCGGACAATCAGAGAGGTGGCAAATTATTGTGGCCCAGGTGGCACAAAATAACCAAAGGTCTGACTGCACAGAAATGCTTGGGAACATGGTCAAAAAGGGGGGACCCAGCATGTGTGTGTTTCAAGGGAAGGGGGTGGAGCTGATCTCCATTGTCCAAACAGATCCTCAAGGTAGATGGATTATTTTACATAGAGTTGAAGTGGGAAGTTTACATACACTTAGGTTGGAGTCATTAAAACTAGTTTACATACACTTAGGTTGTAGTCATTAAAACTAGTTTACATACACTTAGGTTGTAGTCATTAAAACTAGTTTACATACACTTAGGTTGTAGTCATTAAAACTAGTTTACATACACTTAGGTTGGAGTCATTAAAACTAGTTTTTCAACCACTCCACAATTTTCTTGTTAACAAACTATAGTTTTGGCAAGTCGGTTAGGACATCTACTTTCTGCATGACACAAGTCATTTTTCCAACAACTGTTTATAGACATATACATTCACTTATAATTCACTGTATCACAATTCCAGTAGGTCAGAAGTTTACATAAACTAAGTTGACTGTGCCTTTAAACAGTTTGGAAAATTCCAGAAAATGATGTCATGCCTTTAGAAGCTTCTGATAGGCTAATTGACATAATTTGAGTCAATTGGAGGTGTACCTGTGGATATATTTCAAGGCCTACCTTCAACCTCAGTGCCTCTTTGCTTGACATCATGGGACAATCAAATTAAATCAGCCAAAACCTCAGAACTTTTTTTGTAGACCTCCACAAGTCTGGTTCATCCTTGGGAGCAATTTCCAAATGCCTGAAGGTACCACGTTCATCTTTACAAACAATAGTACGCAAGTCTAAACACCATGGGACCACGCAGCTGTCATATCGCTCAGGAAGGAGACGTGCTTTGTCTCCTACAGATGAACGTACTTTGGTGCGAAAAGTGCAAATCAATCCCAGAACAACAGCAAAGGACCTTGTGAAGATGCTGGAGGAAACAGGTACAAAAGTATCTATATCCACAGGAAAACGAGTCCCATACCGACATAACCTGAAAGGCCGCTCAAAAAGGAAGAAGCCGCTGCTCCAAAACACCATTAAAATGCCAGACTACGGTTTGCAACTGCACATGGGGGACAAAGATCGTACTTTTTGAAGAGATGTCCTCTGTTCTGATGAAACAAAAATAGAACTGTTTGGCCATAATGACCATCGTTATGTTTGGAGGAAAAAGGGGGAGGCTTGCAAGCCTAAGAACACCATCCCAACCGTGATGCAAGGGGTGGCAGCATCATATTGTGGGGTTGCTTTGCTACAGGAGAGACTGGTGCACTTCACAAAATAGATGGCTTCATGAGGCAGGAAAATTGTGTGGATATATTGAAACAACATCTCAAGACATCAGTCAGGAAGTTAAAGCTTGGTGGCAAATGGGTCTTCCAAATGGACAATGACCCCAAACATACTTCCAAAGTTGTGGCAAAATGGTTTAAGGACAACAAAGTCAAGGTATTGGAATGGCCATCACAAAGCTCTGACCTCAATCCTATAGAAAATGTGTGGGCAGAACTGAAAAAGCATGTGTGAGCAAGGAGGCCTTACAAACCTGACTCAGTTACACCAGCTCTGTCAGGAGGAATGGGCCAAAATTCACCCAACTTATTGTGGGAAGCTTGTGGAAGGCTACCCGAAACGTTTGACCCAAGTTAAACAATTTAAAGGCAATGCTACCAAATACTAATTGAGTGTATGTAAACTTCTGACCCACTGGGAATGTGATGAAAGAAATAAAAGCTGAAATAAATCATTCTCTCTACTATTATTCTGACATTTCACATTCTTTCAATAAAGTGGTGATCCTAACTGACCTAAAACAGGGTATTTTTACTCAGATTAAATGTCAGGAATTGTGAAAAACTGAGTTGAAATGTATTTGGCTAAAGGTGTATGTAAACTTCCCACTTCAACTGTATATTTTTGGATCATAAACAGACATATCTCATTAACCTTTATGGTCCAAATAATGATGATCCACACTTCTTTGACAATATCTATAATAAATGATCAACCCTATAAGCAATACAAGACTATTATGGTGTGAGATTTTAATACGGTTTTAAATACTTCTATGGACCACACTAACAAAGGAGACCACACTAACAAAAGAGTCCACACTAACAAAAGAGTCCATACTAACAAGAGTCCACACTAACAAAGGAGACCACACTAACAAAAGAGTCCACACTAACAAAAGAGTCCATACTAACAAGAGTCCACACTAACAAAAGAGTCCACACTAACAAAAGAGTCCACACTAACAAAAGAGTCCACACTAACAAAAGAGTCCACACTAACAAAAGAGTCCATACTAACAAGAGTCCACACTAACAAGAGTCCACACTAACAAAAGAGTCCCCACTAACAAAAGAGTCCACACTAACAAAAGAGTCCACACTAACAAAAGAGTCCACACTAACAAAAGAGTCCATACTAACAAAAGAGTCCACACTAACAAAAGAGTCCACACTAACAAAAGAGTCCACACTAACAAAAGAGTCCACACTAACAAAAGAGTCCACACTAACAAAAGAGTCCATACTAACAAAAGAGTCCACACTAACAAAAGAGTCCACACTAACAAAGGAAATAGAAGGTCTAACAGAACAGATAGATGGCTATAAAAACTTTACCATAAAGACTCAGAGAAAGTTAGAGGAAAAACAGAAAGAAATGGAGGAATTTATTCAAGAAAGATCAAGTGTAAAATATTATTAAAAATAAAGCGAGACTGGATTGAATATGGAGAAAAATGCATAATTAAAAAAAAAATCTTCAACATAGAAATGCTACCAAAAATAATTTACTGAAATGTGTTACAAATGACGAAGTCACCTATGATTCACCAAACGATATATTTAGAAAGCGGAAGTAAAGTACTTTAAAAATATGTTTTCGTTTCAGTCTCCTCCATCTCTTCTAACTGAAGTTAATTGTATGGATTTGTTTCTATTAATAATGTCAAATTAACATGTGTACAGAAAGACTCATGTGAAGGTGAAATTACAGGGGAGGAACGTCTTGATGCAATTAAAGCCTTTAAGTCTGGGAAAACTCCAGGGCTGGATGGCGGCACAGTGGAGGTACAGTTGAAGTCGGTAGTTTACATACACTTAGGCTGGAGTAATTAAAACTTGTTTTTCAACCACTCCACAAATTTCTTGTTAACAAACTATAGTTTTGGCAAGTCAGTTAGGAAATCTACTTCATACATGTAATTCTACTTCATTCAAGTAATTTTTCCAACAATTTTTTATAGACAGATTATTTCACTTATAATTCACTGTATCACAATTCCAGTAGGTCAGAAGTTGACATACCAGTTGACTGTGCCTTTAAAAAGCTTGGAATATTCCAGAAACGTATGTCATGCATTAGAAGATTCTGATAAGCTAATTGACATCATTTGAGTCAGTTGGAGGTGCACCTGTGGATTTATTTCAAGGCCTACCTTCAAACTCAGTGCCTCTTTGCTTGACATCATGGGACAATCAAAAGAAATCAGCCAAAACCTCAGAACTTTTTTTGTAGACCTCCACAAGTCTGGTTCATCCTTGGGAGCAATTTCCAAACGCCTGAAGGTACCACGTTCATTTATAAATATAATAGTACGCAAGTCTAACAAGTATAAACACCATGGGACCACGAAGCCGTCATGCCGCTCCAAAAAGTGGACCAGTGTCCTTTCTATATCATGAAGTGGGGACCAGTGTCCTTTCTATATCATGAAGTGGGGACCAGTGTCGTTTCTATATCATGAAGTGGGGACCAGTGTCCTTTCTATATCATGAAGTGGGGACCAGTGTCGTTTCTATATCATGAAGTGGGGACCAGTGTCCTTTCTATATCATGAAGTGGGGACCAGTGTCGTTTCTATATCATGAAGTGGGGACCAGTGTCCTTTCTATATCATGAAGTGGGGACCAGTGTCCTTTCTATATCATGAAGTGGGGAACGGTATCCTTTCTATATTATGAAGTGGGCAACGGTGTCCTTTCTATATCATGAAGTGGGGACCAGTGTCCTTTCAATATCATGAAGTGGGGACCAGTGTCCTTTCTATATCATGAAGTGGGGACCAGTGTCCTTTCAATATCATGAAGTGGGGACCAGTGTCCTTTCTATATCATGAAGTGGGGACCAGTGTCCTTTCTATATCATGAAGTGGGGAACGGTATCCTTTCTATATTATGAAGTGGGCAACGGTGTCCTTTCTATATCATGAAGTGGGGACCAGTGTCCTTTCAATATCATGAAGTGGGGACCAGTGTCCTTTCTATATCATGAAGTGGGGACCAGTGTCCTTTCAATATCATGAAGTGGGGAACAGTGTCCTTTCTGTGTCATACATTTCTGGTTTCAGAGTTCTGAACAGTTCACCCTCAATCTACTGACGATCGGCTGGTTTCACCCTACTGAATGCTCAATCTACTGACGATCGGCTGGTTTCACCCTACTGAATGCTCAATCTACTGACGATCGGCTGGTTTCACCCTACTGAATGCTCAATCTACTGACGATCGGCTGGTTTCACCCTACTGAATGCTCAATCTACTGACGATCGGCTGGTTTCACCCTACTGAATGCTCAATCTACTGACGATCGGCTGGTTTCACCCTACTGAATGCTCAATCTACTGACGATCGGCTGGTTTCACCCTACTGAATGCTCAATCTACTGACGATCGGCTGGTTTCACCCTACTGAATGCTCAATCTACTGACGATCGGCTGGTTTCACCCTACTGAATGCTCAATCTACTGACGATCGGCTGGTTTCACCCTACTGAATGCTCAATCTACTGACGATCGGCTGGTTTCACCCTACTGAATGCTCAATCTACTGACGATCGGCTGGTTTCACCCTACTGAATGCTCAATCTACTGACGATCGGCTGGTTTCACCCTACTGAATGCTCAATCTACTGACGATCGGCTGGTTTCACCCTACTGAATGCTCAATCTACTGACGATCGGCTGGTTTCACCCTACTGAATGCTCAATCTACTGACGATCGGCTGGTTTCACCCTACTGAATGCTCAATCTACTGACGATCGGCTGGTTTCACCCTACTGAATGCTCAATCTACTGACGATCGGCTGGTTTCACCCTACTGAATGCTCCATCTACTGACGATCGGCTGGTTTCACCCTACTGAATGCTCAATCTACTGACGATCGGCTGGTTTCACCCTACTGAATGCTCAATCTACTGAAGATCGGCTTCATCCATCATTGAAAACTGATGTTTTCCGGCCATGTTTTGTTTATCTTGTGGTTAAATTACTAATGTCACTCTCGTAGATGGTCGCACAAGATTGTTGTCAGTTTACAATTACATCTTGACAGATTGTTTGAAAGATGTCGGAAGGACGGATGCACAGACAGGTGTTTCACCTGTGTTAGCAGTTGACGATACCCTTCAATAACACAGACCCCAAAGCAAATCAGGAGGATAAAAATTGGTTCATTCATAGAGGAGATGTTATGCTGAGAGGTAGATGTTCATTCTCCCCTGTCCTCAGTGATTGTCTTCCGTGGTTCTCCCCACAGAACAAAGGGACAGGGTGTAGTTTTATAACCCCACCCTAGCCTGTGGTTGACCAATTAGAATTCCTTGCAAAATAAACCTGGGCCAATGGCCAAATAACAAGTATCCTATTACAGGTTCAATGTATAAACAAATTGGACCAATGAGAACTTGCCATGTAGCTATGAATCCTGGAATGAAATTTCTCCCATGTCTCTGACCCATTGATCATTATTACTCCATTGACCTCTCGTCCTCTGAGTTGTGCATTTATGTTGAAAATATTCTCACACCTGCTATCTGATTGCCTCTGACATCTTTAATGACGTCAATATGGATATAAGTAAATTCTGAAAAGCAACTGATGAACACTGAAAAACTTATTTCTCCAATGAAGAGTGAATTTTCAGTTCATTTTCATCATGAGGTCACCAAGAAAACCCTCAGAACCACGTAATTCCACTGTCTGGTCTCAACCATAGAATTACAATAAAATGGAATGGAAATGTTCCCTTTGAATGGGAATGTCGGTTCTATAATTTCTAACTCTACTCTCTTTACATTTTCCTGGAACAACAACGTCTAAGAAATTCGTTAAAGCACAAACACTCATCTCTTGTTCTTATTTTATCTTTTCAGCTTTTTATTTTTTTCTTCTCATGGGATACATCTAGTCATGAGATGCTGGGTGATGGAGATCAGAGGTAGAAAGTTACACGGCAGGAGAAACGACTACATGGTCTAGGTTTGCAATGTGTTCGCTGTTTGTCAACATGACTCAGACTCACATGTGTTTATTGAGGAGTGAGGACAAGGCAAGGGGTGTAAACATTTCCTTAAAGAGCAACTGCATCTAAAAAAAAGGCTATTTTCAAATTTGAAAACGCCCTATGTGTCATCGATATGACTCAGAAACATTAACTGGAGTGTCAAAATAAACTATAAAGTGTAAAATAGGATAGTTTTAATTGATAAAGTCAGTCTCGGCCAAAACATGTTTTTGAGATGATAGGAAAACCAAGGTGTGTTGGAATGAAGGGTACCGTAACAGTTTTCCTCGGCAATCTTACCCACAATGCCCACCGCATGTATCACCCAAGTAATCATCAATCCGAAGAGCAGCACTCGACCCGATCGTAATGCCCAATGGTCAATTTGGTTTGACATTGGATACCCCTATGGGGCTCGTTAGGGACAATCAGTAAATCACACAACGTGACAATATATTTAAATGTCAATAACTCCACTTTTCAATGACTTTAAAACCTCAAACCAACTGTACATTTGTAGAAATTCACTTACAAATATTGAAAGCATTTAACGAGGCAACTAAAAGTATCTGCAACATGAAAATATTGTGCAATTTACAATTTACTGACGCTCCCTAACTAGCCCCCCAGGGAGTGGCTATCAAATGTCAAACCAGCTAATTGTCGAAAGAGGTAGGCTAGGACTAGCTAGCCTAGGAGACTTTAAGACACACGACCTGGTTAGACTGTTTCAAGTTATCTGGAAGGGGGAGTGACTGTAACTGTGTACTGTTTTGGCAGGGTGAAAGTGCAAACACACACACGCAAGAGACACCCACATTAACCCCCCCCCCCCCCCCACAAGACAACTCTCTAGTTTGGCTTCAGTCATGGCCGCTGCATTTCTTAATGACCAAGCCGAAAAAGAGGCCAAATAAGGAAGTTTAGCCCCACTTGAATTTCTCCTGAGGCTCTGCTTTCAGGGTAAATCCAGGACTGTAAGCTCATTTGATTGTTGCTCATCAAAATCATGCCATACACATTAGCTATGAACAGACCATGTCTGTGTTCTTGGTATGGGCAGCACACACACTCACTCATATACACACACTCACTCATATACACACACACACACTCACTCATATACACACACACACACACACACACTCACTCATATACACACACTCACTCACTCAATCACACAACAAACACGACTCAGAGACAGAGGAAGGAAGGATCAGCAGACGAGCACTTTATATCCATTTACTGGAAACCAGAGAAAGAGAGAGAGAGAGGTAAGTGAGAGAGAGAGGTAAGTGAGAGAGAGAGGTAAGTGAGAGAGAGAGGTACGTGAGAGAGAGAGGTAAGTGAGTGAGAGAGAGGTAAGTGAGTGAGAGAGAGGTAAGTGAGAGAGAGAGGTAAGTGAGAGAGAGAGGTAAGTGAGAGAGAGGTACGTGAGAGAGAGAGGTAAGTGAGTGAGAGAGAGGTACGTGAGAGAGAGAGAGGTAATTGAGAGACAGAGGTACGTGAGAGAGAGGTACGTGAGAGAGAGAGGTACGTGAGAGAGAGAGGTAAGTGAGTGAGAGAGAGGTACGTGAGAGAGAGGTACGTGAGAGAGAGGTAAGTGAGAGAGAGAGGTACGTGAGAGAGAGGTAAGTGAGAGAGAGAGGTACGTGAGAGAGAGAGAGGTAAGTGAGTGAGAGAGAGGTACGTGAGAGAGAGGTAAGTGAGAGAGAGAGAGGTAAGTGAGAGAGAGAGGTACGTGAGAGAGAGAGGTAAGTGAGTGAGAGAGAGGTACGTGAGAGAGAGGTAAGTGAGAGAGAGAGGGGTGAGAGAGAGGTAAGTGAGTGAGAGAGGTAAGTGAGTGAGTGAGAGAGAGAGAGAGAGAGAGAGAGAGAGGGGTAAGTGAAACAGAGAGAGTGTGTGTATACAGTGCAATGAAAAAGTATTTGCCCCCTTTCTAATTATTTGCCCCCTTTCTAATGTACTGGATGTTGACACGGGCCCCCAGATGGCACAGGCCCCCAGATGGCACGGGCCCCCAGATGGCACGGGCCCCCAGATGGCACGGGCCCCCAGATGGCACGGGCCTTCAGATGGCACGGGCCCCCAGATGGCACGGACCCCCAGATGGCACGGGCCCCCAGACGGGTCCACAGATCCTCAAAATGTTTTACAGCTGCACCGTCCTGACCGGTTGGATCACCGCCTGGTATAGCAGGCGCTACAGAGGGTGGTGCGAACGTCCCAGTACATCACTGGGGCCAAGCATCTTGCCATCCAGGACCTCTATACCAGGTGGTGTCAGAGGAAAGCCCTATAGAGGGTGGTATGTATCTAATAGGCAGTGCCAGAGGAAAGCCCATAAAATTGTCAGAGACTCAAGTTCTGTTTTCTCTGCTACCGCACGGCAAGTGGTACCGGAGCACCAAGTCTAGGACCAAAAGGCTCCTCAACAGCTTCTACCCCCGAGCCATAAGACTGCTGAACAATTCATAAAAATTGCAACCGGACAATTTACATTAACACCCCCCCTCATGTACCCTGCTTCTACTCGCTGTATATTATCTATGATTAGTCACTCCCACCTACATGTACAGATTACCTCAACTAACCTGTACCCCCACACTGACTCATTACCGGTACCCCCTGAATATGGCCTCCACATTGACTCAGTACCGGTACCCCCTGTATATAGCCTCCACATTGACTCTGTACTGGTACCCCCTGTATATAGTCTCCACATTGACTCTGTACCGGTACCCCCTGTATATAGCCTCCACATTGACTCTGTACTGGTATCCCCTGTATATAGCCTCCACATTGACTCTGTACCGTAACATCCTGTATATAGCCTCCACATTGACTCTGTACCAGTACCCCCTGTATATAGCCTCCACATTGACTCTGTACCGGTACCCCCTGTATATAGCCTCCACATTGACTCTGTACCGGTACCCCCTGTATATACCCTCCACACTGACTCTGTACCGGTACCCCCTGTATATAGCCTCCACACTGACTCTGTACCGGTACCCCCTGTATATAGCCTCCACATTGACTCTGTACCGGTACCCCCTGTATATAGCCTCCACATTGACTCTGTACCGGTACCCCCTGTATATAGCCTCCATATTGACTCTGTACCGGTACCCCCTGTATATAGCCTCCACATTGACTCTGTACCGGTACCCTCTGTATATAGCCTCCACATTGACTCTGTACCGGTACCCCCTGTATATAGCCTCCACATTGACTCTGTACCGGTACCCCCTGTATATAGCCTCCACATTGACTCTGTACCCCCTGCATATAGCCTCCACATTGACTCTGTACCGGTACCCCCTGTATATAGCCTCCACATTGACTCTGTACCGGTACCCTCTGTATATAGCCTCCACATTGACTCTGTACCGGTACCCCCTGTATATAGCCTCCACATTGACTCTGTACCGGTACCCCCTGTATATAGCCTCCACATTGACTCTGTACCCCCTGCATATAGCCTCCACATTGACTCTGTACCGGTACCCCTTGTATATAGCCTCCACATTGACTCTGTACCGGTACCCCCTGTATATAGCCTCCACATTGACTCTGTACTGGTACCCCCTGTATATAGTCTCCACATTGACTCTGTACCGGTACCCCCTGTATATAGCCTCCACATTGAGTCTGTACCGGTACCCCCTGTATATAGCCTCCACATTGACTCTGTACCAGTACCCCCTGTATATAGTCTCCACATTGACTCTGTACCGTAGAACCCTGTATATAGCCTCCACATTGACTCTGTACCGGTACCCCCTGTATATAGTCTCCACATTGACTCTGTACCGTAACACCCTGTATATAGCCTCCACATTGACTCTGTACCGTAACACCCTGTATATAGCCTCCACATTGACTCTGTACCGTAATACCCTGTATATAGCCTCCACATTGACTCTGTACCGGTACCCCCCTGTATATAGCCTCGACATTGACTCTGTACCGGTACCCCCTGTATATAGTCTCCACATTGACTCTGTACTGGTACCCCCTGTATATAGCCTCCACATTGACTCTGTACCGGTACCCCCTGTATATAGTCTCCACATTGACTCTGTACCGGTACCCCCTGTATATAGCCTCCACATTGACTCTGTACCGGTACCCCCTGTATATAGTCTCCACATTGACTCTGTACCGTAACACCCTGTATATAGTCTCCACATTGACTCTGTACGGGTACCCCCTGTATATAGTCTCCACATTGACTCTGTACCGGTGCCCCCTGTATATAGCCTCCACATTGACTCTGTACCGGTACCCCCTGTATATAGCCTCCACATTGACTCTGTACCGGTACCCCCTGTATATAGCCTCCACATTGACTCTGTACCGGTACCCCCTGTATATAGCCTCCACATTGACTCTGTACCGTAATACCCTGTATATAGCCTCCACATTGACTCTGTACCGGTACCCCCTGTATATAGCCTCCACATTGACTCTGTACCGGTACCCCCTGTATATAGCCTCCACATTGACTCTGTACCGGTACCCCCTGTATATAGCCTCCACATTGACTCTGTACCGGTACCCCCTGTATATAGCCTCCACATTGACTCTGTACCGGTACCCCCTGTATATAGCCTCCACATTGACTCTGTACCGGTACCCCCTGTATATAGCCTCCACATTGACTCTGTACCGGTACCCCCTGTATATAGCCTCCACATTGACTCTGTACCGTAATACCCTGTATATAGCCTCCACATTGACTCTGTACCGGTACCCCCTGTATATAGCCTCCACATTGACTCTGTACCGGTACCCCCTGTATATAGCCTCCACATTGACTCTGTACCGGTACCCCCTGTATATAGCCTCCACATTGACTCTGTACCGGTACCCCCTGTATATAGCCTCCACATTGACTCTGTACCGGTACCCCCTGTATATAGCCTCCACATTGACTCTGTACCGGTACCCCCTGTATATAGCCTCCACATTGACTCTGTACCGGTACCCCCTGTATATAGCCTCCACATTGACTCTGTACCGTAATACCCTGTATATAGCCTCCACATTGACTCTGTACCGGTACCCCCTGTATATAGCCTCCACATTGACTCTGTACCGGTACCCCCTGTATATAGCCTCCACATTGACTCTGTACCGGTACCCCCCTGTATATAGCCTCCACATTGACTCTGTACCGTAATACCCTGTATATAGCCTCCACATTGACTCTGTACCGGTACCCCCTGTATATAGCCTCCACATTGACTCTGTACCGGTACCCCCTGTATATAGCCTCCACATTGACTCTGTACCGTAATACCCTGTATATAGCCTCCACATTGACTCTGTACCGTAACACCCTGTATATAGCCTCCACATTGACTCTGTACCGTAATACCCTGTATATAGCCTCCACATTGACTCTGTACCGGTACCCCCTGTATATAGCCTCCACATTGACTCTGTACCGGTACCCCCCTGTATATAGCCTCCACATTGACTCTGTACCGTAACACCCTGTATATAGCCTCCACATTGACTCTGTACCGTAATACCCTGTATATAGCCTCCACATTGACTCTGTACCGGTACCCCCTGTATATAGCCTCCACATTGACTCTGTACCGGTACCCCCTGTATATAGCCTCCACATTGACTCTGTACCGTAATACCCTGTATATAGCCTCCACATTGACTCTGTACCGTAACACCCTGTATATAGCCTCCATATTGACTCTGTACCGGTGCCCCCTGTATATAGCCTCCACATTGACTCTGTACCGTAATACCCTGTATATAGCCTCCACATTGACTCTGTACCGTAATACCCTGTATATAGCCTCCACATTGACTCTGTACCGGTACCCCCTGTATATAGCCTCCACATTGACTCTGTACCGTAATACCCTGTATATAGCCTCCACATTGACTCTGTACCGGTACCCCCTGTATATAGCCTCCACATTGACTCTGTACCGGTACCCCCTGTATATAGCCTCCACATTGACTCTGTACCGGTACCCCCTGTATATAGCCTCCACATTGACTCTGTACAGTAACACCCTGTATATAGCCTCCACATTGACTCTGTACCGTAATACCCTGTATATAGCCTCCACATTGACTCTGTACCGTAATACCCTGTATATAGCCTCCACATTGACTCTGTACCGGTACCCCCTGTATATAGCCTCCACATTGACTCTGTACCGGTACCCCCTGTATATAGCCTCCACATTGACTCTGTACCGGTGCCCCCTGTATATAGCCTCCACATTGACTCTGTACCGGTGCCCCCCTGTATATAGCCTCCACATTGACTCTGTACCGGTGCCCCCCTGTATATAGCCTCCACATTGACTCTGTACCGGTGCCCCCTGTATATAGCCTCCACATTGACTCTGTACCGGTGCCCCCTGTATATAGCCTCCACATTGACTCTGTACCGGTGCCCCCTGTATATAGCCTCCACATTGACTCTGTACCGGTACCCCCTGTATATAGCCTCCACATTGACTCTGTACCGTAACACCCTGTATATAGCCTCCACATTGACTCTGTACCGGTACCCCCTGTATATAGCCTCCACATTGACTCTGCACCGGTACCCCCTGTATATAGCCTCCACATTGACTCTGTACCGTAACACCCTGTATATAGCCTCCACATTGACTCTGTACCGGTACCCCCTGTATATAGCCTCCACATTGACTCTGTACCGGTACCCCTGTATATAGCCTCCACATTGACTCTGTACCGGTACACCCTGTATATAGCCTCCACATTGACTCTGTACCAGTACCCCCTGTATATAGCCTCCACATTGACTCTGTACCGGTACCCCCTGTATATAGCCTCCACATTGACTCTGTACCGGTACCCCCTGTATATAGCCTCCACATTGACTCTGTACCGGTACCCCCTGTATATAGCCTCCACATTGACTCTGTACCGGTACCCCCTGTATATAGCCTCCACATTGACTCTGTACCGGTACCCCCTGTATATAGCCTCCACATTGACTCTGTACCGGTACCCCCTGTATATAGCCTCCACATTGACTCTGTACCGTAATACCCTGTATATAGCCTCCACATTGACTCTGTACCGTAACACCCTGTATATAGCCTCCACATTGACTCTGTACCGGTACCCCCTGTATATAGCCTCCACATTGACTCTGTACCGGTACCCCCTGTATATAGCCTCCACATTGACTCTGTACCAGTACCCCCTGTATATAGCCTCCACATTGACTCTGTACCGGTACCCCCTGTATATAGCCTCCACATTGACTCTGTACCAGTACCCCCTGTATATAGCCTCCACATTGACTCTGTACCGGTACCCCCTGTATATAGCCTCCACATTGACTCTGTACCAGTACCCCCTGTATATAGCCTCCACATTGACTCTGTACCAGTACCCCCTGTATATAGCCTCCACATTGACTCTGTACCGGTACCCCCTGTATATAGCCTCCACATTGACTCTGTACCGGTACCCCCTGTATATAGCCTCCACATTGACTCTGTACTGGTACCCCCTGTATATAGCCTCCATATTGACTCTGTACTGGTACCCCCTGTATATAGCCTCCACATTGACTCTGTACCGGTACCCCCTGTATATAGTCTCCACATTGACTCTGTACCGGTACCCCCTGTATATAGCCTCCACATTGACTCTGTACCGGTACCCCCTGTATATAGCCTCCACATTGACTCTGTACCGGTACACCCTGTATATAGTCTCCACATTGACTCTGTACCGGTACCCCCTGTATATAGCCTCCACATTGACTCTGTACCGGTACCCCCTGTATATAGTCTCCACATTGACTCTGTACCGGTACCCCCTGTATATAGCCTCCACATTGACTCTGTACCGGTACCCCCTGTATATAGTCTCCACATTGACTCTGTACCAGTACCCCCTGTATATAGCCTCCACATTGACTCTGTACTGGTGCCCCCTGTATATAGCCTCCACATTGACTCTGTACCAGTACCCCCTGTATATAGCCTCCACATTGACTCTGTACCAGTACCCCCTGTATATAGCCTCCACATTGACTCTGTACCGGTACCCCCTGTATATAGCCTCCACATTGACTCTGTACCGGTACCCCCCTGTATATAGCCTCCACATTGACTCTGTACCGGTACCCCCTGTATATAGTCTCCACATTGACTCTGTACCAGTACCCCCTGTATATAGCCTCCACATTGACTCTGTACTGGTGCCCCCTGTATATAGCCTCCACATTGACTCTGTACCAGTACCCCCTGTATATAGCCTCAACATTGACTCTGTACCAGTACCCCCTGTATATAGCCTCCACATTGACTCTGTACCGGTACCCCCTGTATATAGCCTCCACATTGACTCTGTACCGGTACCCCCTGTATATAGCCTCCACATTGACTCTGTACCGGTACCCCCCTGTATATAGCCTCCACATTGACTCTGTACCGGTACCCCCTGTATATAGCCTCCACATTGACTCTGTACCGTAATACCCTGTATATAGCCTCCACATTGACTCTGTACCGGTACCCCCTGTATATAGCCTCCACATTGACTCTGTACCGGTACCCCCTGTATATAACCTCCACATTGACTCTGTACCGGTACCCCCTGTATATAGCCTCCACATTGACTCTGTACCGGTACCCCCCTGTATATAGCCTCCACATTGACTCTGTACCGGTACCCCCTGTATATAGCCTCCACATTGACTCTGTACTGGTACCCCCTGTATATAGCCTCCACATTGACTCTGTACCGGTACCCCCTGTATATAACCTCCACATTGACTCTGTACCGGTACCCCCTGTATATAGCCTCCACATTGACTCTGTACCGGTACCCCCTGTATATAACCTCCACATTGACTCTGTACCGGTACCCCCTGTATATAGCCTCCACATTGACTCTGTACCGGTACCCCCTGTATATAACCTCCACATTGACTCTGTACCGGTACCCCCTGTATATAGCCTCCACATTGACTCTGTACCGGTACCCCCCTGTATATAGCCTCCACATTGACTCTGTACCGGTACCCCCTGTATATAGCCTCCACATTGACTCTGTACTGGTACCCCCTGTATATAGCCTCCACATTGACTCTGTACCGGTACCCCCTGTATATAGCCTCCACATTGACTCTGTACCGGTACCCCCTGTATATAGCCTCCACATTGACTCTGTACCGGTACCCCCCTGTATATAGCCTCCACATTGACTCTGTACCGGTACCCCCCTGTATATAGCCTCCACATTGACTCTGTACCGGTACCCCCTGTATATAGCCTCCACATTGACTCTGTACCAGTATCCCCTGTATATAGCCTCCACATTGACTCTGTACCGGTACCCCCCTGTATATAGCCTCCACATTGACTCTGTACCGGTACCCCCCTGTATATAGCCTCCATATTGACTCTGTACCGGTACCCCCTGTATATAGCCTCCACATTGACTCTGTACCAGTATCCCCTGTATATAGCCTCCACATTGACTCTGTACCGGTACCCCCTGTATATAGCCTCCACATTGACTCTGTACCGGTACCCCCTGTATATAGCCTCCACATTGACTCTGTACCGTAACACCCTGTATATAGCCTCCACATTGACTCTGTACCGGTACCCCCTGTATATAGCCTCCACATTGACTCTGTACCGGTACCCCCCTGTATATAGCCTCCACATTGACTCTGTACCGGTACCCCCTGTATATAGCCTCCACATTGACTCTGTACCGGTACCCCCTGTATATAGCCTCCACATTGACTCTGTACCGGTACCCCCTGTATATAGCCTCCACATTGACTCTGTACCAGTACCTCCTGTATATAGCCTCCACGTTGACTCTGTACCAGTACCTCCTGTATATAGCCTCCACATTGACTCTGTACCGGTACCCCCTGTATATAGCCTCCACATTGACTCTGTACCAGTACCCCCTGTATATAGCCTCCACATTGACTCTGTACCAGTACCTCCTGTATATAGCCTCCACATTGACTCTGTACCGGTACACCCTGTATATAGCCTCCACATTGACTCTGTACCGGTACCCCCTGTATATAGCCTCCACATTGACTCTGTACCGGTACCCCCTGTATATAGCCTCCACATTGACTCTGTACCGGTATCCCCTGTATATAGCCTCCACATTGACTCTGTACCGGTACCCCCTGTATATAGCCTCCACATTGACTCTGTACCGGTATCCCCTGTATATAGCCTCCACATTGACTCTGTACCGTAATACCCTGTATATAGCCTCCACATTGACTCTGTACCGTAATACCCTGTATATAGCCTCCACATTGACTCTGTACCGGTGCCCCCTGTATATAGCCTCCACATTGACTCTGTACCGTAATACCCTGTATATAGCCTCCACATTGACTCTGTACCGTAATACCCTGTATATAGCCTCCACATTGACTCTGTACCGTAATACCCTGTATATAGCCTCCACATTGACTCTGTACCGGTACCCCCTGTATATAGCCTCCACATTGACTCTGTACCGGTACCCCCTGTATATAGCCTCCACATTGACTCTGTACCGGTACCCCCTGTATATAGCCTCCACATTGACTCTGTACCGGTACCCCCTGTATATAGCCTCCACATTGACTCTGTACCGTAATACCCTGTATATAGCCTCCACATTGACTCTGTACCAGTATCCCCTGTATATAGCCTCCACATTGACTCTGTACCGTAACACCCTGTATATAGCCTCCACATTGACTCTGTACCGTAACACCCTGTATATAGCCTCCACATTGACTCTGTACCGTAACACCCTGTATATAGCCTCCACATTGACTCTGTGCCGTAACACCCTGTATATAGCCTCCACATTGACTCTGTACCGTAACACCCTGTATATAGCCTCCACATTGACTCTGTACCGTAACACCCTGTATATAGCCTCCACATTGACTCTGTACCGTAACACCCTGTATATAGCCTCCACATTGACTCTGTACCGTAACACCCTGTATATAGCCTCCACATTGACTCTGTGCCGTAACACCCTGTATATAGCCTCCACATTGACTCTGTACCGTAACACCCTGTATGAAGCCTCCACATTGACTCTGTACCGTAACACCCTGTATATAGCCTCCACATTGACTCTGTACCGTAACACCCTGTATGAAGCCTCCACATTGACTCTGTACCGTAACACCCTGTATATAGCCTCCACACTGACTCAGTACCGGTGCCCCCTGTATATAGCCTCCACATTGACTCTGTACCAGTACCCCCTGTATATAGCCTCCACATTGACTCTGTACCGTAACACCCTGTATATAGCCTCCACATTGACTCTGTACCGTAACACCCTGTATATAGCCTCCACACTGACTCAGTACCGGTGCCCCCTGTATATAGCCTCCACATTGACTCTGTACCAGTACCCCCTGTATATAGTCTCCACATTGACTCAGTACCGGTGCCCCCTGTATATAGCCTCCACACTGACTCAGTACCGGTGCCCCCTGTATATAGCCTCCACATTGACTCTGTACTGGTACCCCCTGTATATAGCCTCCACATTGACTCTGTACTGGTACCCCCTGTATATAGTCTCCACATTGACTCTGTACCGTAACACCCTGTATATAGCCTCCACATTGACGCTGTACCGGTACCCCCTGTATATAGCCTCCACATTGACGCTGTACCGGTACCCCCTGTATATAGCCTCCACATTGACGCTGTACCGGTACCCCCTGTATATAGCCTCCACATTGACGCTGTACCGGTACCCCCTGTATGAAGCCTCATTATTGTTTTTCTTATTGTGTTACTTTTTATTATTACTTTTTATTTTAGTCTATTTGGTAAATATTTTCTTAACTCTTCTTGAACTGAACTGTTGGATAAGGGCTCGTAAGTGAAGCATTTCACGCTAAAGTCTACACTTGTTGTATTCAGCATTTCACGGTAAAGTCTATACTTGTTGTATTCAGCATTTCACGGTAAAGTCTATACTGTTGTATTCAGCATTTCACGGTAAAGTCTATACTTGTTGTATTCAGCATTTCACGGTAAAGTCTACACTTGTTGTATCCAGCATTTCACGCTAAAGTCTACACTTGTTGTATTCAGCATTTCACGGTAAAGTCTATACTTGTTGTATTCAGCATTTCACGGTAAAGTCTACAATTGTTGTATTCGGCACATTTGACTAATACAGTTTGATTTGATGTTACCAATACTTCAACCAAAAACTAATATTAGATAAAGGGAACCCGTGTAAACAAATAACACAACAATTACTTATACTTATTTAATTCATTTCATAAACTAAGTTATACAACACCCAATTCTCCTGTGTTAAAAAGTAATTGCCCCCTTACACTCAATAAGTGATTGTGCCACCATTAGCTGCAATGACTCCAACTATCCACTTCCTGTAGTTGTTGATCAGTCCACCTTTAGCTGCAATGACTCCAACCAACCACTTCCTGTAGTTGTTGATCAGTCCACCTTTAGCTGCAATGACTCCAACCAACCACTTCCTGTAGTTGTTGATCAGTCCACCTTTAGCTGCAATGACTCCAACCAACCACTTCCTGTAGTTGATCAGTCCACCTTTAGCTGCAGTGACTCCAACCAACCACTTCCTGTAGTTGTTGATCAGTCTCTCACGTCGCTGTGGAGGAATTTTGGCCCCCTCTTCCATGCATAACTGCTTTAACTCAGTGACATTTGTGGGTTTTCAAGCATGAACTGCTCGTTTCAAGTCCTGCCACAACATCTCAATGGGGATTAGGTCTAGACTTTGAATTGGCCATTCCAAAACTTCAAATTTATTGCGTTTTAGCCATTTTCATGTAGACTTGATTGTGTGTTTTGGATCATTGTCTTACTGCATGACCCAGCTGTGCTTCAGCTCACAAACAGAAGGCCTGACATTCTCCTGTACAATTCTCGGATACAGAGCAGAATTCATGGTTCCTTCTATTAAGGGCAAGTCGTCCAGGTCCTGAGGCAGCAAAGCATCTCCAAACCATCACACTACCACCACCACGCTTGACCGTTGGTACGAGGTTCTTACTGTGGAATGCAGTGTTCGGTTTTCGACCAGACATGATGGGACACATCTTGTCCAAAAAGTTGACTCTAGTTTGCTAAAAAAGCACCTGGAAGCACTGGGAGGATCATCAAGTGTGTGTGTGTGTGTGTGAATACATGTGTGTGTGTAGCCAACTGCATCGAGTACCATTGTACTAAGCAATGCCATCTCGTTGTGAAACTTAACTAAAACCATAATAAGCACATTTTCTCTCCCAAAATAAAATCCCTTTAGCCACAGCCAATGAACAAAGTCTCCATCGTAAACAAAGTTTCTCCTCTTTAATCAAATCTATTTAAACAACACAGTGTTAGACACAGGACAGGATGCCAGGACTCTAGGTCCATAAAGACACAGGACAGGATGCCAGGACTCTAGGTCCATAAAGACACAGGACAGGATGCCAGCACTCTAGGTCCATAAAGACACAGGACAGGACATCAGGACTCTAGGTCCATAAAGACACAGGACTGGATGCCAGGACTCTAGGTCCATAGAGACACAGGACAGGACGTCAGGACTCTAGGTCCATAAAGACACAGGACAGGATGTCAGCACTCTAGGTCCATAAAGACACAGGACAGGACGTCAGCACTCTAGGCCCATAAAGAGACAGGACTGTGGAAGAGGTAAGTAGAGGTAAGATACACATAAGATACTCATAAGATAAGATACTCATAGGATAAGATACTCATACGATAAGATACTCATAAGATAAGATACTCATAGGATGAGATACTCATAAGATAAGATACTCATACGATAAGATACTCACAAGATAGGGTACTCATCAACTGTACTAACAATACTCTAGATAGAAAATGGAAGAAATGTGGGATCACGACGTGTTGATTAAATGATCCAATGTACCATAATGGCTTAACTTTACAAGACTGTGTTGGCCTACAGGCAAGATGACATGACAGTATTATTGGTAAATAGAGTAACATGTACCGTACCAGTCAATAGTTTGGACACAGCTACTCATTCAAGGGTTTTTCATTCTTTTATTTACTGTTTTCTACATTGTAGAATAAAAGTGAAGACATCAAAACTATGAAATAACACATATGGAATCATGTAGTAACCAAAAAAGGTGTTAAACAAATCAAACTATATATTTTACATTTTGAGATTCTTCAAAGTAGCCAACCTTTGCCTTTTGATGACAGCATTGCACACTCTTGGCTTTTGGAATTTCTTTCTTTCTTTAATGCATTTGAGCTAATCAGTTGTGTTGTGACAAGGTAAGGGTGGTATAAGGAAGATAGCCTTATATGGTAAAAAAAAGCAGAAGGAAATGTGAATTAATACGTGGATTGTAAAATGAATCTATTTTTTTTGTAGGGGTCGATGCAGTTTTTGTTAAGGGAAATTTAAAAAAACTACTTTAGAAACCTTTTTTAACCTTTGAATGCACTACAAGCTTGAATTTAAATAGTGATCAAATTAAGTTCCTACATCTGTACATGTGTTCAGATAACAGAATCAGAACGGAAATGTTGTCTGGTTCAACGGAAAGGTTGTGAAAAGTGCAGTGTTGTGGAAGGTGAATGTATTTGGGGTTTAACTATAGGGAAAGAGTGTTCAGAGGGTTCACATTAAACTTATCAGCACAGGGCCATATTTAGCAGAGTTTTCCACTCCAGATAGACACACCTAGGCTACAAGGTAAACCCACCCACACACACGCGCACACGCACGCACGCACGCACACACAGACACACACACACACTTACACACACCCTCACATGTGACATAAAGAACTAAAACACAGAGTGCATCTGTGAACAGTGAAGTCAGATACATCTGTCTGAATGAGAAACAGCCCACCAGAACAGTCTGATTCATCTGTCTGAATGAGAAACAGCCCACCAGAACAGTCCGATTCATCTGTCTGAATGAGAAACAGCCCACCAGAACAGTCTGATACATCTGTCTGAATGAGAAACAGCCCACCAGAACAGTCTGATACATCTGTCTGAATGAGAAACAGCCCACCAGAACAGTCTGATACGTCTGTCTGCATGAGAAACAGCCCACCAGAACAGTCTGATTCATCTGTCTGAATGAGAAACAGCCCACCAGAACAGTCCGATACATCTGTCTGAATGAGAAACAGCCCACCAGAACAGTCCGATACATCTGTCTGAATGAGAAACAGCCCACCAGAACAGTCCGATACATCTGTCTGCATGTTTAAACAGCCCACCAGAACAGTCTGATTCATCTGTCTGAATGAGAAACAGCCCACCAGAACAGTCTGATACATCTGTCTGAATGAGAAACAGCCCACCAGAACAGTCTGATACATCTGTCTGAATGAGAAACAGCCCACCAGAACATTCTGATACGTCTGTCTGCATGAGAAACAGCCCACCAGAACAGTCTGATTCATCTGTCTGAATGAGAAACAGCCCACCAGAACAGTCCGATACATCTGTCTGAATGAGAAACAGCCCACCAGAACAGTCTGATACATCTGTCTGAATGAGAAACAGCCCACCAGAACAGTCTGATACGTCTGTCTGCATGAGAAACAGCCCACCAGAACAGTCTGATTCATCTGTCTGAATGAGAAACAGCCCACCAGAACAGTCTGATTCATCTGTCTGAATGAGAAACAGCCCACCAGAACAGTCTGATACATCTGTCTGAATGAGAAACAGCCCACCAGAACAGTCTGATTCATCTGTCTGAATGAGAAACAGCCCACCAGAACAGTCTGATTCATCTGTCTGAATGAGAAACAGCCCACCAGAACAGTCTGATACATCTGTCTGAATGAGAAACAGCCCACCAGAACAGTCTGATTCATCTGTCTGAATGAGAAACACTCACATCAACGTCTGTAACTTCTGCTACCTCATATTGTTCCACAGGAAGCTTGCCCCTCCTCTCCACAAGGTAACAGGTGTTCATGCTTTTGACACCATCGTTACTACAACCAGAGATAATGACCATTTACACATTGGAATATAGAACTATCTCATTGGAATCTCCAGGAAGATCTAGAAGACAGATGACATCATGCTGCTGACATCACAGACTGCTGAAATTCAATTAAATCCCCCAAAAACATTCCCATTGATCATCCAGCTCTGATCCTACCTGTTTTGAGTTTATCCACCCTCCCAAAGTGCCAGAAGGATTTGGTATTCCCTGAGCGGGGGCTGGGGTTAGGGCCAGGTTTAGAGCCTGAGCGGAGGTCAGGGTTGAGGTGTGAAGAGGGTCCGTTGCGGGCTTCAGGGACCCTCTTCTTGTTCTTGTGGACGCTGTTCCCCATGGTGAAGGAATCCGGGGTAATCCTCACCCCCCCTACATGGGGTCTAGAGTCCAGGTGAAGGAGGTGTCCCAAAAGGCAACATCTGGATAGTCTCTCTTCAAAAGCTCACACCCCCCTGGTCCTGAAACTCACACCCCCCTGGTCCTGAAACTCACACCCCCCTAATCCTGAAACTCACACACAGTCACAAACAGTTTAGCATACACACACTACTGGAAAAACTCACTCATACACTCAATCTCATGCTCTGTCATGCCTTCCCTGTTTTCGCTAAATACACATTTGTGTTGCTCTAAATCTGGCTAGAGACTCACTCATACACTCACACTCCACGTCACCCTAGTAAACAAACACACATTCCCACAGCTCCAGCTACACACCGACACACTGACACAGCTCCAGCTACACACCGACACACTGACACAGCTCCAGCTACACACCAACACACTGATACAGCTCCAGCTACACACCGACACACTGACACAGCTCCAGCTACACACCGACACACTGACACAGTTCCAGCTACACACTGACACACTGACACAGCTCCAGCTACACACTGACACACTGACACAGGTCCAGCTACACACTGACACACTGACACAGGTCCAGCTACACAAGAACACACTGACACAGTTCCAGCTACACACTGACACACTGACACAACTCCAGCTACACACTGACACACTGGCACAGTTCCAGCTACACACTGACACAGTTCCAGCTACACACTGACACACTGACACAGTTCTAACTACACACCAACACACTGACACAGTTCCAGCTAGACAATAACACACTGACACACTGACACAGTTCCAGCTACACACCAACACACTGACACAGTTCCAGCTACACACCAACACACTGACACAGTTCCAGCTACACACCAACACACTGACACAGTTCCAGCTACACACCAACACACTGACACACTGACACAGTTCCAGCTACACACCAACACACTGACACAGTTCCAGCTACACACCAACACACTGACACACTAACACAGTTCCAGCTACACACTGACACAGTTCTAACTACACACCAACACAGTTCCAGCTAGACAATAACACACTGACACACTGACACAGTTCCAGCTACACACTGACACACTGACACAGTTCTAACTACACACCAACACACTGACACAGTTCCAGCTAGACAATAACACACTGACACAGTTCCAGCTACACACTGACACACTGACACAGTTCTAACTACACACCAACACACTGACACAGTTCCAGCCTGAGAACCCCCACGCACCTACCCTCACAACCTCATCGCTCCGGCCAGTACTACGCCTGTCACACAACTAAGCTGCTTACACATTCTCTCAGTCCAATACATCCAGCGGCAGCAGCAGTGACCGTACAGTTCCACTCAGCAAGCCTGTCTGTGTGTGCCCCTCCCACTCTCTCTGTCTCTGTCTCTTTCGCTTTCTCTCTCTCTCTCTCTCTTTTTTTCTCTCTCTCTCTCTCTCTCTCTCTCTCTCTTTTTCTCTCTCTCTCTGTTGCTCTCTCTATCTCTCTCTGTTGCTCTCTCTCTCTCTCTCTTTCTCTCTCTGTCTCTCTCTCTCTATCTCTCTCTCTGTTGCTCTTTCTCTCTCTCTCTGTCTCTCTCTCTGTCTCTCTCTCTCTCTCTCCCTCCCTCCCATCTCTTTGTTTATGTCTCTGACACAGTTTAGTCCTTTTGTCTCTGTGTGTGGACTCTCTCCACCTCTTCTGACTGTTTTATGGATGTTTTCATCTATCGTAATTATTTTATTAGCTCTCTATTCTCTGAAGAGAGGATCCAAAAAATACTCCAGTGTTTACTCTGACCAGAACATCTCATCGGTCTGTCAAGCTGTACACAACAACACCCAGAGCAGGCTGTGTGTCTGTCAAACTAGACTACACAACAAACATGACTAACATCTCCTGTCAACACAGACTCTGGTAAAGGGAAGACACAAACACATGACCTTTTTACCCTATTCAACTGTTACCCTATTACATTATTAAACTATGAACCTATTAAACTATGAAACTAATACCCTATTAAACTATTAAACTCTTACAATTTTAAACTACTAAACTATTAAACTATTAAACTATTACCCTATTAAACTATTACCCTATTAAACTATTAAACTATTAAACTATTAAACTATTAAACTATTAAACTATTAAACTATTAAACTATTAAACTATTACCCTATTAAACTATTACCCTATTAAACTATTAAACTATTACCGTATTAAACTATTAAACTATTACCGTATTAAACTATTAAACTATTACCGTATTAAACTATTAAACTATTACCGTATTAAACTACTAAACTATTAAACTATTAAACTATTACCCCATTAAACTATTAAACTATTAAACTATTAAACTATTACCCCATTAAACTATTAAACTATTACCGTATTAAACTATTAAACTATTACCGTATTAAACTATTAAACTATTAAACTATTAAACTATTACCCCATTAAACTATTAAACTATTAAACTATTAAACTATTACCATGTTAAACTATTGAACTATTAAACTATTACCCTATTAAACTATTAAACTATTAAACTATTAAACTATTACCATGTTAAACTATTAAACTATTAAACTATTACCCTATTAAACTATTACCCTATTAAACTATTACCCTGTTAAACTATTGAACTATTAAACTATTACCCTATTAAACTATTAAACTATTAAACTATTAAACTATTAAACTATTAAACTATTAAACTATTAAACTATTACCCTATTAAACTATTACCATGTTAAACTATTGAACTATTAAACTATTACCCTATTAAACTATTAAACTATTAAACTATTAAACTATTAAACTATTAAACTATTAAACTATTACCCTATTAAACTATTAAACTATTAAACTATTAAACTATTACCCTGTTAAACTATTGAACTATTAAACTATTAAACTATTACCCTATTAAACTATTACCGTATTAAACTACTAAACTATTAAACTATTAAACTATTAAACTATTACCGTATTAAACTATTAAACTATTACCGTATTAAACTACTAAACTATTAAACTATTAAACAATTAAACTATTAAACTATTACCGTATTAAACTATTAAACTATTACCGTATTAAACTACTAAACTACTAAACTATTAAACTATTACCGTATTAAACTATTAAACTATTACCATATTAAACTACTAAACTATTAAACTATTAAACAATTAAACTATTAAACTATTACCGTATTAAACTATTAAACTATTACCGTATTAAACTACTAAACTATTAAACTATTAAACTATTACCGTATTAAACTATTACCGTATTAAACTATTAAACTATTACCGTATTAAACTACTAAACTATTAAACTATTAAACAATTAAACAATTAAACTATTACCGTATTAAACTATTAAACTATTACCGTATTAAACTATTAAACTATTACCGTATTAAACTATTAAACTATTACCGTATTAAACTACTAAACTATTAAACTATTACCGTATTAAACTACTAAACTATTAAACTATTAAACTATTAAACTATTACCGTATTAAACTATTAAACTATTACCGTATTAAACTATTACCGTATTAAACTACTAAACTATTAAACTATTAAACTATTAAACTATTACCGTATTAAACTACTAAACTATTAAACTATTAAACTATTAAACAATTAAACTATTACCGTATTAAACTATTAAACTATTACCGTATTAAACTATTAAACTATTACCGTATTAAACTATTAAACTATTACCATATTAAACTATTAAACTATTACCGTATTAAACTACTAAACTATTAAACTATTAAACTATTACCGTATTAAACTATTACCGTATTAAACTATTAAACTATTACCGTATTAAACTACTAAACTATTAAACTATTAAACTATTAAACTATTACCATATTAAACTACTAAACTATTAAACTATTAAACTACTAAACTATTAAACTATTAAACTATTAAACTATTAAACTATTACCGTATTAAACTATTAAACTATTAAACTATTAAACTATTAAACTATTACCGTATTAAACTATTACCGTATTAAACTATTAAACTATTAAACTATTAAACTATTAAACTATTACCGTATTAAACTATTACCGTATTAAACTATTACCGTATTAAACTATTAAACTATTACCGTATTAAACTACTAAACTATTAAATTATTAAACTATTAAACTATTAAACTATTACTGTATTAAATTATTAAACTATTAAACTATTACCGTATTAAACTATTAAACTATTACCGTATTAAACTACTAAACTATTAAACTATTAAACTATTACCGTATTAAACTATTAAACTATTAAACTGTTAAACTATTAAACTATTAAACTATTAAACAATTAAACTATTAAACTATTACCGTATTAAACTATTAAACTATTACCGTATTAAACTACTAAACTATTACCGTATTAAACAACTAAACTATTAAACTATTAAACTATTACCGTATTAAACTACTAAACTATTAAACTATTAAACTATTAAACTATTAAACTATTACCGTATTAAACTACTAAACTATTAAACTATTAAACTATTACCGTATTAAACTATTAAACTATTAAACTATTAAACTATTAAACTATTACCGTATTAAACTATTACCGTATTAAACTATTACCGTATTAAACTATTAAACTATTACCGTATTAAACTACTAAACTATTAAATTATTAAACTATTAAACTATTAAACTATTACTGTATTAAACTATTAAACTATTAAACTATTACCGTATTAAACTATTAAACTATTACCGTATTAAACTACTAAACTATTAAACTATTAAACTATTACCGTATTAAACTATTAAACTATTAAACTGTTAAACTATTAAACTATTAAACTATTAAACAATTAAACTATTAAACTATTAAACTATTAAACTATTAAACTATTAAACTATTACCCTATTAAACTATTAAACTATTAAACTATTAAACTATTACCCTGTTAAACTATTGAACTATTAAACTATTAAACTATTACCCTATTAAACTATTACCGTATTAAACTACTAAACTATTAAACTATTAAACTATTAAACTATTACCGTATTAAACTATTAAACTATTACCGTATTAAACTACTAAACTATTAAACTATTAAACAATTAAACTATTAAACTATTACCGTATTAAACTATTAAACTATTACCGTATTAAACTACTAAACTACTAAACTATTAAACTATTACCGTATTAAACTATTAAACTATTACCGTATTAAACTACTAAACTATTAAACTATTAAACAATTAAACTATTAAACTATTACCGTATTAAACTATTAAACTATTACCGTATTAAACTACTAAACTATTAAACTATTAAACTATTACCGTATTAAACTATTACCGTATTAAACTATTAAACTATTACCGTATTAAACTACTAAACTATTAAACTATTAAACAATTAAACAATTAAACTATTACCGTATTAAACTATTAAACTATTACCGTATTAAACTATTAAACTATTACCGTATTAAACTATTAAACTATTACCGTATTAAACTACTAAACTATTAAACTATTACCGTATTAAACTACTAAACTATTAAACTATTAAACTATTAAACTATTACCGTATTAAACTATTAAACTATTACCGTATTAAACTATTACCGTATTAAACTACTAAACTATTAAACTATTAAACTATTAAACTATTACCGTATTAAACTACTAAACTATTAAACTATTAAACTATTAAACAATTAAACTATTACCGTATTAAACTATTAAACTATTACCGTATTAAACTATTAAACTATTACCGTATTAAACTATTAAACTATTACCATATTAAACTATTAAACTATTACCGTATTAAACTACTAAACTATTAAACTTTTAAACTATTACCGTATTAAACTATTACCGTATTAAACTATTAAACTATTACCGTATTAAACTACTAAACTATTAAACTATTAAACTATTAAACTATTACCATATTAAACTACTAAACTATTAAACTATTAAACTACTAAACTATTAAACTATTAAACTATTAAACTATTAAACTATTACCGTATTAAACTATTAAACTATTAAACTATTAAACTATTAAACTATTACCGTATTAAACTATTACCGTATTAAACTATTAAACTATAAACTATTAAACTATTAAACTATTACCGTATTAAACTATTACCGTATTAAACTATTACCGTATTAAACTATTAAACTATTACCGTATTAAACTACTAAACTATTAAATTATTAAACTATTAAACTATTAAACTATTACTGTATTAAATTATTAAACTATTAAACTATTACCGTATTAAACTATTAAACTATTACCGTATTAAACTACTAAACTATTAAACTATTAAACTATTACCGTATTAAACTATTAAACTATTAAACTGTTAAACTATTAAACTATTAAACTATTAAACAATTAAACTATTAAACTATTACCGTATTAAACTATTAAACTATTACCGTATTAAACTACTAAACTATTACCGTATTAAACTACTAAACTATTAAACTATTAAACTATTAAACTATTACCGTATTAAACTACTAAACTATTAAACTATTAAACTATTAAACTATTACCGTATTAAACTACTAAACTATTAAACTATTAAACTATTACCGTATTAAACTATTAAACTATTAAACTATTAAACTATTAAACTATTACCGTATTAAACTATTACCGTATTAAACTATTACCGTATTAAACTATTAAACTATTACCGTATTAAACTACTAAACTATTAAATTATTAAACTATTAAACTATTAAACTATTACTGTATTAAACTATTAAACTATTAAACTATTACCGTATTAAACTATTAAACTATTACCGTATTAAACTACTAAACTATTAAACTATTAAACTATTACCGTATTAAACTATTAAACTATTAAACTGTTAAACTATTAAACTATTAAACTATTAAACAATTAAACTATTAAACTATTAAACTATTAAACTATTAAACTATTACCGTATTAAACTACTAAACTATTAAACTATTAAACTATTAAACTATTACCGTATTAAACTACTAAACTATTAAACTATTAAACTATTAAACTATTAAACTATTACCGTATTAAACTACTAAACTATTAAACTATTAAACTATTACCGTATTAAACTATTAAACTATTAAACTATTAAACTATTACCGTATTAAACTATTAAACTATTAAACTATTAAACTATTAAACTATTACCGTATTAAACTATTACCGTATTAAACTATTAAACTATTAAACTATTAAACTATTACCGTATTAAACTATTAAACTATTAAACTATTAAACTGTTAAACTATTAAACTATTAAACTATTAAACTATTAAACTATTAAACTATTAAACTGTTACCATATTAAACTATTAAACTATTACCGTATTAAACTATTAAACTATTAAACTATTACCGTATTAAACTATTAAACTATTACCGTATTAAACTATTAAACTATTACCGTATTAAACTACTAAACTATTAAACTATTAAACTATTACCGTATTAAACTATTAAACTATTACCGTATTAAACTATTAAACTATTACCGTATTAAACTATTAAACTATTAAACTATTACCGTATTAAACTATTAAACTATTACCGTATTAAACTACTAAACTACTAAACTATTAAACTATTACCGTATTAAACTACTAAACTACTAAACTATTAAACTATTACCGTATTAAACTATTAAACTATTACCGTATTAAACTATTAAACTATTACCGTATTAAACTACTAAACTATTAAACTATTAAACTATTAAACTATTAAACTATTACCGCATTAAACTATTAAACTATTACCGTATTAAACTATTAAACTATTACCGTATTAAACTACTAAACTATTAAACTATTACCGTATTAAACTACTAAACTATTAAACTATTAAACTACTAAACTATTAAACTATTAAACTATTAAACTATTACCGTATTAAACTATTAAACTATTAAACTATTAAACTATTAAACCATTAAACTATTAAACTATTACCGTATTAAACTATTAAACTATTACCGTATTAAACTATTAAACTATTACCGTATTAAACTATTAAACTATTACCGTATTAAACTATTAAACTATTACCGTATTAAACTATTAAACTATTACCGTATTAAACTATTAAACTATTAAACTATTACCGTATTAAACTACTAAACTATTAAACTATTAAACTACTAAACTATTAAACTATTAAACTATTACCGTATTAAACTATTACCGAATTAAACTATTAAACTTTTACCGTATTAAATTACTAAACTATTAAACTATTAAACTATTACCGTATTAAACTACTAAGCTATTATACTATTAAACTATTACCGTATTAAACTATTAAACTATTACCGTATTAAACTATTAAACTATTAAACTATTAAACTATTAAACTATTACCGCATTAAACTACTAAACTATTAAAATTTTAAACTGTTACCGTATTAAACTATTCAACTATTAAACTATTAAACTATTAAACTATTAAACTATTGCCCCATTAAACTATTAAACTACTAAACTATTAAACTATTAAACTGTTACCTTATTAAACTATTCAACTATTAAACTATTAAACTACTAAACTATTACCGTATTAAACTATTAAACTATTAAACTATTAAACTATTAAATAAACTATTAAACTATTAACCTATTAAACTATTAAACTATTAAACTATTACCGTATTAAACTATTAAACTATTACCGTATTAAACTATTAAACTATTAAACTATTACCGTATTAAACTATTAAACTATAAAAATATTACCGCATTAAACTATTAAACTATTACCGTATTAAACTATTAAACTATTAAAGTATTAAACTATTAAACTATTACCGTATTAAACTATTACCGTATTAAAATATTAAACTATTAAACTATTACCGTATTAAACTATTAAACTATTACCGTATTAAACTATTAAACTATTACCGTATTAAACTACTAAACTATTAAACTATTAAACAATTAAACAATTAAACTATTACCGTATTAAACTATTAAACTATTACGTATTAAACTATTAAACTATTAAACTATTACCGTATTAAACTATTAAACTATTAAACTATTAAACTATTAAACTATTAAACTATTACCGTATTAAACTATTACCGTATTAAACTATTAAACTATTAAACTATTAAACTATTAAACTATTAAACTATTAAACTATTACCGTATTAAACTATTACCGTATTAAACTATTAAACTATTACCGTATTAAACTATTAAACTATTACCGTATTAAACTATTAAACTATTAAACTATTAAACTATTAAACTATTACCGTATTAAACTATTAAACTATTACCGTATTAAACTATTAAACTATTACCGTATTAAACTATTAAACTATTAAACTATTAAACTATTAAACTATTACCGTATTAAACTATTAAACTATTACCGTATTAAACTATTAAACTATTACCGTGTTAAACTACTAAACTATTAAACTATTAAACAATTAAACAATTAAACTATTACCGTATTAAACTATTAAACTATTACGTATTAAACTATTAAACTATTAAACTATTAAACTATTAAACTATTAAACTATTAAACTATTACCGTATTAAACTATTACCGTATTAAACTATTAAACTATTAAACTATTAAACTATTACCGTATTAAACTATTAAACTATTAAACTATTACCGTATTAAACTATTACCGTATTAAACTATTACCGTATTAAACTGTTAAACTATTAAACTATTACCGTATTAAACTATTAAACTATTAAACTATTAAACTATTAAACTATTACCGTATTAAACTATTAAACTATTCAACTATTACCGTATTAAACTATTACCGTATTAAACTATTAAACTATTAAACTATTAAACTATTAAACTATTAAACTATTAAACTATTACCGTATTACACTATTACCGTATTAAACTATTAAACTATTAAACTATTAAACTATTAAACTATTACCGTATTACACTATTACCGTATTAAACTATTAAACTATTAAACTATTAAACTATTAAACTATTACCGTATTAAACTATTAAACTATTAAACTATTAAACTATTAAACTATTAAACTATTACCGTATTAAACTATTAAACTATTAAACTATTAAACTATTAAACTATTAAACTATTACCGTATTAAACTATTAAACTATTAAACTATTACCGTATTAAACTATTAAACTATTAAACTATTAAACTATTAAACTATTAAACTATTAAACTATTACCGTATTAAACTATTAAACTATTAAACTATTAAACTATTACCGTATTAAATTATTAAACTATTAAACTATTAAACTATTACCGTATTAAACTATTAAACTATTACCGTATTAAACTATTAAACTATTAAACTATTAAACTATTAAACTATTAAACTACTAAACTATTAAACTATTACCGTATTAAACTATTAAACTATTAAACTATTAAACTATTAAACTATTAAACTATTAAACTATTAAACTACTAAACTATTAAACTATTACCGTATTAAACTATTAAACTATTAAACTATTAAACTACTAAACTATTACCGTATTAAACTATTAAACTATTAAACTATTAAACTATTAAACTATTAAACTATTAAACTATTACCGTATTAAACTATTAAACTATTAAACTATTACCGTATTAAACTATTAAACTATTAAACTATTAAACTATTAAACTACTAAACTATTACCGTATTAAACTATTAAACTATTAAACTATTACCGTATTAAACTATTAAACTATTAAACTATTAAACTATTAAACTATTACCGTATTAAACTATTAAACTATTAAACTATTAAACTATTACCGTATTAAACTATTAAACTATTAAACTATTAAACTATTAAACTATTAAACTATTAAACTACTAAACTATTACCGTATTAAACTATTAAACTATTAAACTATTACCGTATTAAACTATTAAACTATTAAACTATTAAACTATTAAACTATTAAACTATTAAACTATTACCGTATTAAACTATTAAACTATTAAACTATTAAACTATTAAACTACTAAACTATTACCGTATTAAACTATTAAACTATTAAACTATTACCGTATTAAACTATTAAACTATTACCGTATTAAACTATTAAACTATTACCGTATTAAACTATTAAACTATTAAACTATTAAACTATTACCGTATTAAACTATTAAACTATTAAACTATTAAACTATTACCCTATTAAACTATTAAACTATTAAACTATTAAACTATTAAACTATTACCCTATTACCCTATTAAACTATTAAACTATTAAACTATTACCCTATTAAACTATTAAACTATTAAACTATTACCGTATTAAACTATTAAACTATTAAACTATTAAACTATTAAACTATTACCGTATTAAACTATTAAACTATTAAACTATTAAACTATTAAACTATTAAACTATTAAACTATTAAACTATTACCCTATTAAACTATTAAACTATTAAACTATTAAACTATTACCCTATTAAACTATTACCCTATTAAACTATTATTATTTTAAATTCCCCAGGCTGTATCACAACAGGCCTTGAGTCCCAGAGAGATGCACAACAGGCCTTGAGTCCCAGAGAGACGCACATCAGGCCTTGAGTCCCAGAGAGAGGCACAACAGGCCTTGAGTCCCAGAGAGACGCACAACAGGCCTTGAGTCCCAGAGAGACGCACAACAGGCCTTGAGTCCCAGAGAGACGCACAACAGGCCTTGAGTCCCAGAGAGACGCACATCAGGCTTTGAGTCCCAGAGAGACGCACATCAGGCCTTGAGACCCATAGAGAGGCACAACAGGCCTTGAGTCCCAGAGAGACGCACAACAGGCCTTGAGTCCCAGAGAGATGCACAACAGGCCTTGAGTCCCAGAGAGACGCACAACAGGCCTTGAGTCCCAGAGAGACGCACAACAGGCCTTGAGTCCCATAGAGAGGCACATCAGGCCTTGAGTCCCAGAGAGAGGCACAACAGGCCTTGAGTCCCAGAGAGAGGCACAACAGGCCTTGAGTCCCAGAGAGAGGCACAACAGGCCATGAGTCCCAGAGAGAGACACAACTGGCCTTGAGACCCATAGAGAGGCACAACTGGCCTTGAGTCCAATCGAGAGGCACAACAGGCCTTGAGTCCCAGAGAGAAGCACAACAGGCCTTGAGTCCCATAGAGAGGCACAACTGGCCTTGAGTCCCAGAGAGATGCACAACAGGCCTTGAGTCCCAGAGAGAGGCACAGCTGGCCTTGAGTCCCAAAGAGAAAGGCACAACTGGCTCAGCATCTTCTGGGTTAGGGGAGAGTTTGGCAAAGGGGGGCTTTAGTTGGCTCATCGCGACTCCTTGTGGCAGGCGGGTCGTCGGGTCGTCGAGGGTCGTCGATGTTTCCTCCGACACATTGGTGCCTGCAGATTTTGAGGTTTTCAGCGAGTCATGTTTCGACCTCTCCCAGGCCCGTTGGGGAGTTGCAGCGATGAGACAAGATGGAAGAAAAAAAAAGTAGATCAACGTAAATAATATTGTGGCAAACTGGCTCAAAGTAAGATCCTACATCTGTAGCTAGGTCATGGTGATTCATATAACTAGCTACGTCATGGTGATTCATATAACTAGCTACGTCATGGTGATTCATATAACTAGCTACGTCATGGTGATACATATAACTAGCTACGTCATGGTGATTCATATAACTAGCTACGTCATGGTGATTCATACAACTAGCTACGTCATGATGATTCATATAACTAGCTACGTCATGATGATTCATACAACTAGCTACGTCATGACCCTTCTGCCTTTTGTTTATCCTGTAGCCCAGCCCAGCAGCTGTTCAGTAGAGAATGTGATAAGGAAGAGATTTACTGTGAGACACTAGAGGGGCGGAGGAGAGGTAGAGGGGAGGTAGTGGAGAGGAACTGGAGAAATTGAGGAGGGATTTACAACCTCAATTTTACAGGCCAACAGATAGTTCAGCTATTTAAGGTTAATATGAGATTAGGAGAGATGGGACAGTGACATAGGAGCGAGAAAAAGAGAGACATAGGAGCGAGAAAGAGAGAAGATAGAGGAGAAAGAAGAGAGAAGGGAGAAGAGAGGAGAGAGAGAAGAGAGAAAGGAGGAGAGAGCGAGAGAAAGGAGAGAGACGAAAGAGGAGAGAGGAGAGAGAAGAGAGAGAGGAGAGAAGAGAGAGAGGGAGAGGAGAGGAGAGAAGAGAAGACATCATCTAGAGAGAGGAGAGAGGAGAGAAGAGAGAACATCATTGAGAGAGAGGAGAGTCCTGTACACTACCGCTAATGGTAATGGATCCTGTATAAACGGATCCCACAGAGTGAAGCTGTCCATTAGGATGCTAACATAACAACCACTCCCGTTACACTGACTGTTAGATGGAGCACAATTAGAGCCAGGAGGTTTTCCTGATCAAGTAACTGATCTGGCAAGCAACGTGACGGGAGAGAAAGAGAGAGAAAGTGAGAATAGGAGAGAGAAGGAGAGAGAAAGAGTTAGAAAGCGAGAGAAAGAGAGAATAGGAGAGAGAAAGAGAGAGAAAGAGTTAGAAAGAGAGAGAAAGAGAGAATAGGAGAGAGAAAGAGAGCCAAAAGCTAGAGAAAGAGAGAGAAAGAAAGAGTTAGAAAGAGAGAGAAAGAGAGAATAGGAGAGAGAAAGAGAGCCAAAAGCTAGAGAAAGAGAGAGAAAGAGTTAGAAAGAGAGAGAAAGAGAGAATAGGAGAGACAAAGAGAGCCGAAAGCTAGAGAAAGAGAGAGAAAGAGTTAGAAAGCGAGAGAAAGAGAGAGAAGGAGAGAATAGGAGAGAGAAAGAGAGAATAGGAGAGAGAAAGAGAGCCGAAGGCTAGAGAAAGAGAGAGTGACAGTGTCATTCTAACAGTCTGGTTTATGGCCATACGTCAGCAAAACAACATGTCAGACATGCCACAGATACTCCCATAAAATAGATTGTGTGTGTGTGTGTGTGTGTGTGTGTGTATGTGTGTGTGTGTGTGTGTGTGTGTGTGTGTGTGTGTGGAATGTAGACTAGTCGTCAAGGTATGCAGCCGTCACCAGGGAAAGGTGTTGTCAGGGTAACCATCAGTGGGGCATTGCCTCAGGACAGGATTAGGAATTATACCTCTCCTTCTGTGTGTGTGGGTGTGGCTCTTGTCTAGGCCTGAGATAACCTACCCAACACTTCCACCTAGTGGTTAACTGAGGTCACAAACTGAACTGATCGTAAAGGTCAGTGTTCCTGGCTGAAACAGTGTTCTGAGGACATATCTGTAAGACAATTTCTGAGTTATACAGTCTTGCCATCACACACACACACACACACACACACACACACACACACACACACACACACACACACACACTCTGTTCCCAGGATCCCAGCACATCAAAGACTGTGGTTTGAATGAGCACACACACACACACACACACACACACACACACACACACACACACACACACACACACTCTGTTCCCAGGATCCCAGCACATCAAAGACTGTGGTTTGAATGCACTCACACACACACACACACACACACACACACACACACTCTCTGTTCCCAGGATCCCAGCACATCAAAGACTGTGGTTTGAATGCGCACACACACACACACACACACACACACACACACACACACGTCACCTGGCACCCAAATTAGGTGTGTGTGTGTGTGTGTGTGTGTGTGTGTGTGTCATAGACATTAAAACCAGTAGATGGTGATGACGTCATCCACATCTTCCTTATGGAAAACTCGCGATAGCGCATGAAGCCAGATGTATTTGAATCGAGCCAAATTGCTCAATGGGGCTGAATGGAACCACAAAATAGCTAAGGATCATGGTGAATGTGGCAGTAGCTTGCAAAGGATCATGGTCTATGTAGTCATTTTCATCCAGCCTGGATGCAATACATCTTCTTAGGGCTAGGTCCCTTTCTTCTCCACTTCCTGTCTGAATGACGTGCCCAAAGTAAACTGCCTGTTGCTCAGGCCCTGAGCAATATAATTGGTACCATTGGAAAGAAAACACTTTGAAGTTTGTAGAAATGTTAAAATAATGTAGGAGAATATAACACAATAGATATGGTAGGGGAAAATCCAAAGAAAAACCAACCAGAATTTTTTTTGAGAGTGAGACCATCCTCTTAGAAAGGCAAGAGAAAGGTCATATTGAAAATTAGCTCCCTGGATGCAATTCCTATGTCTTCCACCGGGTGTCAGCAGTCTATGTTCAAGGTTTCAGGCTTGTAACTTCAAAAACAAATAAGAAATATCCGTTTTAGCAGAAGGACACAGTTTTGGAAATTATACACCTGCTAAAATCGGTTTCCTATTGAACATACTTCTTTCCCTAAGAAATGTTATAGTTTGATTACATTTTAGGGTATCTGAGGAGTAAAGAGAAATACATTTTGACTTGTTGAAACCAAAGTTTATGGGTGGATTTTCAAATTCCTTTCATTGCATGTTGAACAAGTCGATTACTCAAATCGACGGCGCCAACTAAACTGACTTTTTGGGATATAAAGAAGGATTTTATCTAACAAAACAACACTACATGTTATAGCTGGGACCCTTTGGATGACAAATCAGAGGAAGATTTTCAAAAACTAAGTGAATATTTATCTGTCAATGTTTGAAACCTGTGCCGGTGGAAAAATATTTTGTTATTGACCAAATACTTATTTTCCACCATAATTTGCAAATAAATTCATTAAAAATCCTACAATGTGATTTTCTGGATTTTTCTTCTCATTTTGTCTGTCATAGTTGAAGTGTACCTATGATGAAAATTACAGGCCTCTCTCATCTTTTTAAGTGGGAGAACTTGCACAATTGGTGGCTGACTAAATACTTTTTTTGCCCCACTGTAGATATGGTTTCCACAGGAGGTTGTGTGTGTGTTTGGATGTGTGTCAAGAGAGTTAAACCTTAGAGTTGAGTACAAGCTTGTTTGAGACTAACTGAAATCAGACAAACTGAAATCAGACTGAGTGAAATCAGACAAACTGAAATCATACTAAGTGAAATCAGATTAAGTGAAATCAGATTAAGTGAAAGCCAAAGTGTGACACATCGACCACTAGAATATTGGCAACATACTGTATTCCTTGTCAATAAGGTTTGGGACAACATACTTGTCACAACTTCTACAATGGTGAGTGGAGGAGTCAAGCGCAGAGAGCAGGTAATTCAGTTCGTGGATATTTTATTCCATAGACTGTGGAGCCACGACATGCAAAACACCAGGGCGCATGAAACAACCCGTCCCAAAATACAACGGACTAAACTGTCCGGAAAAAATACTCTTTACACTCATACACCAGATAACAGGAAAACAAGCCCGCACAAATACCCAGCGGGCCTAGTGCCTTTAAATAGCCTACAAACAAACACTCACTCAAAACAGGTGTACCCAATTACCCAATACACAGAAACAAACGGAAAGGGAATTGATGGCAGCTATTAGACCGGCGACCACGACCGCCGAGCACCGCCCGAACAGAAAGAGGCACCATCTTCGGCAAGATTCGTGACAATACTGTATTCCTTGTCAGTAAGGTTGGGGACAACATAATGTATCCAGCGTCAATAAGGTTGGGGACAACATACTGTATCCAGCGTCAATAAGGTTGGGGACAACATACTGTATCCAGCGTCAATAAGGTTGGGGACAACATACTGTATCCAATGTCAATAAGGTTGGGGAAAACATACTGTATCCAGCGTCAATAAGGTTGGGGAAAACATACTGTATCCAGCGTCAATAAGGTTGGGGAAAACATACTGTATTCTGTGTTAATAATGTTTGGGAAATCATACTGTATTCAATGTCAATAAGGTTGGGGAAAACATACTGTATCCAGCGTCAATAAGGTTGGGGAAAACATACTGTATCCAGCGTCAATAAGGTTGGGGAAAACATACTGTATTCTGTGTTAATAATGTTTGGGACAACATACTGTATTCAATGGCAATAAGGTTGGGGACAACATACTGTATTCTGTGTTAATAATGTTTGGGACAACATCACTTTCTCTATAGCAGGTCTTGTCTTGTAGCTGAACGAAACGTGACCTATCTGAAGCAATCTGTGTCACCGGTGCCCTTTGTGACATCACACCCTGCTTCTTTATTACCTGGTGTGTGTGTGTGTGTGTGTGTGTGTGTGTTCGTCTGCACGTGTGTTAGAGTGATTGAATGGTATGGGTATACTGTGCAGTGAGAGCATTTGAACCTTTCACTTCATTAAACATTCAAACTCTTCTCTTTCCACTGTGACGTTTTATCTTTCCATGGTGACCCCTTCTCTTTCCACGGTGACCTCTTCTCTTTCCACGGTGACCTCTTCTCTTTCCACGGTGACCTGTTCTCTTTCCACGGTGACCTCTTCTCAGTCCACTGTGACCTCTTCTCTTTCCACGGTGACCTCTTCTCTTTCCACGGTGACCTCTTCTCTTTCCACGGTGACCTCTTCTCTTTCCACGGTGACCTCTTCCCTCTCAAAGTTGACCTCTTTTCTTTTCATTATGTCCCCTTCTCTTTCCACAGTGACCTCTTCTCTTTCCACAGTGACCTCTTCTCTTTCCACAGTGACCTCTTCTCCTTCCATTATGAACTCTTGTCTTTCCACTGTGACCTCTTTTCTTTCCACGGTGACCTGTTCTCTTTCCACGGTGACCTCTTCTCAGTCCACTGTGACCTCTTCTCTTTCCACGGTGACCTCTTCTCTTTCCACGGTGACCTCTTCTCTTTCCACGGTGACCTCTTCTCTTTCCACGGTGACCTCTTCTCTTTCCACGGTGACCTCTTCTCTTTCCACGGTGACCTCTTCTCAGTCCACTGTGACCTCTTCTCTTTCCACGGTGACCTCTTCTCTTTCCACGGTGACCTCTTCTCTTTCCACGGTGACCTCTTCTCTCTCCACGATGACCTCTTCTCTTTCCACTCTGACCTCTTCTCTTTCCGCGGTGGCCTCTTCTCTTTCCATTATGGCCCCTTCTCTTTCCACTGTGTTCTCTTTTCTTTCCACAGTGACCTGTTCTCTTTCCATGGTGATCTCTTCTCTTTCCAAGGTGACCTCTTCTCTCTCTACTGTGACCTCTTTTCTTTCCACGGTGATCTCTTCTCTCTCCACGGTGACCTCTTCTCTCTCCACGCTGACCTCTTGCATTTACAGGCGTGCACACACGTGCACATACACACCAGGCCACACAGATGTGCCTGACAGCAGCTGAGAGAGAGCTGAGTTTGAACAACTAAAAACCTGCTCTATCCAGAAACAGTGAATACCAGGGATTGAGAAAAAAAATGACCTCACCACAAAGTCACCCTGCCAGTGGGCCAGTAGGTGGGGGCTACATTGGTCAGACATTAGGTGGTTTAGAGGGGGCTACATTGGTCAGACAGTAGGTGGTTTAGAGGGGGCTACATTGGTCAGACAGTAAGTAGGTGGTTTAGAGGGGGCTACATTGGTCAGACAGTAGGTGGTTTAGAGGGGGCTACATTGGTCAGACAGTAGGTGGTTTAGAGGGGGCTACATTGGTCAGACAGTAGGTGGTTTAGAGGGGGCTACATTGAAAAAATATAAAATAAAAATAACCCTATTTCTATATATAAAAGTAAATACCACAAAACAAATGCACGCACATTGTTATAAAGAAATGGTGGAGTTAGTCACTATGGTGGAGTTAGTCACTATGGTGGAGTTAGTCACTATGGTGGAGTTAGTCACTATGGTGGAGTTAGTCACTATGGGGGAGTTAGTCACTATGGTGGAGTTAGTCACTATGGTGGAGTTAGTTACTATGGGGGAGTTAGTCACTATGAGGGAGTTAGTCACTATGGAGGAGTTAGTCACTATGGTGGAGTTAGTCACTATGGTGGAGTTAGTCCGTATGTAGGAGTTAGTCACTATGGTGGAGTTAGTCACTATGGTGGAGTTAGTCACTATGGGGTAGTTAGTCACTATGGTGGAGTTAGTCACTATGGTGGAATTAGTCAGTATGGTGGAGTTAGTCACTATGGTGGAATTAGTCAGTATGGTGGAGTTAGTCAGTATGGTGGAGTTAGTCACTATGGTGGAGTTAGTCAGTATGGTGGAGTTAGTCACTATGGGGGAGTTAGTCACTATGGAGGAGTTAGTCACTATGGGGGAGTTAGTCACTATGGAGGAGTTAGTCACTATGGTGGAGTTAGTCACTATGGGGGAGTTAGTCACTATGGGGGAGTTAGTCACTATGGTGGAGTTAGTCACTATGGTGGAGTTAGGCACTATGGGGGAGTTAGTCACTATGGGGGAGTTAGTCACTATGGAGGAGTTAGTCACTATGGTGGAGTTAGTCACTATGGTGGAGTTAGTCACTATGGTGGAGTTAGTCAGTATGTAGGAGTTAGTCACTATGGTGGAGTTAGTCACCATGGGGGAGTTAGTCACTATGGTGGAGTTAGTCACTATGGTGGAGTTAGTCACTATGGAGGAGTTAGTCATTATGGAGGAGTTAGTCATTATGGAGGAGTTAGTCACTATGGCGGAATGAATCACTATGGCGGAGTTAGTCACTATGGAGGAGTTAGTCACTATGGAGGAGTTAGTCACAATGGAGGAGTTAGTCACTATTGGAGGAGTTAGTCACTATTGGAGGAGTTAGTCACTATGGAGGAGTTCGTCACTATGGAGGAGTTAGTCACTATGGTGGAGTTAGTCACTATGGAGAAGTTTGTCATTATGGTGGAGTTGGTCACTATGGTGGAGTTAGTCACTATGGAGAAGTTTGTCATTATGGTGGAGTTGGTCACTATGGTGGAGTTGGTCACTATCGTGGAGTTAGTCACTATGGAGGAGTTAGTCAATATTTAGTATATTTATAATGAATTTGGAGTGATAACTATTTGGCTCAGAGTGAAAGAGAGAGGAAGGACAGTGATAACTAGCTCTGACTGAAAAAGAGAGAGAGAGGGAGGGGGACAGTATCACGAGCTCTGAGTGAAAGAGAGAGGGGGGAGGGGGACAGTGATAACTATTTGGCTCAGATTGAAAGAGACATGTGGACAGTGATAACTAGCTCTGAATGAAAGAGAGAGAGGGGGAGGGGGACAGTGATAACTATCTCTGAATGAAAGAGAGAGATGGGACAGTGATATCTATCTCTGAATGAAAGAGAGAGGGAGAGGGGGACAGCGATATCTATCTCTGAATGAAAGAGAGAGGGGACAGTGATAAATATCTCTGAATGAAAGAGAGAGAGGGGGACAGTATCACGAGCTCTGAGTGAAAGAGAAAGAGATGGGAGAGTGATAACTATCTCTGAATGAAAGAGAAAGAGGGAGACAGTATCACGAGCTCTGAGTGAAAGAGAAAGAGATGGGACGGTGACAACTATCTCTGAATGAAAGAGAGAGAGAGAGGGGGAGAGTGATAACTATCTCTGAGTGAAAGAGAGAGAGATGGGACAGTGATAACTATCTCTGAATGAAAGAGAGAGGGGGGGACAGTATCCCGAGCTCTGAGTGAAAGAGATAGGTAGACAGTGATAACTATCTCTGAATGAAAGAGAGAGAGATGGGACAGTGATAATTATCTCTGAATGAAAGAGAGAGAGGGGGACAGTATCACAAGCTCTGAATGAAAGAGAGAGAGGGGGAGGGGGACAGTGATAACCATCTCTGAATGAAAGAGAGAGTGGGGGAGGGGGACAGTGATAACTATCTCTGAATGAAAGAGAGAGAGAGGGGGACAGCGATAACTATCTCTGAGTGAAAGAGAGAGAGGGGGACAGTGATAACTATCTCCGAATGAAAGAGAGAGAGGGGGACAGTGATAACTATCTCTGAATGAAGGAGAGAGAGAGGGGGACAGCGATAACTATCTCTGAGTGAAAGAGAGAGAGATGGGACAGTGATAACTATCTCTGAATGAAAGAGAGAGAGATGGGACAGTGATAACTATCTCTGAATGAAAGAGAGAGAGATAGAGAGACAGTGATAACTATCTCTGAATGAAAGAGAGAGGTGGGGAAGGGGACAGTATCACGAGCTCTGAGTGAATGAGAGAGAGGGGACAGTGATAACTATCTCTGAATGAAAGAGAGAGGTGGGGAGGGGGACAGTATCACGAGCTCTGAGTGAATGAGAGAGGGGGGACAGTGATAACTATCTCTGAGTGAATGAGAGAGGTGGGGAGGGGGACAGTATCACGACCTCAGAGTGAATGAGAGAGGCGGGACAGTGATAACTATCTCTGAGTGAATGAGAG